>NC_083411.1:89100464-89407786 GCF_020745735.1 Hemiscyllium ocellatum | reverse complement strand
TAAATGTCTTTTTTTTTAATATTCATGCCTGCCAATGGCCGCTCTTAAATCCCATCTCCATCACAACCAGATCATGCTGGCTTATTTCTCCTGTCAATTCACCTGCTTTATTATGAAAACTGCATGCATTCAGAGTGCCTTTTAACTATGTGCTTTTAACATTATTCTATTCCACATTTTGACTCGCTGGTACTTGTTTGTACCACTTTCACTTTTGTTTACTACAGCAATACTTAACAATTGTTAGTTTTGTTTTTCTCGCATCAGAGTTCCCTCTGGTTCCCATCAGTCAGACTGATCAAACAACAACCTGACATTATCTGTATAGTACGGTTGATAGCATGTTTCTGATGTGCAATTTAGCGCTTATTTTGAGAGGACTTGAATATAAAAGCAGTGATCTACTTCTGAGGGTCTCTAAGGCTCTGGTCTGACCACAATTAGAGTATTGCGTGCAGTTTTGGGTCCATATCTCAGGAAGGATATACTAGTCCTGGAATGGGTTCAGAGGTTCACAAGAATGCTGGAAGACTGCAGGTTGGCTAACGTGGTACCACAGTTTTAAGGTGGTAAGGAAAAGCCAGGGAACCAGTAATGAAAAGCGTCTCACATGAAGAACATTTGAGGACTTTGGGTCTGTATTCAGAGTTTAGAAGGATGAGGGGAAATCTAATAGAAACTTACAGAATACTGATTGGCCTGAACAGAGTGGATGTTGGGAAGGTGTTTCCATTGGAGGGAGTGTCCAGGACCCAAGACACAGCCTTAGAGTAAAGAAAATACCTTTTTAGAATGGTGAGAAGGAGAAACTTCTTCAGCCAGAGTATGGTGAATCTATGGAATTCACTGCCACAGAAGCCTGTGGAGGCCAGGTCGTTGAGTATATTTAAGACTGAGATAGGTTGGATTGTCCAGGGTTATGGGGAGAATGGGATTGAGAAATATGCCAGCCATGATTGAATGGTGAGCAGACCCGATTGGCTGAAGGGAGCAGAAGTTAGGCCAATGTCTTATGGTCTTATATCACTGTCCCATTAGTGGTATGCTAGTGCCCATCTCTGTAAAGGGAATCTACCCCTGTATTGATGTTCAATGGCATTAGAATTGCTGAATCTCCTGCTATCAAAGTTCAAGGTTAGCATTGACCAGAAAGTGAACTGGGCCAGCCATAAAATACTTTCTACAGGAGCAGGTCTCTGATTAGAAATTCAGCAGAAAGCAATTCCTGCCCTTTTTCTCCCCATTGTCCATCTGTCATCTGCAGTGCATGAGTTGGGAGTGTCAAAGGTTACTCTCCATTTGCCTGATGTTTGAAGTTGCACATAGGACCCTTGCTGCAATATTTATATCATCGATAGTCGTAGGTGCGGTGCTGGAGGACAGGAGGTTGGCTAACATGGTGCCACTGTTTAAGAAAGGTGGTAAGGAAAAGCCAGGGAACTATAAACCAGTGAGCCTGACATTGGTTGTGGGCAAGGTGTTGGAAGAAATCCTGAGGGACAGGATGTACATGTATTTAAAAAGGCAAGGACTGATTAGGGATAGTCAACATGGCTTTGTGCGTGGAACTTGATCGAGTTTTATGAAGAAGTAATAAACAGGATTGATGAGGGCGGAGTGATAGAATGATCTATATGGACGTCAGTAAGGCATTCGGCAAGGTTCCTCCTGGGAGACTAGTGAGCAAGTTTAGATCTCATGGAATACAGGGATAACTAGTATTTTGGATATAAAACTGGCTTGAAGGTAGACAGAGGATGATGGTGGAGGGTTGCTTTTCAGACTGGAGGCCTGTGATCAGTGGAGTGCTACTAGGATCTGTGCTGGGTCCATTTGTCATTTATATAAAATGATTTGGATGTTGCAGATGACACCAAAATTGGAGGTGTAGCGACAGCGAAGAAGGTTACTTCAGAGTACAATGGGATCTTGATCAGATGGGCCAACGGGCTGAGAAGTGGCCGATGGAGTTTAATTTAGATCAACTGCGAGGTGCTGCATTTTGGAAAAGCAATTCAGAGCAGAACTTATCCACCATAATGGTAAGGACCTGGGGATTGTTGCTGAACAAAGACCTTGGAGTGAAGTTCATAGCTCCTTGAAAATGGGTCGCAGGTAGATAGGATAGTGAAGAAGGCATGTAGTATGCTTTCCTTAATGCTCTGACCAGTAGAGTATAGGAGTTGGGTGGCCATGTTACAGCTGTACAGGACGTTGGTTAGGCCACTTTTGGAATATTGCGTGCAATTCTGGTCGGAAGGATGTTTTGAAAGGGTTCAGAAAAGATTTACAAGGATGTTGCCAGGGTTGGAGGATTTGAGCTTGAGGGAGAAATTGAACAGGCTGGGTCTGTTTTCCCTGGAGTGTTGGGGGCTGAGGGGTATCCTTAGAGGTTTATAAAATCATGAGGGGCATGGATTGGATAAATAGACAAAGTCTCTTCCCTGGGTGGGGACGTCCAGAACTAGAGGATCTACCTTTGGGATGACAGGGGAAAGATTTAAAGGGACCTAGGTGGCAATGTTTTCACACAGTGGGTGGTGCCTGTGTGGAATGAGCTGCTAGAAGCAGTGGTGGAGGATGGTACAGTTACAACCTTTTTTAAAAGACATCTGGATGAGTATATGAATAGGAAGGGTTTAGAGGTATATGGGCCAAGTACTGGCAAATGGGACTATATTAGAGTCGGATATCTGGTCATGGATGAGTTGGACTGAAGGGTCTGTTTCCATGCTGTACATCTCTTTGACACCAATCGGCACAAAGCAGCCTACATAATTGGCGCCATATCTAACAACTTTGACATTCATTCCCTTCAGCACTGGAAGCTGTGTGCCACCCATAAGTTTCAATGCAGTAATTGCCAAAGGCTCCTTCAACAACATCTCACAAACTGTAATCTCTACCATTTTAGATGGACAAGGGCAGCAAAGGAACACCACCATCTGCAAGTTTCCCTCCAAGTCTCACTCCTTCCTGGTTTGGAGCTATATCAATGTTCCTTCACTGTCACTGGGTTAAAATCATAGTTATCCCAAAGAATGCAACAGTTGAGAATGCAACTTGATGGCATCCATGTGCAAGAAGGGCTTTTGTAATGCAAAGAGGTTGAGTATGTTAGACTTCTGATCGTTGTACTTGAAGAATGAATGAGAGGAAACTTTATTGTAATATGTAAAATTCTTAGGTGACCTGACTGGCTAGATGAGAGGTTGATTTCCTTTGTGGGAGAGTCTAGGATCAGAGGACATAATCTGAGTAAGGGGTTTAAGACAGATGAAGAGGAATTTTTTGAGGAAAGTCAATCTGCAGAATTCTTGACTGCAGAGAGCTGTGGAGGCTAGGTAGTGTGCTCAAGGACTGAGGAAGAATTATTTTAAAAAGAATCAGAATCAGTATGGGAATAAAGCAGTAAAGTGGATTTGAGGGTTATCAGATTGGCCACTATTTCATTGAATGGCTGAGTAGACTGTGAGCCAAATAACCTTCCTTTCTCCAACATCTTAAGTGACCTGTTCTCCTTGTGCAAGACCTACCTGCCCCAGAATTAGACTGTTGAAATTGAAAACCCTCCCTCCTAATCCATTGTCTGTGTTTATTTCTTCTCGTTTTGTGGTACTGCTTTAGAAGCTCGCCTCTTCCAACTCTTTTTTTTTCTTCTTTTAAATTCTTCATCTGTGCATCTTGGGCTGTATCCTTCTTTCTACCTATGTTATTGTTACCACAATCACAACCTCTGGCAAAAAAATATACTGGAACAGCTCAGTGATAGCTTTGTTCCTGTCACCAGTGAGACAAGACAGTCCTGCACTCGCATCCACTTTCTTTGATAGCTGCATGTGCAAGCATTCTTCTCCTGCCCTGCCCTCTGGAAAAATAAAAGTGCCATCTTCACAGTTCTTGGTGTTGTCATCTGTCACAATCACTTTTCTGAATCTCAGGGTTCTACTTTCTGCAGCTGGTGACTCTTCCTGAGCATGTGCCTACAGGCCATGTCAAGCTTAGTCATAGCCCTGTCGTGCCTAAACTTAAGTTCAAACTATAGACTAGAAAACAAAATTTCTCTCCCTTTCTCCATCATTCCTGTGACTCTAAAGTAGGCATCTGAGTCATGTAAAACATTTGATTTTTTTTACATTGCATGTATTTACACCTTTTTCTAAAGTCCAATCATAGAATCCCTACAGAGTGGAAGCAGGCCATTTGGCATCAAGTCCATACTGACCCATTAAAGACTACGCACCATCAACCCTCTCCCCCTCCAACTCAATCCTGTATTATAATTCACCTCACCCACACATCCTTGGATTATGGGAGGAAGCTGGAGCACTTCGAGGGATCCGACACAGATACTAGCAGAATGTGCAAACTCCACACAATCGCCTGAGGGCGGAATTGAATCCGGATCCCTGACACTGTGAGGCAGCAGTGCTAGTCATCGTGCCATCCATAATGGATGACCTTCCCTTTGGAAGTGCAACATCTGAAAATTTGTAGATGAGCTGCATTTTGTGTGATTTCACAAATCAGGGTACATGATGTGAAAACAATTAAACACTCATTACACTTTACTGAAAAGCTAGTTACACCATTATTTGACTGACCAAGCACCAAATATGTCCATTCATTGTGTTCAGTCAAAATCTAACATACTTGAAGCTGTGACAGTCATATTGGAAGTCCATTAAAATGATAGCTAAAGAAATGATGACCCAACATGTCCTACACAAAAATATTACCTGGCCAACTAATTCGACTTCAATGTGCACACCATATTTTTACTCTGTACTATGTCAAGAGTGCAAAAATAATATGTGCCCCTCAATATCCAGAATTCTGAGCAAGCAGTAGCTCCCAATAATTTTATACCTTTTGATCCAGCTAACGAAGGAATTAGTCACTTGCAAGATTATTGTGAAATAAATACTAATCTAGATTTACAGTTAGGTGCTTAATTGTGATGTTAATCACATCAAAACAGATTCATCAGAAAGGCATTCTTTAACCCATTTTATTTGTATTTTTCACTTATTCGGTTGATGCCATGCATCGTACTAAAAACATAAAGTGGTCAGCTTTTGACCTGAAGGAACATTTGCATAATCCTGAGTGTATTAGAAGTATTTGTTCTTCTTCATAAGAATTTCCCACATATATTTAATTATATATAAAAACGTTATCTGCCTTCTAAATTTCTGAAGTTCAGCTACAGATAATGCCTTACAGACTGAAGACATTGGAAGAGCTTTGTTTTGCAGATTTAAAGCAAATCTGGTCAGATGTCCTTTCATCTCCTCCTCCCACTTTCCTACTAAACTCATTTAGCACCCTCTAATGCCAATTATTTTCTGAAATTACCTTTATCCACTTCTATCCCAAATCTAATAATTACCAATGCCAAGATTGTCGTCTTCTAGACGACAAATCAAAGGAATAGTAATAATGAGGTGTCCACTGCATAAGGTGTTGTAAAGTGAGTTGTACATACTATGAAATAGAACTTGGGGCAGCTCCATCCTCAATAATAGTCCCTTTGGCACGTTGCTGAAAAGAAAGAAACAGGTGAGTGCCAACAGTAATGCCTGCAAGTAACAGAGGCACACGTGTGTGTTGGATTGGATGTGTTAAGCATACACTCACTGGTTAAACATATTTCAGACCTTTTGGGATAGACTTGTGAAGGAAAATTTTAGTAAAGCAAGAGATTAGAAAGCAAAGTGGTCTTTTAGGTTACTGTTCAACATGCACTTGTTTGTGTAAGTTCTGTGGATTTATTACTGCCAGTTCCTACACCCAACTTTAAGACAACACACAGATCTTACTCAATGTTCAGGAGATATCAAAATGTAAAAAGTACAACTGGAAAACTGAAGCATATGGTCGTTTCACTTGCACAAAAGGCAGGACAAGAGAACATCCCCAATAACCTATATCACATGCCTAAAGGGAAGAATGATAGATTAAAGCTGGATGTGGATATTTTTCAAGGCATGCAAAACTAATTCATTCTTACTGCATGCACCTTGCTCTCCTATCATTTACCAGGTCTATATAATGCATCAATTACTGCATGCTCCACAAGAATATTTATGGCAAAACATCAGTCTTCAATTATATGTGCATTTTATCTGCATGAAACAAATTATTTGAAACATTTGTTTTAAGATCTCCTAATACATAAGGAAATATCATGTATTAACATCTACAAGAATGCACCTAATTTAATATAGTATTGAATTGAGCTCCCTAAATTCTGGAAGGAGTTTGAGAGTTGGATTTCATGTATACAATTTAGAAGACAGGAAATGTGATCAGTTTCATCTTTTTCTGTAGCTCTTGACATGTTGGTTGTTCTGAATGAAATAAGCTTTATAAACTGTTATCTCATCGAGCTTTCTTTCGGACCCTTCAGTTTGAGACTTATCAATCAATCGCTTCCTTCTTAGTGGCACCACACTTCGATTCTTCAAGTGGCAGTCCAGACTGAAGTGGCTGTTATCTTTTCCCTTGCTTTCTAAGGAGCTAGAGTTCTGTCCATGTTGCTGTTACTTAGTCCTACTTAAAAATTACGTGTTTTTTGTATTTATTTAGCTAGATTGGACCTTCAGTTTTATTGCATCAAATTCCCTTGTGCTCAGAATTCCTAAATGCTTTATCTAGCTGCAGTCATTAATAAGCTGCTGTCTTTCAACTGCTGATGTGTTTGTAAAGCGATCTGTTCTAAACTACAATGTTGCCTGTTTCACTTTTAAAAGCCTTTCATGGGACATCGGTATCATTGGCAAATCCAACAGCAGTGCCCTTAGATTGAATGACTTTTCGGCCATTTCAAAGTCAGTCACCTTCCTGTTGGTCTGAGTCACATATTGGCTAAATCAGGTATGCATGGCAGATTTACTTCCTTCTAAAGGACACTGAACTCAACTGACTTTTTTTTAAAAACAAAAATTTAGAGTCTCAGTAACATGTGAAACCAAGTTTGTATGCCTGATTTTAAATTTCTCCAAGGGTAGATTATGGCCTAGTGTTGTTATCGTTTGACTGTTAAGCCAGAGGCCCAGGTAATGTTCTGGGGGCCTTGGGTTCGAACCCTGTCATAGCACTGGGAGTTTGAATTCAATAAAGATCTTGAATTAGGAGTCTAATGACGATGTGGAGGTGTTGGTCTTGGACAGGGGTGGACAAAGTTTAAAAGTCGCACAACATGGAGCTGTGCTCCGAAAGCTAGTACTTCCAAATAAACCTGAGAAATTAATGATTACCAAGCAGTTGTTGCCGATTGTTGGGGGGGAAACATCCATCTGGTTTACTAATGGCCTTTAGGAAAGGAAATTGTCATCCTTACTTGTTCTGGTTTGCATGTGACTCCAGACCCACAGCAATATAGTGGACTCTTAACTGCCCTCTGTGCAATTGGTGAGGGGCAATAAATGCTGGACTAGCCAGCAATGCCCTATGAAGGAATTTTCTTTTAAGAAAGCTGCCCTGGTGAGACTTGAACACATCTTTTGATTGTTGGCCTGGCTCATGGATTACTAGTCCACTGATTAGCACTATATAACTATCCTGAAGGCTTTAGAGTCTGTCAGCCTATTGAATATCTACTTGGAGCAAGTTTTGCACTATGCCAACTATGAATTTCAAAGACTTGCTGCCCGGGCATGTGCAGTTTAGAGTGTAGGTTTGCTCGCTGAGCTGTAGGTTTGATATCCAGACGTTTCATTACCTGGCTAGGTAACATCATCAGTGGCGACCTCCAAGTGAAGCGAAGCTGTTGTCTCCTGCCTTCTATTTATATCTCTCTCCTGGAAGGGGTTCCTGGGGTTTGTGGTGATGTCATTTCCTGTTCGTTTTCTGAGACACAGCACTCCATCCACTCCACCCAGGAATTCCTAAAAATCATCAAAAACACCAAAAAAGAGGAAGATGAAGCAATGATCTCAGCACTGTTCACCTCCATCAAAGGAGGCACTCGCCACACGACCTAGCAAAGGAAACACTCGCCACACTTTTAGAACACACCATCACACACACCCCAACCACCATCACTCACATTACCAACGAAAACATCATGAAGCTAGTGGACCTGTGCCTCACCACCTACTTCACTTTCAACAACAGTCTACAAACAAACCAACGGCACACCCATGGGATCTCCGCTATCAGGATTCCTAGCAGAAGCAGTAATGCAAAGGCTAGAACAAACAGCCCCACCAGTCATCAAACCAAAAGTCTGGGTTCGCTACGTAGATGACACTTTTGTCATCACAAAACGAAACAAGATAGAAGAGACATTTAACATCACCAACAACACCCTCACAGGCATAAAGTTCACCAAGGAGGAAGAAACCTACAACAAACTCACATTTCTGGTCATCACGGTAGAAAGAAAGGACAAGGGAGAATTACAAACCTGCGTATACAAAAAACCGACAAACACTGACCAAATACTTAAGTACACCAGCAACCATCCCAACACACACAAACGAAGCTGTATCAGAACACGATTCCAATGAGCCACATCACACTGCAGCACAGACGAACTTCAAAAAACAGAGGCGAGCCACTTACACAACGTATTCAAGAAGAATGGATACTCAAAAAACAGTGTGCAGATTCTCAAGAACAAACCACGACAAGCAGACAAAACACAGCCAGAAACCCTAACCACCTTACCATATATCAAAGAAGTTGAAATGACAGCCAGACTACTGAGACCCCTCGGAATCCTAGTAGCATTAAAACCCACCAACACTTTCAAACAAAAACTAACAAACTTAAAAGATCAGTACAACCCATGGACAAAACCAATGTCATCTATAAAATTCCATGCAAGGACTGCCACAAACTACGTAGGACAAACGGGAAGAAAGTTAGCCACCAGGACGCATGAACACCAGCTAGCCACTAAAAGACACGACCCCCTCTCCCTCATGGCCCTACACACTGATGGAAAAAACCACCATTTCGACTGGGACAGCACATCTATCCTGGGACAGGCTAAGCAAAGACATGCCAGAGAATTCCTAGAGGCCTGGCACTCCAACCACAACGCCATAAACAAGCGCATAGATCTAGATACCATCTATCAATCCCTCCAGAAAACGAACAGGAAATGGCATCACCACAAACCCCAGGAACACCTTCCAGGAGAAAGATATAAATAGAAAGCAGGAGACAACAGCTTCACTTCACTTGGAGGTCGCCACTGATGTTACCTAGCCAGGTATTGAAACATCTGGATATCAAACCTATAGCTCAGCAAGCAAACCTACACCCTAAACCTCAACGTGAGCAACAAACCTTCATAAACCTTGCGCATGTACAGTTCGTGGGGAATTCCTGCACCCAAGAAGACTCTGCGGAATTTTCTAGACGTGCAAAAGAACTTGTTGAGGTCGCAAAGGTCATCCTGAGCAACCAATTTTGGCAGCCAGTCAAGACAAATGAAATGAGCTCAACTTTACAGTTGTACACATTCCCAAATACATTGAATTATTTTTGCACCATTGGGTCTATCCTATAAAATAATGCCATAATCCTAGATTAAGATGAATTTTAAAGTAGGTGCAAGTAGAAATATGACCAATTAATTTAGCTTTTGATTTGAAGGAAGCAGGGTGGCCATGATTTCCGAAGGACTACCTGTTCTTTAAATCTTGCCAATACGTTTGGAATGTGCACTGGCATGTGGAAATAGAACATTGCTTGGAGAGATCTTTCACATGCATCCTTTGTATTGCACTAGTGTCTATTTAGATTATGCATGAAAGTCCTTCAGTGGGGTTTGAACTTGCAACCTTTTAAGCATGCCAGCGTTTGAGCCAATCATAATTTGTAGAAGTATTAATGACTAATGCAGCTTGGTAGCTCATGGAAGATTGTTTCTAATTAATGTTACTTAGTATGATGTGGTAGAGTTTGCTTTGTTACTTTAGTATCTTCATATTGTGATCAGTATGTAATTAGCTAATCCACCCACTTCTGGTGACCCACTTAATCCAACGTCTCAAGTTGTAAGGAGCAAGTTGCTAGCTTTTCCATCCAAACTACAGTCTACCGTATCAGTTATGAACTAACTCGTTGCAGCATTGAGGGCAGTAACCTAGCCTCAACAAACATAAAAGTACATCTACAATAGAGCTAGATTTCTTTTCAATATGCACTGTCAATGCAGACTGCACTTGTTGTGTTCATATCTAACTGTGCATGCATTTTTGCTTTTCCACTCTAGCCAACAGATGGAGAAACATCTATTGCACTCCGTTTGCTTCAACCTGTGCTTATAGCAACAATACAGATGTCACTTCGTGTAGCAATCTCTCAAACTCTTCTGGTTTCCTCAAAACATCTACTAAACCAGTACTAACCTATGGCAGTTCAGGTATGGTACACCTGTCCATTAATGAAGTGTAGATCCTGTGAAGTATTTTAAAATGTTAACAATGCTTTTTTAAAAACTTTGTACAGACTGATGCATGTTCTGTTAGAGCTTCCAGATTTCATCAGTGTGAAATTAAAAATAATGCATGATGGATGTTGCTTTTTGCTTCACTGCATGGCTTTCGTGAAAACTCACTGATCTTGGTCTCAGATATTTGCATAGTATTATGCCTGAAATAAGAAAAAAATTTGCATGTTGTTATATTCCTTTCAAAATTGAATCTTAAGTTAGAAACTAAAGGTACAAAACTGTAACAGTATTAGTTAGCTTTCACAACATTTTCCTCTTGATCTTGGATTCAACTTGTATTGATTGTATTAAGGTATATTAAATGGAATGCAGTGCATCAAACTAGCAATGTACTGTTATCAATTCAGCAGTTGGGTCCTCCGTAAGGAGTGTTTTACTAAATTAAAAATTGTCAAAATCTACTGTCTGCATTTACTAATATTTCCTTTATTCTTCCAAAACTATCTTAAATGTAATTATTAATGTGCAAGAGAAAATTGTTGTCTGCTGTCCATATGAAATTATGATTAAACATTTTTGTTTATTCTAAGCTTTGTGATCTTCCAGTTGAAGATTTAAAAGTAGGACATAGCTTATGACCCTATTGTTACTGAAAGCACAAACTCATTTTAAAATATGCTTCCATGGCTCTGCTGCTGTACCTTATTAATCTACTGTTTATCCAGTGTGAGCCCTGGTGATGAAGGTCAGAAATGTTTGACCTTGAACCATTTATCTCTGAATCTTATGTCTTTAACATAGATCAACATATAATCTCTCAAATGAAATAAGAGTGAGCAGGATCCCTGGCCATAAGAATGCTAACACAAATTGCTGCTCCCTTAGTGAGTTGCAAAGCAGGATAACAAAGTTAGTTTAACTTCCAAGTTACAAACTGAATGGAGATCCTTTGTGACTTGAATAATTCAGTGTTGAAATTTATGATGCACTGAGTTAAGAAAACAATTGATCTATTCTATCAAAATCATGTATTGATTTTAAAAGTTAGAGTGCTATGTTTGTCATTTGTGATTTTCATTATAAATGGGTGCTTGCTCTAATCCACTTTTCTATGCATTAAAGGCAAATTGCAGAGTTTCATTTAAAAAGCCGAAGGCTATATTAAGTTTTGTAAAGGAGCATAAAAGGTATTCTTCTGATCTTAGTCCAAGAGGTGTAGTTGGATTTCATGGTATCTTTTCTGGGAAATAAATGAACTAAGTGCCTTTAGCGTTACCTTTACAACAATTAACCATTGCAGCAAACAATGAATGAGTAGGTTATTGATTCTGTGTCGGTATGAATAATTCAATGTCTGTCTTTTTGTTTACAAGCAACATTTATGAATCTCTTGCTGAAGTATGGTCACTGGACCTGAAATGTTAACTCTGCTTCCTCTTCACTGATGCTGCCAGACCTGCTGAAGTTTTTCTAGCAATTTCTTAATTGATTGTGAACTTCTTTCTCTCCACAATCCATTTACATTTTTGAACAGTCCTGCTTCCAAAATACAGGAAATTAAAAAAAAATTGACCCAATACAATTAAAATATCTCTTTCTTTCCCGAAGGTACCACTCTTTGTAGAATATCCATTCTACAACTACATGATGCAGCTCAATCTGGTTCTTGCTCAACGTTTTCACACTTTTTAGAATACTTGAAGTAATAGTCAATAAATGATAGTTTGTGTTTCAATCCAGTTACCTTATGGGTTTTAAATCCTAACCTCTAGATCTTCCGAGCTGCATGCAGTTTATTAACATTACTTTATAGATTCCAAGTTTTTCCAGTTGGATCAGGTTGCTGTGAAAAAGGCACAAGAAAAGTAAAAGCTATTATGCTGCGGTTACTTGCTTATTTCAAAAACATGTATTTCAGTCTTGTTTATACTGACCAACTTAAGTTGTACAGCCCCTTGTGGTTAAACAATTCTAAAAACATTCAATCCTCAGAAGAAATTTTTTATCTGTGTCTTGATAGGGTAACCCCTTATTCTGAGATTATACCCATTGGTTCCAGACACACACACTCAGGGAAACCATCTTTTTGTGCTATGATCCTTGCATGTTTCAATAAGGTTGCTTCATTCTTTTAAACTCAGTACAGGCTTAACCTCTCCTCCATAAGGGTCCCTTCATATCCAGAATCAGCCCATTGAACCTTCTGGGCTGCCTCCAGTGCCAGCATATTCTCCCCTTAGAAAAGGGGTCCAAAACTATTCACAATAATCCAGCTATGATCTGATGAGAACCTAATATAATTTTAGTAAGATTTCCCTCTTTTCATATTTCATTCTTTTTGGAAATCAAGACCAGCATTCCATTTGCCTTCCCTATTACCTCTGAAGCTGCAAATGTGTTGCTGAACTTGTACCCCAGCTTTGTGATTTGGTGATGGTTATACATAATGTCTTTAATCTGTTGGATAGGTTTCTGTTTATGACCATTATTGTTTCTATTGTAGTTGAGGGTGAATGAATTTGTAGTGAAAATAATTACAGGTACACAATCCTTTATCCGAAATGCTCAGGACCAGCTGGTTTTTGGAATTCAGAATTTTTTTTGAATGTCAGAATAAGTGACAGTTCAATGGAGAAATTAAAAAAACCTTAGTGAACAGCAAACACGGTGAGTACTACAGGCCCTGAGACAGAATTGAGGCCTGCCAGTACTGTGCCACGCCCCAATCACATCTGAATGACATGCATCGAGTGGATGTGGATTTGGGTTAACTGTTTGTACACCAAACAACCTTGTTAATGAGATTTTAAAAAACCTTCAGATTTTGTAGCTTTTTGGATTTCGGATAAAGTTTAACATACATCTATCTGTATGTTAATTCTAAATTTGTTAAGTTATTTTTAAAAATTATTTTCACTGACAAAATTAAACTTTGAAGTTCCTCCTAAACTCACTTAATTTTTTTCTCTACACTTACATAAATTCGGGATTTATAGATGTAAATTATGCTCGAGCCACTTAGCAAATTGTAATGTTTGGTTTAAAATGCTGATTATCTTTCAAGCTTTTAAGCTATTTTTTCTAATCCCAAATTCAAGACACTGCGTGGCAATGCTGTATATAGTGCCAAAATAGATTTTATGATCACTAACGGTAAAATCATCATAGTCCTACCAGACTATAGGGCTAGGTAAGGAGAGAGATTTGAGCAGGAGAGTCCTTCACGATAACCTCAGCTGGTGCAGAAAATAAACCCATGTGTTGCAAACCAGCCATCCGAGCCTGTCTTATGATCGATAACCTATTGTCAAGCTTATCCAAATATTCTAAAGAATATTATGCCTCTGTTTTTTTGATTCTTAATTGAAGTGGGTATTATACTTTCATGCATGACTTTGAATTTTTGTGCTCCATTTTCTTCTTAAGTTACTGATCTTTTACTAAAGTAATTTCATAGATGCTGGGAACTCTCTAATAATTAACCTGCATTTTCATTCTTCATATTGAAAATCTGTCTGCATTGTTAATTCGATTTTGCCGGGCAAGATTTTGACAGGAAAAGTTACTCTGATATTATTTTCTCTTTAAGCAGTACATGAAATGTTCTTAAACTATTGAAAGACTTGAGTTAATAGTTAATTTTGGCTTGGTAATTGAGAATTGTTTTGTAATTTGATCTCTGTAAATGACTAAAGCAAAATAAAAATGAGAATCTGGGATATATACAGACAGAGGATTTTTAACAATGTCGCAAAACCTGGATGCAGTAGGAAATGCCAGTGGAAAGCGAGGTACAGATGTTTTGCTGTCAGGAAAGTCCAGACCATTACCCAGGAAGATATTTATTTGGATTTTTCTAAGTCCCAATGGATGGATTACATGATATTTGGCTGGCAAGTTGGAACTTCCAAGGGCAAGTATCTGGCATCTGGAAACCTCCGGATCGAGTTCCCAGTTCTGTCAGAAGTCAGGTTTCAGAGGGTTCTGAATTTCAGGTTGTAAGTTTGCTCTCTGCGCTGGAAGGTTTGTTTTCAGCTGTTTCGTGCTAGGTAACATCGGTGAGCCTATGGTGAAGCGCTAGTGTTACGTCCTGATTTCCATTTGTGTGTCTTGGTGTCAGAGTGGAAAGGATTTTGAATTGCATCTCAAGGCAATCTTTGCAAACTCATCTAAACTTGCAAATTCATGTCTTAAGTGGATTTAAATTCTACTATGCCTCTTTTCCATCAGTTGTACTGTACAAGGTAAAGGGAATGCAGTTTCTAATAAATTGGGATGTGTAGATTTTGTACAAAATTATCAAATACAAATAAATCTCGAATTTGTCAATGTGGATCAGTATGTTTCAAACAAAGAAAAACTAGGAAAGGGCCAAGTAGAAGTATTTTCTTGTTTTGTAAAGCTATTTTGTCCAAATTCTTTTTGCCAACTTGACCATTCTTGATTTTTGACTTCTGTGGACACTTTTTGCATGTCCTCTCGAGTTTGTTTTTCAGTAATTGTATTCCATTTCCATGTTGTCTTTTGGAGTTTTATTAGTGGGTCATTTGGAAAATGTTTTATAATTCGCCTGCTGATTTATAGAAATTACTTGTGCAAAAGGGCATGTGTAGAGATTTGGGGTACAAAAGTTATCCACAAAAGCAATTGAATAAATATGGATGGGATTGGTCAAGTATTTCTTTAGGAATGTGTGTAATGATATAGTTCATTCTAGACTGTACACCTCACAGCAAATCATGGGTTCATGACATTCAGATGAATGGAAATACAAGTAGGTGTGTATGCAAACCTATTCTGAACCCTCTCCAATTTAATATCATTCAATAGCAGGGTGACCACAACTGTACATAGTACTCCAAAAGGTGGCCTTTGCCTCGGCCACATCCTGTACAAACTCCACAGATGTCCTGACTGAGATACACAATGATCTGAGCAATCAGCGCAAGCTAAGTGCTTTCTTGACCCTGTCTACCTGTAATGCAACTTTCAAAGAGCTATGTACCTGAACTCCTAGATTCTCTCTGACAACACTACTCATGGCCCTACCATTAACTGTACAAGTCCTAGGGTGTAGGTTTGCTCGCTGAGCTATAGGTTTGGTATCCAGATGTTTCATTACCTGGCTAGGTAACATCATCAGTGGCGACCTCCAAGTGAAGCGAAGCTGTTGTCTCCTGCCTTCTATTTATCTCTCTCTCCTGGAAGGGGTTCCTGGGGTTTGTGGTGATGTCATTTCCTGTTCATTTTCTGAGGGGTTGATAGATGGTATCTAGATCCATGTGTTTGTTTATGGCATTGTGGTTGGAGTGCCAGGCCTCTAGGAATTCTTTGACATGTCTTTGCTTAGCCTGTCCGAGGATAAATGTGTTGTCCCAGTCGAAATGGTGTTTTTTTTTTCCCCTTCGTGTGTAGGGCTACAAGGGAGAGAAGATCGTGTCTTTTAGTGGCCAGCTGGTGTTCGTGTATCATGGTGACTATCTTTCTTCCTGTTTGTCCTACGAAGTGTTTCTGGCAGTCCTTGCATGGAATTTTGTAGTCACGTTGGTTTTGTCCACGGGATTTACTGGGTCTTTTAAGTTTGTTAGTTTTTGTTTGAGAGTGTTGGTGGGTTTGTGTGTACTAGGATTCCGAGGGGTCTTAGTAGTCTGGCTGTCATTTCTGAAACTTCTTTGATGTATGGTAAGGTGGTTAGGGTTTCTGGCTGAGTTTGGTCTGATTGTCGTGGTTTGTTCTTGAGGAATCTGCAGACTGCATTTTTTTGAGTATCTGTTCTTCTTGAATACGTTGTATAGGTGGTTCTCCTCTGTTTTCCAAAGTTCGTCTGTGCTGCAGTGTGATGTGGCTCATTGGAATAGTGTTCTGTTACAGCTTCGTTTGTGTGTGTTGGGATGGTTGCTGGTGTAGTTAAGTATTTGGTCAGTGTTTGTCGGTTTTCTGTATACGCAGGTTTGTAGTTCTCCGTTGTCCGTTCTTTCGACTGTGACGTCCAGGAATGCGAGTTTGTTGTAGGTTTCTTCCTCCTTGGTGAACTTTATGCCTGTGAGGGTGTTGATGATGATGTTAAATGTCTCTTCTATCTTGTTTCGTTTTGTGATGACAAAGGTGTCATCTACGTGGCAGACCCAGATTTTTGGTTTGATGGTTGGTAGGGTTGTTTGTTCTAGTCTTTGCATTACTGCTTCTGCTAGGAATCCTGATAGTGGAGATCCCGTGGGTGTGCCATTGGTTTGCTTGTAGATTGTTGTTGAAGGTGAAGGTGAGGCACAGGTCCACTAGCTTCATGATGTTTTTGTTGGTAATGTGATTGATGGTGGTTGGGGTGTGTGTGATGGTCTCTTCTAAAAATGTGGTAAGTGTTTCCTTTGTCAGGTCGATGTTGATGGAGGTGAACAGTGCTGTTACGTCGAATGAGATCATTGTTTCGTCTTCCTCTATTTTGGTGTTTTTGATGACTTTTAGAAATTCCTGGGTGGAGTGGATGGAGTGCTGTGACTCTTCTACTATGGGCCTGAGGGGGGCTCCTGGTTTATGGATTTTTGGTAGTCCGTAGAATCGTGGGGTGTTGGACCTGTCGGGTTTCATTTTCTGGAATTCTGTCTTGTTTAATTGTCTGGAATTGTGTAATTTTCTTAGGAAATATGTAATTTTGTTTCCTAGTTGTGGGGTCGGGTCTAGCGCTACCTGTTGGTATGTTTTGGTGTCTGCGAGTAGTGCCTTGGCTTTCTCTATGTAGTCCCTTCTGTTCAGGATGACTGTGAGCCGACCTTTTGTCTGCAGGTAATATAACGATATTTTTGTCTTTTTTTTTGAGGTTTTCTAGGGCTTTCTTTTCTTGTGCAGTTTGTTTCCTTCCCTCTTTCGGCTCAAAGTAGGTGTCTGTCTGATCGCTTGTTGTGTTTCTTCCGTGAGTTGTTTGTCCTTCAATGTGGTTTCTAATGCTGCTAGGAAATCCTTGTCAGCGTCTCAGTAATTGAAGTTTAGTTCACCAAGGAGGAAGAAACCGATAACAAACTGGCATTCCTGGACGTCACAGTCGAAAGAACGGACAATGGAGAACTACAAACCTGCGTATACAGAAAACCGAAAAACACTGACCAAATACTTAACTACACCAGCAACCATCCCAGTACACATAAACGAATGAGCTACATCACACTGCAGCACAGACGAACTTTGGAAAACAGAGGAGAACCACCTATACAATGTATTCAAGAAGAACAGATACTCAAATTACAGTTCGCAGATTCCTCAAGAACAAACCACGACAATCAGACCAAAAACAGCCAGAAACCCAACCACCTTACCATACATCAAAGAAGTTTCAGAAATGACAGCCAGACTACTAAGACCCCTCAGAATTCTAGTAGCACGCAAATCCACCAACACTCAAACAGAAACTAACAAACTTAAAAGGCCCAGTACAACCCGTGGACAAAACCAATGTCATCTACAAAATTCCCTGCAAGGACTGCCAGAAACACTGCGTAGGACAAACAGGAAGAAAGATAAACGAACACCAGCTAGCCACAAAAAGACACTACCCCCCTCTCCCTCGTTGCCCTACACAGAGGGAAAAACAACCACCATTCCGACTGGGACAACACGTCTATCCGGGACAGGCTAAGCAAAGACATGCCAGAGAATTCCTAGAGGCCTGGCACTCCAACCACAACGCCATAAACAAGTGCATAGATCTAGATACCATCTATCAACCCCTCAGAAAATGAACAGGAAATGACATCACCACAAACCCCAGAAACCCCATCCAGGACAAACATATAAGTAGAAAGCAGGAGACAACAGCTTTGCTTCACTTGGAGGGCGCCACTGATGATGTTACCTAGCTAGGTAATGAAACGTCTGGATATCAAACCTACAACTCAGCGAGCAAACCTACACCCTAAACCTCAACCTGATGTACAAGTCCTGTCTTTGTTTTACCAAAATGCAAAACCTTGCATTTATCTACATTAACTTCCATTTGCCACTCTTCAGCCCAATGGCCCAATTGATCTAGATTCCTTTTCTAATCTTAGATACCCTTCACTATTAACAAGACCACCAATTTTGGTCATGATTTGGAGATGGCGGCGTTGGACTGGGATGTACAAAGTTAAAAATCATACAACACCAGGTTATAGTCCAACAGGCTTAATTGGAAGCACGCTAGCTTTCGGAGCGACGCTCCTTCATCAGGTGACCTGATGAAAGAGCGTCGCTCTGAAAGCTAGTGTGCTTCCAATTAAACTTGTTGGACTATAACCTGGTGTTGTTTTAACCAATTTTGGTGTTATCTGCAAAATTACTCACCCTGACTCCTAAATATTCATCCACGCAAGTAGGCAGTACTCCATCATACATCTGACTTGTGCCTTATAGGCACAGTTGATATGGCTAAAGCAGTTCAGTTTCTGGTTAAGGGTAGAACAACCTCCCCACCCCACCAACCCATATAGCTGTATTAAAGGAACTGAAATTTTTCTGGTAGGCTTAGAGAAGATGCTGGCATCATGTTAATGTCACTTGACTGGTAAGCCAGCACCCCAGGTTAACATAGTGGGGACTGAGAAATGAATGCTAAAATTTAAGATTTTTATAGCATCTGGAAACCCAAGCTTGTCAAATAATGATTTTTTTTTGTAATCATAATACCGAGTTCCTAGATTTTAGGAGCGAAAAATCTGCTATCCTTATCTGGTTTGCCCTGAATATGATTGCTGAGTTGAATGTGATTGACTTGCAACTGCTGTCTGAAATGACCTAACAAGACTGCTGAAGGGCTATTAGGGATCTGTCTAGTGGGCCTTACCAGAAATGCTATGGAAGAATAAATAAGTCCAAGATGTTAGCTAAACTTTTGGGAAGTAATACTTACATTGTCATCTTTGTGTGCTATCACATTTATTTCACAATCTGTTCATGTTATAGAGTCATAGAGATGTACAGCATGGAATAGACCCTTCGATCCAACGTGTCCATTCCGACCAGATATCCCAACCTATTCTACTCTCACCTGCCAGCACCTGGCCCATATCCCTCCAAACTCCTCCTATTCGTATAACCATCTAAATGCCTCTTAAATGTTGCAATTGTACCAGCCTCCCTCATCAATCCTCTTTGTTACTTCCTCACTTCCTCTGGCAGCTCATTCCATTAATGTACCACCCTCTGTGTGAAAGAGTTGCCCCTTAGGTCTCTTTTATATCTTTCCTCTCTCACCCTAAACCTATGCCCTCTAGTTCTGGACTCCCCAACCCCAGGGAAAAGACTTTTGCCTACTTATCCTGTCGATGCCCCTCATAAGGTCACCCCTCAGCCTCTGACACTCCAAGGAAAACAGCCCCAGCCTGTTCAGCCTATCCCTATAGCTCAAATCCTTCAACCCGGGCAACATCCTTGTAAGTCTTTTCTGAACCCTTTCAAGTTTCACAACATCTTTGATAGGAAGGAGACCTGAATTGCATGCAATATTCCGACAGTGGCCTAGCCAATGTCCTGTACAGCCACAACATGACCTCCCAACTCCTTTTCTCGATACTCCTGACCAATAAAGGAAAGCATACCAAACTCCTCTTTCACGATCCTATCTACCTGCGACTTCACTTTCAAGGAGCTATGAACCTGCACTCCAAGGTCTTTTTGTTCAGCAACACTCCTTAGGACCTTACCATTAAGTGTATAAGTCCTGCTAAGATTTTGCATTCCCAAAATGCAGCACCTCGCATTTATCTGAATTAAACTCCATCTGCCACTTCTCTGCTCATTGGCCTATCTGGTCAAGATCCTGTTGTAATCTGAGGTAACCCTCTTCACTGTCCACTACACCTCCAATTTTGGTGTCATCTGCAAACTTACTAACTATCTCTTATGCTCGCATCCAAATCATTTATATAAATGGCAAAAAGTAGAGGACCCATCACTGATCCTTGTGGCACTCCACTGGTCACAGGCCTCCAGTCTGAAAAACAACCCTCCACCACCACCCTGTGGCTTCAATCTTTGAGCCAGTTATGTATCCAAATGGCTAGTTCTCCCTGTATTCCATGAGATCTAACCTTGCTAATCAATCTCTCATGGGAAACCTTGTTGAATGCCTTACTAAAATGAATATAGATCACATCTACTGCTCTGTCCTCATCAATCCTTTGTTACTTCTTCAAAAAACTCGATCAAGTTTGTGAGACATGATTTCCCATACACAAAGCCATACTGACTATCCCTAATCAGTCCTTGCCTTTCCAAATACATGTGCGTCCTGTCCCTCAGGATTCCCTCCAACAACTTGCCCATCACTGATGTCAGGCTCACTGGTCTATAGTTCCATGGCTTTTCCTCACCACTCTTCTTAAACAATGGCACCATGTTAACCAACCACCAGTCTTCCAGCACCTCACCTGTGACTATCGACCTTTGGAAAGTTAAAATCCCCTACTATAATCACCCTATTATTCTTCAAGGTACCTGAGATCTCCTTACAAATTTGTTTCTCAATTTCCCTCTGACTATTAGTGGGTCTATAATACAATTGCAATAATCATCCCTTTCTTAGTTCTACCCAAATAACTTGCCTGGATCTATTCCCGGGAATATCCTACCTCAGCACAGCTGTAATGCTATCCCTTATCAAAAATGCCACTCACCTTCCTCTCTTTCTGTCCTTCCTGTAGCATTTGTATCCTGGAACATTAAGTTGCCAGTCCTGTCCACCCCTGAGCCATGTTTCTGTAATTGCTATGATATCCCAGTCCCATGTTCCTAATCATGCCCTGAGTTCATCTGCCTTCCCTGTTAGGCCCCTTGCATTGAAATAAATGCAGTTTATAATTTTCGTCCTACCGTGTCCTTGTCTGCCCAGACTATTTGACTCGCGTCTGTTCTCAACTGTGTCAGTCTCGGATTGACCTCTTTCCTCACTATCTCCCTGGGTTTGCCCCACCCCCACCCCCACCCCACCTTACTAGTTTAAATCCTCCTGAGCGTCTCCAGCAAATTTCCCTGCCAGTACATATTAGTCCCCTTCCAATTTGGGTGCAATCCTTCCTCCTTGTACAGGTCACTTCTTCTATTCCAGGAGAGATTCCAGTGTTGCAAAAATGTGAATCCTTCTTCCATACACTAACCCCTCAGCCATGCATAGGAGGCGGTATCCTCCTGTTCCTGCCCTCACTGACTCGCAGCACCAGGCATAATCCAGATATTACTACTCTCGAGGACCTTCTTTTTAAATTCCTGCCTAACTCTCCACCTTTTCCCTTCCTATGTTGTTAGTTCTGATGTGGACAATGACCTCTTGCTGGCCCCTCTCCCCTGTGAGAACATTCTGTACCCTCTCTGAGACATCCTTGAACCTGGCACGAGGGAAGAAACACACCATTCTGATTTTTCGCTACTGGCCACAGAATCGTCTGTCTATACCTTTGTCTAGAGAATCCCCTAACACAGTTGAACTCTTGGAAGCCAACGTACTCCTCATTGCATTAGAGCCAGTCTCAATAACAGAAACTTGGCTGTTCGTGCTACATTCCCCTGAGATTCAATTGCCCCCCTCCCCCCAACATTTTCTAAGACAGTATACCTGTTTGAAATGGGTTTAGCTCCAAAACATTCCTGCACTAGCTGCCTACCTCTCTTACCTTTCTTGGCGTTAACCCATCTATGTGACTGTACCGGAGACTCTTTTCCTCCCCCCCCCATTTCAATAACTACCATCCATCACGTACTGTTGTTGTTGTTGCAAATTCCTCATTGCTTCTAACTGTCTCTCCAACTGATCCATTCAATCTGATAAGATTCTCAACCAACAGCATTTATGGCAGATGTAATCTGCTGTAACCCTTAAACTCTCTTTTAAACTCCCACATTTGACAAGAAGCACATTTCACTCTACTAAAGGCCATTTTTGCATCTTCACAATCTATAGACCCAGAAAATAACATTCTTATTCCTCTACAAACACTGCCCCTGGTTAAATTAATAGTAATGACTTATATTTTAAGTTTCATCAAGGGACGTCTCCAAAAACACACAATCAAGAAACGACCCACACTACTCACTACTGCAGCCTTTCTGTAGGTCATACTTAAGACAGCAGTACACTTATCTGTTTCTGTGCTGTGAACTTCACACAACAATTCTTCCAAGATCAGTTGTGAATTTCACTGTTTGTTAATTTTCCCACTCTCACTCCAATGTCCAGCGATACATGAATTCAAACAGCTAAGGCAGTGTCAGTTTCTTTATATCTCTCCTGCACTGACCTCACCATGTGCTTCCTTTGTCTATTCTTCCTTTTAAAACTGCTGTTTTGACTTTGTTTTGGAACTTTGGAGGAAAAAAAATGTAACAGCATATTAACAGCTGCTCCTGGAATTCAAGGAAATCCCCTTCAGCACCTAAAATACCTCAAAAAACGGAGCAGCTGTTAACAGCCAGAGATTTTTCCTGTCCTTCATCTTGGATTACCCAGAATCCAAAACATGATTTTAAATTCACAAATGTTTGCTTACTCTTGATATTTTGAATGCGATAATGCATTAACGAATGTAATTTAACAAAGTGCCTGATCCCTAATCAGGATTCGAACCCGGGCCACAGTGGTGAAAATGTTGAATCCTAACCTTGGTATAAGCAACAATTTACACTGCTTTTTGCTCAATAGTCACATGTTAGGTGAAAAATAAAATTCCTACTTTATTCACTAGCTGTATAAAGTTGAGTCCCTCAATTTGAATTTTATTTTTCTGATTGCTTACACAAGCTTGTCCAGATTGGACCAGTTTAGTCTCAAGTCTGTTGCCCAAATGTTTCATCAATTCCCATTCCCATTCCCATTCCCATTGGAGTCTCTTAAGTGGAGAAAACATTTATGTAATCATTGTGGATTTTGATTTGAGCTCTTGATTCCAATAATGAGAAGCAACAGCAATCCTCTTGTACCACTATCTCTGATGTTTCAGTATATTTCTTATTGCATACACTTGTTGTTCTGATTGTAATGCACTGCTGTATATTGTAAGAAAATCATGTCCCAACATGTGTGTGATTTGTTCTGTATATCTACAAAACAGGACAACCATGATTATCTAACGAGACAGGCAGGGAGTATTTTGTTCAGGTAACTGTTCAGATAACGTTTTTACAGGACCTTAAGATGGTGTTTGTATAATCTGAAATTCAGATGATTGATGTTCGTATAACTGAGGCTGTTCTATAAAAAGTATATTTTTTAAAAATTTATGTAATGTGATGTTTGTTTAGTTACTAATAGTTTTCAAATTAGCTTTTAAAATCATGTATCCATTTGTATCAGCAGAGAAATGGTGTCAGCCTGAATCAACAAGAAACTGACAAATTGATCATCCAACTCCGTTTGAATAGAAAAATATTTGCAGCTGCCTAATACTCAGTTGGATTTGAGTACTTTGGTGAATTGTTCCTGTTAATCTGCTTTAGCTAATTACTATATTTTACTTTTTTTTCCATCTCTTTGATTATAAAGGTTATCCAAATATTCACTCAGCACTAAGTTCCCAGTCATCCATTGACAGTGAGTTGAGCACTTCTGATGACTCCATCTCCATGGGGTATAAATTGCAAGATTTGACAGATGTCCAGATAATGGCTCGATTACAGGAAGAAAGTAAGTGGAAAATATGTGAAATAACACAGTATTATCTTGTTTTCATTTGAGTAAAGCAGAATAGCCTCGCCATAAAGAATGAGAGCAGGAGGCAACTATTTCGTTTCCCCAAACCATACCCCGCCATTCTGTCCAATCATGGCCAATCTTAAGCTTTGAGTTGATGCTTCTGCTTGCTCCCTATATCTTTTGAGATTCCCTGAGGAAAAGTAATTGGCACCCTTGGTCACAAATATGGAAAACAATGGACTATCCACTACCATTTGTGGTTGAGAATTCTAAAACATCAAAACCCTTTGAAGAAATGTATTTTCAATTTGGTCTTGAATGATCAGCTCATTATCTTGACATTGCCCACATGTTTTCCATTTCCCAGGCATGGCAAACAACCTCTTGCCATCCTTTTCGTGATCGTTTTAATATTTTGATCAGGTCATTCCTCATTCTTCTAAAACCCCAGAGAGAATAAGCCCAATTTACTCAATTTCTCACTGGAGGACAAACCCCTCATCCCATAAATCGATATAGTGAATCTCTGCTGTACTGTGTAAAAATTGTTTCCTTCCTTGAATATGCTGACCAAATCAGTAAACAATTTTACAAGTTTGGTCTTGCCCCATTGCTAGGTTGTGTTGCTACGTGATGTGCAAGGCTGTCTGGATGTGCTTTTTAGATTGCAGTTTGAGAGATGGGCAAAGAGAACAAAAATTCTAGTAATGAGACTGTGTTTATTTTCTTTCTAAAGGTCTCCGTCAGGACTATGCTTCTAGTTCAGCATCTGCATCCCGCCGCAGCTCTAGTGCCTCATTAAATTCCCTCCGGAGAGGTACTTACAGTGATCAGGAATTTGACACTTACAGTTTGGATGATGATGATGAATATGATTACTCATTACCCCAGCACAGTGTGCATAGATATTCACCTTCTCCACGAAATTCACCTCGATCGCAGTCTCCAGTTCGTGGCGCAGCAACTGCGGGCAGAGTTCGGCCTTCACGGCGCTGTTTGCAGGGTCGTGTATCGGAGCTGATGAATTATACAAAAAATCAAGGTACTAATCTATAGTTAAATTGAGTAAGAAGTTCCTGGAGATTGTTTTAAGGAAGTGAAAACTTGCATGAATCTTGTTCAGTGCAATCCTTTCTTTTGACATTGAACTTGTGATTCTAGAATATTCTACCATAGTCTATCTAATTGTTGATAATAAACACGCCCACCTTTCTTTATGGACAAAGTGCTCATCTTAATGTTGCACATGTTTTAAAAAAAAATTTATTCTTGGGATATTGACCACTCTCAAAGTGGAATTTGTTAACCAGTGCTGTTTGCTGGGAGCATTAAGTCACCACATTGTTAGACTGGAGTTGTATATAAGCTGGATCAGCTAAGCCTTGCTTCACTTCATTTTGTTACAGAGGAAATGCGTCGTAGTATGCCCAATCTGGCCAAGTCTGGAATTCGCTCCTCTGATTCGGGTAGAAACAGTCGAAGCTTTGAATCTAATTTGCAAATACCCAGCAGTCGAATTTCACGATTGCAGCAGTCTTCGGCTGGTATGTTGCATTGGATCTGCTCTGAGAAATGAGGAAAACATTAACCAATCGCTCACGTGAAGCAGTTATTTTAGTTTTTTCAAATGTGAAATTAACCTGCCAGATAAATTTTATGATGGGCCCACTTGCTTTCTGTTTTAATTGAGAATTTCAAAGTAAAATTGAACATAAGGCTTTTCTGTTAATTATTCTCCATAACAATAATCAATCCAATTCTGAAGTTACAGGACCATTGGTCGGTTTGAAAATTTATCATCTCTCAACTTGAGGGACTTGGATATTTCGGATTTTAAATTGCAAAGTATTTAATATCCGATTTAATGTGGTCTGGTATTTGTGACCTAGCCTTTTTTTCTTGTTTTCCTTTCCTTGAGCTAATGCTGCACAGACACAGTTCTCGGGCAACAATTGAAAAGGATTCCAGGTGTACACCCTTACAGGATTGGCCTTTGATTTGGGATGAATTGCAGTTTAATTGTTAAATAAGCCTGAATGTAAACAGAATAACACTATTGTCAATTCACCCGGAAACCTAATTCTGAATATCACGCTCTTAAAGTGATACCTAATTAGCAGCACAACTAATTTCTTCTGTACTGTGATCTAGACAGAAACTCATTGGTACAAAATAGAAAATTTGGAGAAATATGAAGATCAGGCATCATCCTAATGAAGGATCATTAGACCTGTTTTTCTTTTTGCTCCTCGAGTATTGCCCTGACCTGCTGATTCTTGCCTTTTTTTTTGGTATTTGTTTCAGATTCCCAGTATTTACATTTTTTTGCTTTGTTCAAATTATCCAGAGTGACAACCATTTTGACTAATAAAGAGGAACTTCAGGAGAGAGGGAGGAAAGAAGATGTGCACCCAAAGGGATTGTTGATAGTAAGCTGGGGAGAAGTGAAGCTTGATAGGAAGTTGAGTGTGGAAAATGGTTGGCTGTGCTGAAAGCAACCCATTTCATTATAGTACTCGGGTGTGGGGATGGGTAATAAACATGGAAGTAAGGCATCGTGCTCTGCAATTGTTTAACTTGATATTGAGTCCTGAAGGACGCATGGTTCTTGAGTGGAAAATGGGTGTTGTTCTTTGTTATTGTAGTAAATCTTTAGTCAAAATCTTATGCTGGAGCAGCTTAGCTATCTGATGTATCAAAAGTTTTATCAGTTTTATCAAATGGATAAATTCATCTATGTATGCCTTATTTATGGTAGGAATAGAATTCACTGTTTTGAAGTTTGTTCTTAAGTCCATATTTTTAAATTTTAGCTGTCATCTTGAAAAGATAAAGTAGCTTTATGTGGAAGATGCTTCTATAGATAAGTGTCTTATTAATAATTTATCTTCTTATTTTGGCTAGGTTCTTCTGGTAAGCTCAGGTACACTACTGGGAACAGTGGCCAGATTTCTCCCTCCAGCAGACAGTCAGTGAAAGCTATTGCAAATAGTAATTCTCCCTTGACAACAAGGCATCCAGTGAAAACAGGATACCCATGTTCTGGGAGTACTGTTCGTAGAATCCAGTCTCCAACTTGTTCAAGCATTTCTTCACCTACTGGCATTGCCACGAATGGAAGATCTTCTAGTTCAGCTCCTGTTCCTAGGAGCATCCCTACTAAGTCACGGGTTGCTAGCACTTGCACTCCTACTTCCACAGTTTCCAAGACCAAGCTTTTGCAGCCATCAAGAAGGTATGTATTGGTTATTTCAATTAAAGATAAAAGAAGCATAACTTGATGTTCAAAGTCTTTGTATTAGCAAGGACAACTGCAGCACTAATCGGGAAAACTGTTGAGTTCATTTTTCTCTTTGAGAAAAGGAAATGTATCACTTTTAATCAAGATATGAGAATTTTGTTTAAAAGCAAGAACTTTCCAAACCCCTTCAAATAAATGGCTTGGCAATTAACTTCAGTTTGGATAATTTCCCTAACCATCAATATTCTGTCAATTTGGAATTACAATCGTCAAGTGCTATATTGACACCAGGTGTTCTCTACCATAGCTACCCTTCATTGGCTATGATACTGCAAGCTATTTAACATATTGAGGTTCCAAATGCTCTGAATGAATAAGTCAATCTCTGACTCTGTACTTAGTTTACCCCTGGCATGTCTTGCGCATCCTCTTAAAGTGATTTGTTTTTGACCATGACAGAGAGACAAAAAATATCAAGGGGGACATTCGCACAGACCATTATGAATTCTTACATCATGTCTATATTTTCGGATTTTTTTTTGTACATTGGTCCAACTGCATATTCTTGAAATGCAGCCTTCTGGACCAAGCTATTTAAATGAGAAGCAGCCTGTTAAAGTCGGCTGATGCACTTTCACTTCTCTTAAAAGGAGTCAAAAAGGAGCTTTATCTCGGTAGACATGGTGATCTTGAGAGTATCCACACAAAAATGTTACTTGCCAAAATAATATGCTAATTTGACAGTTTAAAAATATCAAAGTACTTGATCAACTTTGTGCTCGCCATACTAACTTGCAAAAGATTTCCACCTGTCAAAGCTATATTTTTGCCCACTTGTTTTCAGCCATTATTGCCAACATAGCAAATAAAATTCTGAAGGTGAAGAAATTGAAACGTCAGGGTGGGGAATGAAATTTGGAAATGGCAAAGAATGCAAATAAAAAGTCAGGTAATTGGAGAATACTCAGATAGTCCTGCAATAGACCCATCGCCAGCTGATTTGAGATGGATAGACATAAAAGAATATATGTTCAGGTAAAAGGAAGGGGAATGGGGATAGTGTTTTGTTTTGCTCATTTAACAGACTACATACTAGTTGGAGACTGATCATTGCCAGTTGATTCCTATCAGTATTCTGGGCACTCCTGTTGGTTTGCTTCAACAAAGTGTTTGTTTTTGTGAGCTTGTCTGGGTGTTCGATTACATGATTTGGAACTAACTGAATTTCCCTTTATTATCAGGACACTGCAACTCCCGAAGACACACAGCACTGTGACAGAAGACAAATGGAAAGAAGGCTGTTATTGAGGAAAGCCCAAAGATTCACAAACTGCTGGCACCTGATGAAGTGAAAGCCCAGCTGGCTGGGCAGAAGTCCAATTTAAATCAAACGAGAGAAAAATTCAGTTTCTGGTAATGAACAATATTTTGTAAAGACAGGTTTTAGACGTCAGAGACTGTCTGTGCCAGGATTCTGCCTCCTGGGCTCCTGTTGATTGCATCATCAGTCCAGTTATATGAAGTCAGATTGGGTCATGTAGGTATCTTTAAATCTAGTTTACATATTTATGCATTGCAAATCCAAACTCTCCAAACTGATCTTGAACTTGAGGTAAAATTATGTACTACTCAATCTTTTAAATAGCGAAGTCAATCACAATTTGTTTTGATGCTTTAACATCTAATTTCTTTATCATTCCTTTCTTAAATCAATGCACAACAGAAGAAGGCAAAAAAATGAGATCAGTGTTTGGAGATGTCTGTAGTTGCCAAGTGCTTGAACATTCCTTTGCTCAGTTCTATTCAAAGGCTTGCAATTTATTTAAAGATTGGTTCATAAGAGCCACAGCATTGTTTTTTTGTATGCGGTAATGTTGCAATTGATCAAACCATATTGCATGAACATTAGGAGTCTATCTTTCTCAAGTACTTGTTGCATTCTGCAGGAGCAGCTGAGAACATTGTTCAACTTTGTAAGTTGAGTATCTAATATCCTTACAGCGCTCCAAATGTTTAACTAAACTTGCCTACTCCCTTAAGGCGGTGCTTACCAATAATTTTTTTTCAACAAAGAATCCATTTTAATGACTTGTGGTTCAAGTGAAAGTTTGGATGTGGGGATTTAGGGGGTATGGATTAATGAATGGGATCCCACATGGTGGATATTTATTGGTGGGGTATAGTGTTTAAAACTGCTGAGAAAATTTCACACTCACTTTTTATTGACTGTGGTTCAGAGGCATTTGAGCCTCCAAACAGGCCACGAGGGCATGTCTACCAACAGGAAATAAAACCAGTTAAAAGGGGACCTTAAAGCTGTCAAAATACAGTTCACGTTTTGCAGCCACCTTTGCCTCGAAGCTTGTCACCCCAAAATCTTGTGAACTCACTAGGTGTCAGTTTGGAATGTCCCTACCCCACGGTACAAAAACATACACCCAAGCGTGTTGAAGTGAAAATTTAACCAGTATTTCTTGTGATGTGGTGCAGTAAGTTTAAAAGTTTCAAGAACATTAAGTTACTGATCCTGTCAACTACTCCACTAAATCTACTGTAACATTTGAAATGATGTAATAGATCCTGTGTTCTGTGGTGGTGGTGATCAATTGCTGTTAGTTATTCTTCCACAGTTTCCAGCTACTGCTAATTTGCCTGCTGTACCAAAAATCAACTGACTTTTTTTTTACCTCGTGCAAAGATACTGCCTGTGCACAGAAGGTCAAATGTCTTATGTTTGCACAGTGAATGTTTGATCTCTGGACATCTTTTCAACTGAAAGAGAAATTGACTGCATTGTAGTTGCATGGCACCTGATGTGAAGTTGGAATGCTTCAGGAGAAGATGAATTGAGATAACTCTTGTAAAACCTAGAATATTTGATTGGGAAAGGGTAAAGAAAAAATCAGCCCATCAGTCTCAATATTTCTGTATGAAATTGAAGTTTTCAGTTAATTTAAATAATTCCAAAAGAGAACATTTTGAGCAGTAAGTAGTCTATAGCAAGTTTCAATAATAAACTGCTAAATACAGGTACACAATCCTTTATCCAAAATCTTCGGGGCCGGTTTTTCGGATTTCAGAATAAATGACACTTTCACAGTGAAATAAAAAAAAATTACCGAACAGCAGACCCATGTGTAACCAGTACAAGTGCTAAGATGCAGTTGACGCCTGCCAGTGCTGGGCCATGCCATCATGTCACATTTGAGTGACGTGAGTTGAGTTTGGTCACCTGTTCGCACACCAAACAACCTTGATATGCAGAAAAAAACTTTACAATAAAAACGCCGGATTTTGGAATTTGAGATAAAGGATTGTGTACCAGTACTATACTTTTAAATTAGCAGTATACCCCATTTATATACAATTTACCTGGTTGGTTGATTCAATTACTCTATTTCTTGGAGTGAGAGAAAGTATCAGTTACATACTGGTCAGCAGCAAACTGGTTGAAGTGTGGGATTGAATCTTCAAAATATGTTTCTTATGCAACTAATCCCCGTAAGTTAGTAGTAAGGTCTGTGCTGTGATGTGAATTTTACAATTGCCATTCTCAAGCAGCTGATTTACCCAACTAGCTTGTTTTGAATTTTAGTTCTTAAAGGACATTATTGAAGAACTTTTGAATTTGTGATTACGGAGTCTTTATAAGATAGAAGTGTTAACAGTCTGTTTATATTCAGTTGTAGACTAGCATGAAGTCATGTATGTGTTTTTATTTCCTTCCTATGCCAGCATTGATTGGGTAAGTGTCAAAGGCATTCCATTTGAATTTCTTTATTAAATTAAACTTTTTGAATGAAAATTTCTGAATGTTTTATCTTTTTGATGTGCAGCAATTACGAGACTTGTTTTTATACCCTCAGTTGGACTTCCAAATTTTGATATACTCAGTTTCTGACTTAAATTCCTTTGTATTGATGGGAGAGTGAGGAAACCATTGCCACCGCAGTAAGCAAAATAGCTTTGTTTCCATTTATCCTCTGATCTTGCTAATGTTGGAAGGAAAGGCAGCATTATTGCCCACGTGCCAAGGTTGGATTGCAAGGCTTGTAGTGGGCCTTTTCCTTTAACTGTTACAGTTCTTGTGGCATTCTGTCACGTGACATACGTGGGATCTTCTAAGATATTGACTGAGCATTAGTAAAGGAATGGCAAAAACTCTTAAGACACTACGGTGTTCCATGACATTGTGTTTATCATCTGTCATAATAGATGTTTAAATGGGCATTGTGCATAATACACCAATTCAGCAAAAAGTGCGATTATAACACAAGTTTTCTTTTGACGTTCTCATTTTCACTGTGCAATTCTTATTTCAACAGCAAACCAAAGATTAACTATATCATAGCACTATAATATTTTTAGACTTAAACTCATGGGCTTCTTGCTCTAAATATATTTTTTGATCATTATGCCTATGTAAATCTGATCTCAACTGTTACCTGCTGCATCTCTAATCAGCACGTTAAATATTAACAGGAATATCTATCCTGCTCCTCGGATGCTGTCTGCCCTGCTGTCCTTATCCAGCACCACATACTTGACTGATCTCCAGCATCTGCAGTCCTCACTTTCTCAGTTGATTCAACCTGTTGCCAGGATATTGTGGCTATTCAGTATCCCAATTCCATTTGCCAGCCTTGATTCCATATCATTTGTATGAATCAACATGGAATTTGCACTCATTTGTATGAAGAGCAACATAATAAACAGTACCAGAATATTGCCAGCCTGTGAAATCGTGCAGGTCAGCATCAAACCATCTCTTTTCTATTGACTTGGTACTAATCGATTCTACAATGTGGAAGTCAGGATGGGTCTGTGACGCACAACCAAAACAAAAATGCATATGTCTGATTTTCATGACCACTTGAAGCATGTACTTCACATGTCATGAACTGTTATAGTAAATGTGGTAGCAATATGTATGCAACAAACAGTGAAAAGGCAATGTGAAAATCACCAGAATTTTTTTTTTGGTGGTATTGATAAAGAATATCAATTAATAAACTGGTCAATTAATTGGGAATAATTTCTCTGCTTTAAAAAGTGTCATGGGAATTTTTATATTTGCATGAGCAGACAGTCGGAACATTTTGGTTTTACACTTCACTTGCAAGATAAACTGGTGTTCTGTCAGTCCTGCAATGGCTTGTCAGTCTAGATTTTGGAACTCCAACCCCAAAGTAAGACTTGAACATTACACTTATGACACAGCCAAGAGTGCCACCAATCTGAATCACAGAAAATTAAGTCTGTTAAACTATTGTCAGACATTTTCCTGCATTTTTCTAATAGTACATGCCACAAGCTATCCGTAGGAGTTTGCTCTCACTGCCTCATTAGAAGCCAAACTGTGGATCGGCCTGCAGGTTGTCTCTTGAAGTGATGCTATTACATTTGGGTGCACTTGGAGACAAAGGATGATTCTGTCTGCAGTGGCTAAGGAGATGGGGCAAAGAGACTTGTGTGTGGGCTTTATCTGTCCATAGTATCAAATTTCTGACTGTACTAATTTTTGTCCCCTCCCTCTCTGTATTGGAATTAGAATTGGGGCTGCAATTACATGGAACAACTGTGCAATGGCTAAGGTGTCTCAGGAGAGCTAACGCAAAACAAATCAAACTTTGTACTCTCAAAATGTTGCTTGGGTTAAAGGGTGTTATGTCAGAGGTTTGGCTTTATGGAGATGAAGGACCAATATCTCTGAAGATTGCCTCGACTGCTATGCTGAAATAAAACTTTACATCATGGAAAGTCTTAGACATCCAGAGCCCATGGCTGCAAATGTGATGACGGCACTCTTTTCTCATCTGGTGCATTGTAGGTATTGTTAAGATAAACATGGCATATGAAGGATTTCAAGTACCATCCGATGATTCAATGTATTGGAAGTTTGAACAGTTGGGCCAGTGACCATTTTTCTTCAGAGTCATAGCTATATTTCCCCAGGTGGAGGGAAATCATTGATCATACCCACATGGTTATCAAGACTTTATTCGCAAACAGGTGATTTTTCTGAACAGGAAGTATTACCTAAATGCTAACATTGTCTGCATCCGCTTGTAATGCAGGTTTGCATATGGGTTTTGGGAAGCTGCCAGGCACCGACATCATTAGACAACCCTAAAACCCTCCATTCAGGTCACATGAATGGCATTCTGGTTGGCTCAAGGTTATACCTTTTTTAAATTTACTTATTCATGGATGTCATTATCTGAGTCGGTGTTTATTGGTTACAAGGGGTATTTATTACGATATCGTCTCTGAACCCAGTGCACAATCCCAGAACATCTCTATTTTTTAAAAGAAAAGTGGACCAGCTTTACTGTGTGCTGAATGTCCAAAATTTGATTCTGGGTTGTCTGTTTTCTGGAATGCTGTTTGTCCTGTACTTGTTGATCATTTGTTACTTAATTTCCTTTTAACCTACAGAAGTTCTTATGTTTACCTTAGTGTTTCAGCTCCTTGTGACAGATATGTCTATTCTATTTCAACTACATGTGCAGTATTATCACAATGAGGATATGCAAAGGCAATCTATGCACATCCTTTGTACTGACTCTCTCCAATGACCCACGAATATCGCTCCTTATTCAGTGGAGGATGCCATGTGTTCTTGTGACACAAAGAAAGTGACTACTACTATGAACGGGTTTCTTTTTGTGCAGAGCATTGTGCTTATCTGTAAACTCGGTTATTCACGCAATTTTTTCAACTGCTGAAGCAATTTCCCTCTTGACAGCAGAGACTAGGTATCGGCAAGAAAGAGCTTTTGTGAGACCTCTCCTTCGAGTCAGAGGCACAGCTGTCAGTACTTTTGTTACCTCTTGCACATCTGTGCTGTACTCACCATATTATACCATTTGATGCTTGCAGTAGGTTTAGTTTGATTTGATTTATTCTAGTCACACGTACCTGAGCTTTGTTTTGTGAGCAATACAGGCAGCTCATAGGGTGCTTAGAGTATGACATGCAAGCACAATGAACATTAGCAAGTTCCATGTTATTGTAAGTTAGAGTCCATTCAGCAGCCTAATAACTGTAGTGCAGAAGCTGTTTTTTTTAGATTAGATTACTTACAATGTGGAAACAGGCCCTTCGGCCCAACAAGTCCACACCGACCCGCCGAAGCGCAACCCACCCATACCCTACATTTACCCCTTACCTAACACTATGGGCAATTTAGCTTGGCCAATTCACCTGACCCGCACATCTTTGTGACTGTGGGAGGAAACCGGAGCACCTGGAAGAAACCCACGCAGACATGGGGAGAACGTGCCTGAGGTGGGAATTGAACCTGGATCTCGGGCGCTGTGAGACAGACTGCTGTCTGTCTGTCTTTAAGTAAGCATTACTGGAATGGGACAAATTGGCAGCCTTTCTGTAGCACTGAGAAGTATTATGCACCTGGATCGTATGCTCTCTATGGTGCATCTGGAAAAGTGCTGAAATTCCTAAGCCAGCTGAGGAAGAAGAAGAATTGTTAGGCCTTTTTGACTGTTCGATCTATATGGAAAGTCCAGGATAAGTCGTCAGTTATAGTCATTCATAGGAGCTTGATACTCTTGCCCCCTCCACCTCAACTCAGTTGATGTATAAGTCAATGATCTGTTCTTTTATTTTGCTGGTGGTGAGACCAAGCCCTCTATCTCCTCTGTATTCTGACTCATCATTGTTGGATATCCTTTATATAAACAGGAATAAAAAATAGATAATTTTATCACAAAATTACAAAACAGCTTACAAAAAGGAAAACTTAACATTTATTGCAATTTTACAAGGGTGAGGAGACCCTAAACCCTACTGTTCAACCAGTTACAGGTAGGTGAGGATAACCCTCAAATCCCAGTTCCACTTATGAAAAGAACGTGACAATGAAATTTGTATATGTAACAATACTGTTACATACAAAAGTGCAGACAATACAGACCCAGCAAGCCCTTGTCCCTCCCACACCTTCAGGCTCTCAGTCCACCCCATGCCCCTTCCAGTTCTCGGTCTGCCCTGATACACCTTTTGACCACCTCTAGGACAGCCCATCCCCGGAACCTGCGAGGGGTGACAGCGGTCAGGACGGCCTACCCACCTTCCGGTTTCACTACCCACCCTCAGCACCTTTCGACCATCTCCAGGATAGCCTGCCCGGGGTGACAGCACTGAGAACGGCTACTCACTTCTGGCTCTCAGCCTGCCTCTACGTATTATTGGGCTCTCACCCACCTGGATGCACCTTCCGGCCAGTGGGCTATCTTGGCACACCTTCCAGCCACCTCTAGGACAGCCTGTCCCCTTCCCTGGGACGACAGTGTGCACAGTAGCCCACGCGCCTTCTGGGTCTTGGCTGCTCTGATCCACCTTTCAACCACCTCTAGGACAGCCCGTTTTGATTACCCCTTCTTGGGACGACAGCGCTCAGAATGGCCTACCCACCATCTGGCTCTCGGAGCGACTGGCACCAGCGTGGCCTGCACACTCTCGCTTTCAGGACAGCCTACCAACCTTCTGGCTCTTGGGCTGACAGCTTTCAGGATGTAAAAAATGAGGTCTGCAGATGCTGGAGATCACAGCTGCAAATGTGTTGCTGGTCAAAGCTGTCAAAGCCCTTCCTGATGAAGGGCTTATGCTCGAAACGTCGAATTCTCTATTCCTGAGATGCTGCCTGGCCTGCTGTGCTTTGACCAGCAACACATTTGCAGCTTTCAGGATGACCCATGAGCCTCCTAGCTCACAGTAAGGCCTGCCAGCCCCAGGGACATGCAAGACAGTGCAAGTGCTAGGCCCAACAAACACAATACAGTTAATTACTGAAAAAACAGTCCTTTCTGGTACGCAGTCCAAATAGAGTCTTCAAAATACAAGAGTCCATTCCCAGGAATAGGGTCCACTCCAGTCTTTGAGATGCATGGTCCAAAATGGAGTCCACTCCAAACTGCAGAGACCACTCCTGAAGGCAGCAAATGCACACCTCACAGCACACAGGTGTTGAGTCTCCATGGGGTCCTGGCCCACTCTCAGGACATAGAATCTTGTACAGGCAGTTAAGTCATAAGGGTTTGATCTGCTCCTGAAGGAAAGGTCTGCACCCAAGCTCTAGGATACTGCAAGTGCTCACCTCCCAGCGCGCGCACACATTTGGTCTTCAGTGGCCCAGTCCCAGGGCTAGGCCTCCCCACAGGAACAGCTCCTCTGGTAAACTGTATGTCTTCCATAAGGGCTCAGTCCAAACACCAAAAACACAGACAAAAAACAAAGGCTAAGCCCTACCACAAAATTAACATTGTCCTTTCCTCAAAAAGTAAAGAGAGAAAAGTAACACACAGGTTGTAACTACCAGCTCTGTTGATGTAGATGGGGGCATGTCATCCTCCTTTCTCCCTGAAGTCAATGATCTGTTCTTTTGTTTTGCTGGTGGTGAGACCAAGCCCTCTGTCTCCTCTGTATTCTGACTCATCGTTGTTTGATATCCTTTCTACTGTGATGGCGTTGTCAGCAAACTTGAATTTGGCTTAACAGTTGTGGGAATACAATAGGGGCCTGAAAACTTATCCTTGGAGGGCTTCCACTATTGAGGGTTATCGTGGAAGAGGTGCAGTTGTCTACCTTCTCTGATTGCGGTCTGTGGCTTAGGAAGATGAGAATCCGGTTGCAGAGGGTGGAGCAGATACCTAGGTCCTGGAGTTTTGAGATTAGCCTCGAGAGGATTATAGTGTTGAAGGCAGAGCTGTAGTCTGATGTAGGTGTCCTTGTATCCAGCTGTTCCAGGGATGTGTAGTGGTCGGGAAATAGCATCTACTGTGGCTCTGTTTCAGCAGTAGGCAAATTGCAGGGGACTGAGGTGGAAGTTGTGAATGTATCTGTGCTAATGGAGCGTGCACTGAGTTTAACTATCTAAAATTGGTATTCAAAATTCCTCAACATTGTGTGTAACTAAAGCTGTCAACTCTTCCTTATCTGTTGCTGGATCTTGACAGAAGTAATTGAATGAACAGCTATTTCAGTTTAATCAACCCCTCATGCTTCCACTTCCCTTTTTGATCAGGCCTTCCATGTGTGAAACTTGATATGGTCTGGGAAATGTCTTGCCGTTGGTGACCAATCTGTTTTACATGTTGTTGACAACTAGCATCACTGTCTATATGAATGGTACTCCACTTCCTGTGCATTGACTTTTTGGTATTATGAACAATTTTTTCTCTCCAAGTCCATCTGTGCACTCTGTCCCTGCGTTGACATAGCTGAACGGTTGCAGCACTATCTTAACACAATATTCACAAATTACTAACCGGAGGGTTCAACTCATCTGTATTAAATGCAGAGGGTGGAAATTATGTCTGGTGATGCCCAGTACACTGCTGACTAATTTATGCTGACCTTCCAGTTGTGCTTCTATATACTCTATTCATAATCATGAGACTTATTAATCCATTGTGAAGTGGATTTGGGCTTTCAAAACCATCTTGTCTCTATCTTTGTAACTACCAATGATTGAGGTTTGCTGGATGCCTAACACCTACTGACAACAGGAAATCTGTCCTTCGTAGCATGACCAGGTATGCCATTGAATCAGAGCATAAATGTTACTTCATGATTTTATTCCTGTTGCCTCAATTAACATAAACCCCTACTTATCTGGTCTACAACCTGCCTAAATATTAGTGTTTAGAATGGATGTTGGCAGTTTGTTGAGATACCATTAGCTACTCATCATCCATAAAGAGGCTAATTTCTCACCTGGCCTTAAATCGACTTACCCTCTAAGTGAAATGTTCCCATCAACCCCTATCCTGCTGAACCATCCAGCCAACAGTAGATGTACAAAACCGCTACTGCAAGTCTGGTAGCAATGGAAAGTTGTCCAGGCTTGCTTGTAGTTTACTGTGTCTCTGCTGCAGTTCATGTTCTAATGTAGTTAACCCATTAATATTGGAAATCACCCCATACATTGGGAATTTAAAATATTGACTTTCAAAAAAGTGCAAGATTCTAATTCCAACCCTGGGCCATTTTAGAACTGAATACATAAGAATAAGCATTTGTTTTTCCAAATATCTCCAAACTACACTTTGAAAAGTCAGTATATTTGAAGACAAAGCAAAGGTTGTTGCAAATCTTTTGATATTCTGATATTGTCATACCACTAATATGGGTGTTAATTTGTAGGAATGGCTTAATGTCTTTCAATTGCTTGCAAAAGAACATTTTTGTATTGAATTGACTGTCTTCTGAAATAGATTTAGGGAGATTGGACTAAGAACAAAGAAAAGTCCAGTAATTTGGAAACCAAGATATTGAACTTTCAGGACTAACTTTGTCCACAGATGTTGTCGATGTTTCAGCTCCAATGGGCTCTTCAGAAAAAAGATACTGAATGAATTTAAGAATAAAGTTTACTGCCTTTAACACTAAATTTACTTGTTTTTAATCTCTTTCCCCCACCCCCCCCACCCCATCTCAGCCTCAACCCTCTGACTCATCTGCCCTCTTGACTTGACCTACCTGTCACCATCCCATCTACTTTTCCCCATTGATCTTAGCCCCTTTCTCTCCCCCCTGTCTTGAAGTCCTGCCCAAAATGGTGGCTTCCTTGCTTCTCAGCTGGTGCCTGACCCACTGCTTTTTTCCCCCAACACCACACTATCAACTTTGACTGTCCAGCGTCTGTAGTAACTCAGTTTCTCCAGGTTTTTAAATAGACTCTGGTAAACTACAATTCCATTTTGTGAAAGTGATCATTCTTACAATTAATGTTTAAGTTCATGTTGATTTCTGGGGCCTCAGATGAACCCAGCTCCCTCCAGCTTCAGAGACACTTAGCAAAAACTTTAAAACAAAGCGGGAGACTGGAAATTCCCAGTATTATTTTCACTGTCAGTCTCTTCTGGGATTGGAAGTTACTAAACAGAAAAGGAAAAGCAGTGAAACCATTCAGGAGCCAAGAATTATTTTGAACTAATTGAGAACTGAAGGGTAATCTCCAAAGGCTGCTGTAACAAAAGTCAAGTGTGCCTTGTTGTGCTGTGCTTTCAACCAGAAGCAATTGACGAAATTGAACTTCCAAATGATAGATGAAAAGTAATTTAAAAACCATCTATAGAAATTGTCACAACATCTTAAAGCAATGTAGTCATTTTTCATTTAGTTAATGTAAAGGTATAAGGATATTTTCAGTGAGTCATTTTTTACCCAGTTATAATACTGATGAAGGAGAATGATCTTGAAATTTGAAACTGAATGCCACTTCAAACAGGAATCTTAAGCTTGAACTTTGATAACTTTGGCATGCAATTGTCCTTAAAGTCTGACTTTAATTAAACTACAATTAATTTCAAATTGAGTTGGTGTTGAACTGCTTGTATCTTGCAATTTGTTTACTATATTAAGTGTACAAGTGGAATGTTATATATAATAAAACCTCACCATAAAGTGAGACAGTACATATTGCTGTTTAAATGAAACTTTTACCAAATTGAGTTTAATGACCAAATTATGCAACTGAAATGAAAACATTTCAAAAGCTGGTTTAAGTGCACAAATTGGACTGCACTCACTATCACTGGAAAACAGTCTGGATGGAGATTATTCTCTAACTCCACAAATATTGCATTTAGTTGCTGTAGAGCACAAACTAAAATTTTAAAAATGCAACTACACAAGTCATTGTTTAAACAATTTATTTCTACCATTCAATAATGCAAAGTACAAGAGCAAAAGCTTCTTATACAGCCAAAATTTATATTACAAATGATTAATATTTTAACAAGAGCAAGATTGATATTAATGCATTTCCATTCACGCAGTTTTAAAACTTGAACAGTGATCAGAATGCTTATCCTGAGGTTAGAGTGGGGGACAGGTGTAGTTTATTCAGAGGCCATTATTTCACATGAATCTTCTACTCGCAAGACGTTCATGAACAGTGAAGGATTTCAGTAGATGAGTTATGAGATGTAACTGACTTTAATTTGTGACATCTAGATTTGCTTCAAACTACACAACTACTGAAGATACCAGATATGCATAAAGAGTACCAAGGAACCCAAGCATAAATCTCAATTAAAATAGATAATACTTCATCTTAACGTAAGATTTGCACCAGAGATTACATGTTAACTCAAACAAAACCCTCCTGTAAATTTGTGCTTGTTAAAAGGCAAAGATGTAATTGCACAAATAAGTTGCCGTATTAAATGATAGCCCATTGAGCAGATTCTTTAGAGGTGGGGGTTCATTAATAGATATGCCATTAAAACAAAACTAAAATATATACGTAACATGTGAGGAAAGTGTTGCTTTGGCTCCAACTGTGAGAATCCAGTTGCAAGCAGGCTACGATTTATATTTAACAGCTATTAGGAGTTTAATATTTATTAATACTTTGATGCAACCCTCCCATCTTGTTAATCTAAGTGATAGAAACAGTACAAATGCTGCATTTCTTTTGCGTGACATGGACCAACTTATCAATAGGAACCATTCTGCACAGCATTTTACCCAAGTATTTGGCAAGGTAAACCAAAACAAATGTAAAAAATTTTTTGGATTCTCATAAGGATTAAGAATGCAGTGTTAATGTAAGCACAGGGAAATGAACTGGGTTGAGTCATTCTAGCTAGGAACTATACAAGTTCCATCTCATGAACTGAGCTTCACAAAAATCCATATCCCATATATCTGATCATCATTCTTATCCACAATCATCCAGTAGTTCACATCAGAACCATGGTGGTGATGAGGGGGATTACCTTTGCTTCTCTTGAAATAATGCAAATCCAAGTCCGACAACGTGAAAAGACAGCCACCACTTTTTTTAAAAAGCCATGAGTCCCTGCATAATCTCCAGCCACCAAAGGATACAATTTCAAAATTACAGGAACATCTGGTTTAAAGATTTTAAAAAGGTTGCTGCCTTGGGTCCAGAAACCACAGTGGAGACTGTTTTTGAAAAAGCCTGTTCAGTTTTATAAAACAACAAAACTTCAAAACTGAAACTCTTATTCTGCCTGCAAAGGGATCAAAGCTGCACAAATACAAATGTGAACTATAAAAAAACTTTACAGATTTGGCTAACAAAAGCTCTACATACAGCAGCATTAGAGTGATCATTTGAGTAACCCATGACAGGTGTGTACCACATTGCTATAGTGTGTGCTGGGATATACTGTACATAATACTGGCTATATGACTGGCATAAGAAACATATTTACATTTTTACATTGGTCCAGTAAGGATTCCCATTACTACAGCATTCATTCAAATGTCTTTTTGGTTAATACCGTGCCTCAATTCTAGAGTTATGCAACACCTCAAAACACTTTCCAAAATGTTGTGGGATTAGATAATTAGCATAAGGGTCCCCCAATTTGTATTGAGAACACAGATGGTCAGCTCCCCTGGATGATTCAGAGGAAGCACTGGTATTTGTTTCTGCTCAGACAAGTTATTCTCATTTTCCTGGGGAAAAAGAGGGGGGCACCAAAACAGAAAAGAAAGGCAATCACAATTGACTTCATGCTTCTCTAAACGTCTCCTGCACACAATTTTAGAAAGCGCTCAACAGGTTGATTCATGTCAAAGTAATGCACTATATTAATTTTTAAAAATTAGAACAATTATTTCTCAACTGAACACAATAAAATGAATTATTTCAGTTGTAATGCAGTAACTCCTTCAGTTAATATGAAAAAGTATAAAAATGTCAAATATAAGGCAAGCAGAAACTACAGCCTTTCAATGCATGATATTTGGAGAAAGAAGATGAATTTCACATAGATCTCCAATGAAATCTGCATACCAGTGGTTAAAACTAGATTGCTCCATTTTTCCTTCCAGCGAATAGACCAACCACTCTTAACTCACTTCTTGATGCAAGTTGGCCATGAGAGACCACCACATGCTGCTGATACAATGATGTAAACGACTACCTGCAAAAGATAGTTTGTTTTTCAAAGCAGATCTGAACTGCAGGTTTCATTCTCCTCCTCCCCCTCCCCCCAACCAATCATCCTCACAAAATATACTTAACACTTCCAAAAGATGAACAGTACAATGGAGTGAAAAGATGGTCCACAAAAGGTGAAATCTGAATGCACATTTTCGAAACAAAAGCAGACAAATTGATAGTGCAAGCAAAAATAATGATTTATTAATCAGTTTCGAGAAATGGCTGTAGAATGTCACATTAGGACTTGAATATGTTAAGGGTGCATGACATTTAGGAAGGACAAGCTGGGAAAAGGTGGCATTGCTTTTTTTTAAAAAACTGACATCGACCCAGCAGAGTGGGTTAAGTTCAAGAAACTAGGATGTAGAAGCAATTTGGGGAGAAATAAGCAATGAAAAGACAGGAAGTCACTTCTGGCTACAATGTGCAAGCTTCCAAATAGTTGGGCAGATAATAGTAATTGGACCTTGCCAGAAACATGTGATCATCATGTGGGATTTTAATCTACATAGAAAATCAGATGAGCAAAAGATAGCCTAAACAAAGAATTCCTAGAATGTTTTTGAGTTGGTTTCTTGGAACAGCACAATCTAGATTCAACCATGCAGCAAGCTGCATCAGATCTGGATAGTGGACTGAAATTGACTGACTAATATGATTAAAAACTTTACATTTAAATAGAATATTTCTGAATCCAAAGAAATACATTCCAATGGGAAAGAAAGCTTTCAAAAGGGGGAACCTACCATCTTTGGTCAACTTGAAAAGTTAAGAAACCATCAAATTGGTTTTTCTACAAATGTAATTCTGCAAAAAAAAAAAGGGGCAGAAGATTGTATAGAATATAAAAGAATGGCAGAGTAAGGAGGGAGATTTGGAATTAGAAAAAGCTAACAGTTTTTTTTGCTATCAATATTGTAAAAACTAAATGGGCAAGAGTTCCAGCAAGTGTGTGTTTAGGGAATTTGAAAAGGGAGCATTAGGGGATGGCAGATGAAATAAAGTAGCCTTCCATACAGAAGGTAAGGCAATTAGTGGAAATATCTAAGTCAGGAAATGGAAGAAGGAGAAATTGCTCAGGCCACTTTGCTGGAACAGCAGGCTGACAAGGCCCTGGTGGATTTCATCCTAAAGAATTGCCAGTGACACAGCTGACGTACTGATGGAAATTTTGTAAAATTACATAGATCCAGGGAAAGTTCAGTAAGACTGAAACTTAGCAAATGCAACTCCTACTTTGAAAAGTGGAGGGAAACAAAGCAGGAAAGGCAAAGCACTTAACATTATAGGTTAATCAGGAAGAGTCACAGTTTTCGAACGGTTAAATGAATCCAAGCACATGGAGTGGCAGCAGAGGAAAACAAACCTAGGGGCAAACAAATGTACCTTCAGACAAATAGCTAAGGAGTAGTGTCTGGATCAAGTGCATTGGAGGAGTGGTGACAGCACAGTAAAGCGAACCTGGATATCAATGGGAGCAGAGTAGACCAGACAACACTTCAGAAAATGACAGATCAACAGCAGTTGATCGATGAGTAAGTGGATATTTTCAAACACAAATTATAAGTCATTACTTAAGCAAGGGTAGATACTTATTTGGTTTTCAGAGAAGTCTATAAAGTTTTTAAAGAAAGTGGTTTAGTCCTGTCAGGGGAGCTCAAAGCCATGGTTTGCCTCTCGTGCTCCACGTGGAAACCTGGGCATATTTCCAGGTGTGCAGTAGACTGCAGCTCCTAGAAATGTGGGTTTAGAACTAGAACAGTAACTGGAGACATTATGGAGCATCCAGGTGTCAGGCAGCATTGTGGATAGCATGTTTACAGATATGATCACACCAGAGAGGAAGGGACCTGAAGAAAGGGAACAGGTGACCACCAGACAGCCCAAGAGAAACAGGTAGGTAGTTCAGCAGACCAAGGGTTTGACTTGATTGATAGACGGAAGGAGAGACTAGGTCCTGCACCAAAAATTCAACAAGCTAGGCAGTAGACTAAAAAGCAGAGCCACTTCAGTTGCAGTCTCTGGATTACTCCCAGTGCCACATGCTCGTGAACAGAATAGCAAGAATGAATGTGCGGTTTAACAGTTGAGACTGAAGGGAAGGGTGGGTTTTAGATTCCTGGACCACAAACTGTTTCTGGGGAAAGTAGGACCTGAACAAACAAACCTGTCTCCATCTGAATCAGAGTGAGACTAACATTCTTGCAGGACATTTTGTGCGTGCTGTTGGGAGGAGTTTAATTCAGCAAGGGTAAGGAACGTGTTTGCTGAATAAGGATACAATCAGAGTAAAACAAATCAAGTCAGAGGGAGTGTAGCTGTATTAGTTTAAGGGAGTAAAGTAAGGCTGGGAGTTCTTCATTGACAGGAGTATCCCAGGTAAAGTGGTGAGTTAAAGGTGATGGTTGACAGAGGTGATATAGTGGCCATCACAAAGACATGGACAAGGTTGAGAGAAGGGCAGGATTGGCATCCGAACATTTCAGGTTATGGAATCTTCAGATGAGACAAAGGTGTTGGGGGGTAGGTTAAAAAAGGCAGCATTGCATTTTTAGTTGGAGTTAGAAATGATACCTTGGAGGTGTCATGAAATGAAGCGTTATGGGTAGAGTCTATGAACAAAAAAAGGGGCAGCCACAAAAGTATGTTTGTTTATTATAGACCACCCCAAATAGTTGGCAGAATATGCACAATTCAGAGGGGTGTAAAAACAATACACAAAAGCCAGTTATTGTGTGAGATATTGTTAACATTAACTGGGATAGGTATAGTGTTAAGGGCCTTGGATGGAAAGGATTTTTTAAAAACATGTACAGGAGAATGTTCTAGGCCAATATGTAGAGGGTCAACAAGGTGGAGTTTTGGGGAATGGAGGTGGATGAGGAGCAGTTTGGTGATAGTGATCTCAACATGGTTCAATTTAAGCTTATTATGGACAAATAAAACAGACAAGTTGCAAAAACAAAGTGGTATAGGAGAGAGCAGATTTTAGTAAGAGACGATAGGATTTGGCCAAGGTATATGGGGAACAGCTACTGCTGGGGAAAATCTACAGAAAAGGCACAGAGGGATGTTTAAAAAGGAAATGTGGAGGGTACAAGCTCAACATGTTCTGTCGAGACAGATAGGAAGGATTAACATGCCCACAGAATCATGGATAACCAGAGATATTCAGGATATAATGAGAAAGAAGAGGGGCTTTTAGCAGCTGGGAACAAATCAGCAGAGGCATGAGAGAACAGAAATTGCAGGATGGAGTTACTTATAAAAGCAAACAGGAGATGTAAACAAGCTCTGGCTGGGAACAGTAGGGAAAATCCTATTATATATCAATGGGAAGAGGATGACCAGGGAAGGAGTAAGGACCAAGGTGGGCAAAGTGGATCCAGAGGACATTGGTAAATTGTTTAAATCAATACTTCAGTTTTTATCCAAGTGAGGATAAAAGGTATGGAGACCAGCAGTAGAGACTGTAGCTTTTGAGCAAATTCATATAGGGAAGGTCAAGGTATTGGCAGGCTTAAAAAAAAAATGGACAAATTTTCAAGTCTGAATGAACTGTGCCCAAGGTTTGTGTGTGAGGCAAGGAGATTGCAGGGGCTCTGACCCACATTTTCAATTCCTCTCTGACCATAGGGGAGGAATCAGAGGATTGGAGAACAGCTAATGTGGTTCAATATTTAAGAAGGGCGACAAAGATAAGCCAGAGAACTATAGCCCATTTAGTCTCAGGTCAGTGGTGGGGAAACTAGTTGAAAAGATTTAAAGAAATATGGCTTGGTCAGGGATAGTCAACATGACCACCTCAGAGGGAAATCACATCTAACAGGTTTGACTGAACTTTTGAGATGACAATTAGGGATGTAGATTAGTGTAGTTGATACAGTTTACATGGATTTCAGCAAAACCTTTGACAGATTCCACCAGGAGACTTATCAAGGCAGCAAATGTACATGGAATACAGGGTAATTTGATAAAGTGGATTCAAAGTTGGCTCAGTTGTAGGAGACAAGGGTGATGACAAAAAGCTGTGCTAGCAACTAGAAGCCAATGTCCATTAGTGTACCACAGGAATCTATGTTGCGTCATCTATTGTGTATAAATGAGATGCCTACATGGAGGGTTGGATTCGTAAGTTTATTGGGTGGATGATTGACCATCCAATATATAACAAGACAAATTGGGAGATAAGTGGCAGATTGAATTTAGCCCTGAAAAGACAGGTGATATACTGTCAAGAGTATTTTAACAAGGAACTATTCGAATGGCATGTCACTAGAAAGTTCTGTGGAACAAAGGGATCTTGGGAGTGTTTGATCATGTGATCTCAAGGTAGAAATGACACGAGAGTTGGATGGTGAAAAGGCATAGTGTACACTTGCCTTTATCAATCAAGATATGGATTACAAAAAGTGGTTGATCATGGAGATCTTTAGAAAGCACAGCTACAACACTGCTTGCTGTTTTGGTCATCACATCACAGGAAAGATGTGATTGCACTGAAGGGGGTGCAGAGGAGATTCACCAGGATGCTGCCTGGGGAGTACACAGTGTACAGTTCTGGTCACCCCATTAATAGGAAGGATATTAAATTGGAACGAACGCAGAAAAGATTTAAAAGGATGTGCCCCTTCTAATAATGTACATCTCAATCTGACAGATGTACATTACCAGGGGCACAGCGTGAATAAGGAGTAGCTGTTCCACTTAGTTGAAGTGTCATTCAACAGGGGACACAGATTCAAGGTGAGGGGCAGGATCATGTGCAAGAATCTTTTACTCAGAGGGTGCTAACATTACGGAACGTCCTGCCTAGGAAGATGATAGAGACAAATTGCCTCATCCTTTTATAAAAAAAAAGTACCTGGAGTCCACTTGGAATATCATAACACTCAAGACTATGGGTCAAATTCTGGTAAATGGAATTAGGTTGACAGTCAGGAGTTTCTCATGTCAGAGCAGACAATGGATATTAAGGCCTCTTGTCGACTAATTCTATGTCCCAATTTGGAGTTTTTTTTTCAAGTAGTAACCTGCTGTGGGTTGGGGGACAGATGGATGCACTTAGATTTCTACAAGGTATTGATAAAATTCCAACTTAAAAAGATATTGTTAGTGTGTAGGAGGTATACTATTGGTACAGATAAAAGGTTGGCTAACAGAAAAATGGGCAAAATGTCTCTTTCTGGTTGGTACAATTATAATGAGAATTGTGCTACAGAGATCAATGTTGGTCCTTCAATTGTTTCATTTCTACAAATGACTTTGAAGACAATGAAGTATGTTTCAAACTTGGTGACAAAAGATACAAGGTAAGTTAGTTGTGAGGGCGCACAAATATAATCACTTTGCAGTGCCCTTAAGTAAACACTCAAACAGAATATTATGTGGGAAGATATGAAATTGTACAACTTAGGATGAATAAAGGAGCAGCATATTTAGGTAATGACAGATTGCAGAGGGATCTGGGTATCCTAAAGCATGCACTGTAAAGAGTTAATATGTACAGCAAGTAGTTAGAAAAGCCAATAAAATAATATTGTTTGTTGAGAGGGGGACTGAATATATAAAAGGTAAGATGTTTTACTTCAGTTGCATAGGACATTGGTGAGCGCACATCTGGAGAACTGTGTATAGTATCGGTCGCCTTATTTAAATGCAATGGAAATATAGACCAATTCTTGGAATGGAAGGGGAGGCTAGGTCACAGACTTCAGAACTCCAATGAATGAGCCTAGCCTAAGAGGTGATTTGACTGAAACAAGATCTGTCAGGTCTTAAGTGTGGATGTGGAAGGGCGTTTCAACTTGTGGGAGCACGCAGAACTAGGGTTTACTGTTTAAAAGTAAGCAGTCACACATTTCAGACAGATGAGAATTTCCTTCCCTCAAAGGATAGCATATTTTTCTAAGTCTCTTCCTCATAGGCAGTGAAATCAGAGTTTAAATTCTTTTCAAAGTATAAGATAGATTATTGATAAGGGGACTCAAGTTAAATATGGTAGGCAGAACAGAGTAATTAGATCAGTCATGCCTTTATTGATTGGCAGAGTAGGCAACAGTGGCCTATTTCAGCTCCCAATTCGTTGTTCATACTCAAATCCAACTACTGTCCCAGTTTATTCAAACATCAGCAAGACAATGGAAAGTGCTGTCAATAATGCTATGAATGGCACTTGGTCAATAAGAACCTGCTCACATTCTAGGTTCTAATTAGACCCACAATTCTTGACCTCATTACAGCCTTGGTCCAAACATTAAAAAAGCGTACTCAAGACAGGAAGTTTGTTACTGCCCTGACATCAAAGCAGCATTTGACCGAGTGTGACACTGGGAGTAAAGCTTGAATTGGGGAAGTCTCTCCACTTGTGGAGAGTCCTATCGAAATGAAGACGACCATGATTATTGGGATTAATTATCTTAGCCATAGGACACCACAGTAGGCATTCTCTCCGTGCAGTGAACCACCAATGTCTTTATCAAAGACCTTCCCTCCATTACGTCTGGGGTAATGTTTGATGAATGCACAGTGGAATTTGCAACAGCTCAGACAGTGAAGCAGCCTGTGCCCAAATACAGCAAGATCTGGAGGTTTGATGTTCCTTATGGGGCAAGTAACATCAGCACCACATTAATATTGGGCAATAACCACTGAGTAAGAGAATCCAGTCATCACCCCATCACATTCCAAGGACATTTCCAGTGCTGAATTCCCACAATCAAAATCTTGGGTTTAACATTGATCAGATACTGAACTGGACTAGTCAAATAAATACCATAGCTTCCACGTCACCTAAAAAAGGTACACAGTGCATCAACACACTAAGCTTTACTAGACAACACCATCCAAACCTGCAACTCCACTGGGACAAGGACAGATACGTGGAAACAGCACCACCCACAAGCTGCCTGTGGAGCTAGATGTTGTCATCACTTGGAACCACACAGATTATTTGCTGTAACAGGGTCAAAACCCTTTGCAAGTTACAAACGGGAAGGAAACACTACCAGTTTTGCAATGCAATGGAGCTACTATTTTAAAGACCCAACTGTCCAAAATAGGACATTTTGTACTAAGGAATTTCACAGCAGGGAAGCACTGTTCAATCATTAAGTGTACATTAGTATGCTTTTGTATCTTCTAAACAGTCACATTACAAAGAGAATATACTTACAATTGCTACGATGGCGATAATTATTGTCAACTTGAGGTTTTTCATACACATCGCTCTGGCCAGGTTCCTACTGGTGGTTTTAAATGTGACCGACTACAAAAATAAATACACACTACATTTGATTTTTGACTCCAAACAGAATTGAAAGACAATATAACATGAATGCTGTGGTGGAAGAACTGCAGGCAAGCATGGGGCAAAAGTTGGTTGGAGAGGTTATTCAGTCACTGTCTTTACTTTGGATGCTTGCAAAACCCAGAATAAGCACCATAGTAAGTGGGCATGTTAAAAAACAAAATACTTGCACTCAAAAAATCTTTTATGACGACCAGATGTTTAACGCACTTCAAAGGCAATGAAATACTTTGACATGTACTTTCGCAGTGAAGAAAAATTAGCCAAATCTCTAAGCATTGCTAATGTTTTGTGATATTAAGCTGGATTTTAAAATTGGCCACAACACCAGGATTAAATGTTTTCCTCTTCTGCAGAAAGTGCCATTGGATCGTTTACATCCCCTCAAGCAGAGATGCAGCCTTGGTTTAACATCTCATCTGAAGACAGCACCTCTGATAGTGCTAAACTTCTTTACTAATACACTGAAGCTTCAGGTCTGATCTCTGTACTCAAGCCCTGGAGTGCAACTTTATCTAGAATCTTGTGACTTGATGTGACAATTCTAATGACTGAGCAACAGATACTCGAGGAGAAATTTTAAAAAAGCCAAGACCCAAAGGAAATAATGCACTGACAGCATCATTTTTGACTTCACAACCCATATTTGCAACATAAAATAAATTCCATCATTTCAAAATAAGATAATAAAAAGACAAATTGTGTGCTGGAAGCAGTTCAGAGAAGGATTACTAGACTAATATTTGTATTAAACTGATTGCTTTATGAGGAAAAGCTAGACCTGTAAGCTCGGAATTAAGGATACAGAGGAAACAACTTAATTGCAACATACAAGATCCTGATGGGATCTGACAGTAGATGGTGAAAGTATATCCTCTTGTGGAAAATTCCAGAACTAGGTGTCAAGTTTAAAAATCGGGGGGCAGACATTTAAAACAAATGAGAAAACAACTTCTTCCATCCTGAGGTTTGAGTTGCTCAGAATTCCCTTCCTTAAAAACAGCGAACGTTTGCAGAATCATTAAATACTTTAAAAGACTGAGGTAGGTAGACTCGAGATTACCAAGGGGATTGGAGACATGTAGAAATATAGAATTTAGGTTAGAATCCGATTAGTCATGATTTTACTGAATGGTGGAGTAGGCTTGAAGGCCAAATGGCCTACTCTTGTTCCTTGTTCAAATATTATATGCAGTTGCCCCAAAAACTCTCATTGCAGGTTTTAACTTCTGATAACTAAAATTTTCCAGAGTCCGAGAAAAGATCTGTAGTCAGAGTGGAAATCTAACAATGTTTGTACTTGCAGCTATTGGCTGCTTCTATGGGAAGGGGTGAAGCCACAAACAGCTCTTGAAACCTTAAGAGCATGGGTTCCATATCATTACATTGGCAGCTAGCAGGTAAGCAATAGGGAGGGACTTTAAAATTGTAACTTCCACTGTTCTACACAAAAGTAAAAAAAAAACTAAGAAACTGAACGTGATGGGTGGGCACTATTTCATTCGGATAATCAGTTATTCGGTTAATTGATTAAATGCCCTTCCTCTGGGGCTCGGAGTTTTTAAAAGTCTGCTCCCTGTTCAGGAGGCAGCAGAGCCTATGCCCCAAACCTATCCAACACTGCCCCCACCCACTCCCTAACCCTGTACACGCCCAACCCCTCTCCGGGGCAGCTGCACTGTACACCAAAACTGTTGTTGCTGCTACTACAGTTGCCTTTGTGGGGTAAGTCTCCAAATAGTGCACACGCAGCCATAGACCCCCACACAACTTTTATCTTAATTTTTGGACAGGTTCTACCTTTGCCCTGTACAGGACAATGTTGGAGAGATTATCTTGGGGGAGGGGGGTTAGGTAACACCTCTGTGTAGAATTCCAGGGAATGTGTGGGGAGAGGGAGGGAAAAAAAAAAGAGGGAAGAGGGGTCATTTGGACACGGTGCCTGTTTAAATCACCGTAAACAAAAGACCCGATCTCTATTGGAAATATGTCCTTGATGTAATGTTTCCTCGACCTCAACCTCCAACGTTGCTCATGGAGAAAAGTCACATCACCTGAGAAAATTTTAGAATGTTTATTTTGAATTTCAGTGCAAGGGATAAGACAGACACTTGATACTCACAGAATCCACTAAATTTTCAGTTTTGTCAATTAACAACTCCAATTTTTCTCCTCTTTGTGCTACCAAATCTGTAAATTGGAAAAGCCAACAGGTCAAGTCACATTACAAAGTAAAATTTCATGAAATCCGTTCATATTTCAGTTGAAATTTCATAATTCAAATTTTTATTCCTGATATATTGCATCAACTTACTGTAAATTTTACTCTTGGTCTTTGACAAACATTCCATAGCAGATTATTTAAAACAACAAGTCTACTGAAGGAGGCAGAACAGGAAGGTTGTGTGAAGTTGGAGAAATCTGAAGAAGTGCTTCAAAATTCAATGTGCCCCTTATTTGATTTTGCTATTAAGAGAACTTCACGTGTAGCAGCGATTAGTTTTGAAAAATTGTGGTTCACAGTTTGGGCAGGAAGGAATAGAAATGGAGCCAGCAACGAGCACTTAAGGAACGTACAGATGATAAAACATGCACAAGGGTTTCGCTGGTAGGTTAAAGTTAAAAATCAAACACCAGGTTTGGTCCAACAGGTTTATTTGGAAGTACAAGTTTGCAGAGTGCTGCTCTTTCGTCAGTCGTTGTTATAGGGGATTCTACAATTAGGGGGACAGATAGTATACTTTGTAAGCCGGATCAGGAGTCTTGCATGGTGTGTTGCCTGCCCGGTGCCAGGATATGGGACATCTCTGACCGGCTTGAAAGGATATTGGAGCGGGAGGGGGAGGATTCAGTTGTTATGGTCCACGTTGGGACTAACAACATAGGCAAAGCTAGGGCGGAGGACCTGTTTGGGGATCATCAAGCACTAGGAAGGAAATTGAAGTACAGGTCCTCAAGGGTCATAATCTCTGGATTACTGCCTGAGCCACGTGCCAATTGGCATAGGGATAAGAAAATTAGGGAAGTAAACACATGGCTAAAGGTTTGGTGTGGGAAAGAGGGATTCCCCTTCATGGGGCATTGGCGTCAGTTTTGGAACCGGGGGAATCTGCACCATTGGGACGGTCTCCACCTGAACCGATCAGGTACCAATGTTCTAGCGAAGAGGATAAATAAGGTTATCAGTAGGACTTTAAAGTTGTGAATTGGGGGGGTGGAGTGGAGTGAAAGCGATGGAGTATGGAGTTAAATGGAAAGATAAGCAACAGGATAGCATATGTGCAGGCGGATTTAAACTTGAGGCAGACTGGGAATGCAGCAAAAAGGAAGGATAATTTAGGACATGACTTCCAATATCTCTAATGATAAGAAAGTTAGCATTAAGGCACTTCACCCGAGTGCTCATAGCATTCGTAACAAAGCAGATAAACTAATGGCACAGATCATCGTGAATGATAATGATGTGATAGGCATCAGAGACATGGTTGGGGGGGTGGGGGGGGGGGGTGGTCAGGACTGGCAGGAGCAAAACCAGTGTACAAAATCCCATGCAAGGACTGCACAAAAAACACTACATAGGACAAACAAACAGGAAGACAGCTAACGATCTGCATCCATGAACACCAACGAGCCACGAAACGACATGACCAGCTATCCTTAGTAGCCACACACACCGGTGACAAACAACATGAATTCGACTGGGACAACACTATTATAGGACAAGCTAAACAGAACAGCCAGGGAATTCCTAGAGGCATGGCACTCATCCACAGATTCAAATCAATAAGCACATCGGCTTGGACCCAGTATACTGGCCACTGCAGCAGACAGCTGAAACTGACAACCGGAAGGGGCAGATTCAAACCACTACAAATGCCAGAGGAAAGATCACAGAAGCACTTCACAGGAGGCTCCAAAGCAGTGAGAATGTCACCTAGACAGGGGACGAAACGTCTGCAACACAAAGTCCCAGCTCGGCGAACAGAACCACAACAACGAGCACCCGAGCTACAAATCTTCTCCCAAACTTTGATCCCTGGAATGGTAGGTCTAACATACGAGGAATGGCTAAGGATCCTGGGATTGTATTCATTGGAGTTTAGAAGATTAAGGGGAGATCTAATAGAAGCTTACAAGATAATACATGGCTTGGAAAGGGTGGACGCTAGGAAATGGTTTCCATTGGGCGAGGAGACGAGGACCCATGGACACAGCCTTTGATTTAGAGGGGGTAAATTCAGAACAGAAATGCGGAGACATTTCTTCAGCCAGAGATTGGTGGGCCTGTGGAATTCATTGCCGCAGAGTGCAGTGGAGGCTGGGACGCTAAATGTCTTCAAGGCAGAGATTGATAAATTCTTGATGTCACAAGGAATTAAGGGCTACAGGGAGAATGCAGGTAAGTGGAGTTGAAATGCCCATCAACCATGATTGAATGGCGGAGTAGACTCGATGGGCCAAATGGTCTTACTTCCACTACTATGTCTTATGGTAACTACAGGTAAACATCAGATAAACCCGCTAGACTATACCCGGTGTTGTGTAATTTTAACATTGTCCACACCACTCCAACAATGGCACCCCTACATCACTGTTAGGTTAGACAGTAGAAGTGGATGAAACTTTCAGAGATTCAAGTAATTGGCCTTGGGGATGGATGAGGGGTTGGATTTGAAACACCAACTGTTTAAAAAAGAATGAATACCAGTGGGAACTGATATAAAGACCACAAGCCCTGAAAGTACCTATCCCTGATTACAGGAGGGAAGAGTGTTGAGAAAGATGCTGGCAGAGTTCAAATATGAAAATGGAATGTTGTTTAGCTCTATGGAGTTGGGCAACAGAGGAAGGGTGGAGGAGGAAGTAATGATGGTCCAGATTATTACGGGCTGTGGAAATGCTGGAGGGATAATACGTAAAAGGGAAACTTTGATGTTCTGGAAAACAGGATAGAAATTGGCATGTAGAGATTGGATGAGAATTTGGGAGAGACACAATTGTTAGTTAATAACAATGAGAGCCTTAGTGGTAGAAGCACTGTTCGAGACAACATACGAATTGGACTGCACAGACATGGAAGAGGTTTGTGAAATTTCTGTACATCTTAGTTTCAAAACGGAATACTATTCAGAAACTAAATTAAAACAGAAAAAAGTTGTGGAGAAATTAGATTGGAGAAAGGACAACAAAATAGAGGGGAAATTACAAAGTGATGGAAGCATTATAGTTAGGAAAGGAAGACTAGGCAGAGGAAAATATAGATAGCAATGACTGCACTGTATTGGACAGAAGCAGAAAGTGAAGTAGCAGAAACACATTTAATGTCTCATCATGCCAAAAATGAGCTATACATAGTTCAGAATGATCCTGAAAGGGTAGGACAGAGGCCTAATACTTAAAGCTGGAGACAACTCTAGCTATGAATAATTGTGCGTGAAGTTGAGGATTATTACACAAATAGAAACTGAGATAATCTAGTGATGAGGGAAAGGCATAGCAGACAGAAGTTATGAGTAGCAAAGTATTGAGTTGATAAATTATAAAAGATTGATATAATGTCCTCCAAACTAACTTATTTTCCCTCAAAATCATCCCATTTATGACTGATCTCAACCATTTAACTATCTTGATCTCTTGATAAGGCTGCCTCGTGAGAAGATAAATAAGGACATTCACTTAATGTTTTCTTTGAGTCAGATTGGGGTTTGGGGATAGCAAGAGAAGAGTGCAGGGAAGGACACTAGATAAAAGTCAGAGGAGGCAGACTCTAATTGAGAACAAAGATCATAAGTCAGACAGGTTTACAGCACAGAAAACAAGAAAAATGAGCAAGTTTTACAGTAGTTCCTCTTTCATAGTTACTCAAATTTCCCTGAACTAATCCCATTATGAACATCCACAGAAGTCACAAGCCATGTGAGTCTACCACACAAAAGGGTAATAGACCGAAGGTCAGGGTTCTTTAAAGGGTATTTTAGAATTACTCACAATAATCCACAATATTGACAACTTGGGTCACAGATATTAAGCTCAAATATACAATATTTTGCACAAACCACTTATTCCTGCAATCCTAAACCATCCACGGCACCCTACTGCCCAGTTTAGGACAAAACAAAAGTAGAGAATTAAAAACTTAAAAGCAAAACATTGCAGATGTTGTAGATCTGAAAAAACAAAACAATGTTGCTTCCAGCAATATCAGGATGCATCTGGAGGTTTAAAATTTCAAATTTAACAGATGAAATGTCATTGGATTTTGACCGGTTTCTTTCTGCAGAAATATTGCCTGACCTGCTAAGTGCTCCCGTCTGTATTTTATTTAACTAAATCCAAAACACATTGGTGTGAATAGGAAAATATTTGTAATGCCTTTGATTTAACAGATTCACAATGCTGGAATCATACAATATTACAAAAACATGAGAAACTGATATATTCAAACAAATTTACTTGACTAATGTTGTACTATAGATTAATATTTTTCAGGGGATAAACTCACCACACCACAAATTAGAGAGCTCCCTCGGGGGTACTGGTGTATATCAATATGCAGTTATCACAAATCTTAGCAGCTAGGTTAAAACCAATAAGGCCGACAGAACGGTCTTGAACTAGATTTTTATATTGCCATTTTTATACATACCAATATTCCTGACCATGATTCCTTTCAACTCATCAACCTGCGCTTGAGTCTCCAAAACACGATCTGATTTCTTGTTTTCTGACAAATGTTTCTGAAATCATGTGAAAAGTTCAATATTCTCTATTTAGAAGGTCAGATACACATCACATCCATGCAGATCTTCGTTCAAACTATTTAGAGATCCACTTGCATGAAAAGCAATACTGAAATGACTGCCAGCCTAGAATTTCCTTTGCTCACTCGTTCCCTATGCTCGGGAGTTTCTTATTCTTACACATTTGTTTGTGATTATGTTGTATGAATTTATACAAAATGCTGGATTCCAAAAAGGTGATCAGCAATATTAAGTGGTAACAACATTAAAAAAGGATCTTTCAAACCTATATTCAGTCATTTTACTAGAATTAATGATTTTGTTGAGGTAATAGTGAACAAACTATAAGATCAATTAGGAAATTCACAACTTCAGAGTTAGTGCTTTCAACTGAGACCATTTGCTGGAACAAACAAATCTGAAAGAGACCACAAGAGTCAATAATCTGTTATTGTGCAGATCTATGAGAAACTAAATTGGACAGCATGCATTTGAAATCAAGCACTTTTGCCTGAACAGTTAATGCCAACCTTTTCCTTTCAATGCTTCCTTGTTTATATCCTACTTCGCAAAGTAGGAATCTTCCCTAATTTGACACCCTTAAGATGAACACACAAGACTCTTTTACAAAAATACCTGATAAAGAAATGCTATGTAAAGCAATGACAAGGTATTGCATTTTAATTAAAGGCAACACGTGCAGGGCAAACTGCAATTCTCTTTACACTTTCTCCTGAATACACACACGTGCAGTTATACTACGCTAGGTGGTCTCCAGACACATTGAGTAAGTCCAAACAATGAGTCTAGCAACAATATTTAATTGTGTGGAATACCTGCCAATCATGATCTTCTAATCTATAGAGTGCCCTGTACATAGGGTGTTAGTGGTATCAATGAGTAGCTCTCAAGAACTTTGGAACCTTGACCATTATTTCCCTTTTCAGTTGCCTTAGCTGGAATCAGCTAAACTTAGGCAAAATGGAACTTGGAACCTTCTAGTTAATATAGCCAAGTGCTGTATTGAATATGGACTTTAAAACACCATTCTTAGACAAGATGATATCAAACTTCAAATCAGATTTAACTACTAGCTTTTCAATGTATTTATGCTGTTGAGGAGGTGGTAAGGAGAAAGACTTATTGAAGGTTCTATTTTTGTACTAAACTGCAAATACATTACTTATTAAAACTTGTGGAATAGTGGGAGAGATACTGACTGAACTGAAACAAAGCAATCAAAGACATTTCCATTTGTCAGAAGTGAGACAAAGTTGCACAGGACTGGATGCAAAAACATTAAAAACACACCAAACCAAATGAACAGCCTCTCTGCGTTCTTTGGGCATTAGTTAAAACAAAGTTATCTGGCCTTTCAATCATAGTTGTTTCTCACCTGAAACAACTCTCCTTGGTTGCTAATGAATCATTTACAGTTAAGAGATTGCACTCACCATTTGTGCAGCTAACACACTGGAGAATTCGCTGTTCATTGCGTAAGGCAAGGCTGTTTGTGCCCTTGATCCATATGTAGTTTGAAATCTTTTCTTTATTTCATTTAGAAAAGTAAATGCTCTTGATCGCTCAAAATCCTGAAGTGTTAAATGGAATAACGGTCATCTCAAATTACAGAACTTCATTTAAGTTTCAAAGGACCAACATATGCAAATAGATAAAATAATAGTCAACAAGTTCCTTCCTTGGGGAGCAACTGAAGGTCAGCCCATTCTTTCTCTTTACATTACTGTTACAAATCAGTCAGCAGACTTGAAATACCTAGAGACTGAAATCTAGGTGATCTGGATTAGACTGCATTCCTACATCACATAAGGAAAGTTGTCAAAGCAGTTTAAAAAATCTGTTCATTAAAAAGCATAAATTCACTGTGCAAAAAGCACATAACTGGCTCTGTAAATCTCCAAACCATATTTAACTGCATGTTAATCCCCCAAAGATTACTTGTTTAGATTTCATACTTACATCATCTGTGATACACAAGTATATTATCCTCTCTTGGCAAATATAATGGAATAAGTAGCTGAAAAAGTGAAGAGAAATTGGTTAATATGCAAAAGCTGGATAAGTTGAATAGTTTATTAATTATCAGCGTGTTGTCACTAGTCATTGGCAGTGGACATGGGAAATTAAAATATTTTTCTGCAACTCTTTGGCTACTTACGAATATTAGTAAACAGGAGTAAAACAGCAATTATTTTGAAACTCACTTAAAACATGGGGGTCATTGGTTGGTTCAACACTAATTATTTTTCAGATGACGTTGAGCTGTTTTCCTGAATGCTGCAGCCCATATGGTGTAGGTACACCCACTGTTGTTGGGAAGGGAGCTGCAGGATTTTGACCCAGTGTTAGAGAAAGAATGGCAAAATAGTTATAAACCCAGATGACGTGACCTGGAGCAGAATCTGTAGTCAGTGGTGTCCCCATGCATCTGTTGTCTTTGTCTATCAAGTTGGTAGAAGTCACTGAGGAGCCTTCGTGAGTTGTAAACTATAGATAGCACATATTGCTGCCACTATGCATCAGTGATGGAAGGAACAAAATTTGACTGTGTTAGATCGGATGCCAAACGAGTGGACTACTTTGTACTTGATGGTGTCAAAGTTCAAGTACTGGAGTTGCACTTGTCCAGGCAATTGGAGTGCATTTCTTCACATTCCTGATTTGTCCCTTGTAGATGATGGATACACTTCGGAAAGCAGAAGATCTATTACTTGTTCCTAGCATTTTACCTGCTCTTGTAGCCAGAGTATTTAGATGGCTCATCCAGTTCAGCTTTTGATAAATGACAGCGCCAAGGATATTGATAGTAGGCAATTCAACAATGACATAAGTTTCTATCAACATGAAATATCATTCATAAAGCTCTCAGCAGTATTTGCAAAGTATGCCAGCAAATCAAATAAGTTGAAACATTTAGGTGGGAAACAGAACATGCACAAAAGATGGTTTAAAAATATTGAAAGTAGAAAGGTCAATACACAACAGTATATTGATGATATGAAATCCTGATGGAGGAGGAGTCAGGAAATAAACACTACCTCAGACTCAAACAGGTTAAATACACTTGGACATGTGACTGAAAAATATACAAAGCTTGACAGAGGGAGAGATTTTCAATAGGTGCACCAGTTGAGCCACTGGAGGAGGAGGAGTATTTAATTAGCTTGTCAAATTTAATGCAGAAGACTGCAAATACTGAATTGCAGTAAATGGAGTTTATGCAAAGTGGAATAGTTAACAAGGATACTATTTGAAATGTTGATCAGGTGATGCAAGGTATATGCAGACTGAGAATAAAGCAGATAATGCATTAAACACGAAGGCGGTGACCTTGATTACGTACCAGATGTAGGTTGAGGAGTATGGTACAAGTAGTTATATAAACACTACAGGTACAAAATGCAAAGTTCTCAGAAAAACACAAATCAACATTAACATAAGCAGTCTTGCTCAAATCTATCCAGGTTAAATTTACTGAATCCAAACCTGTTACAGATTAGCACTATTATAACTACTGATTTTTAATCACCTTCAAGATTAGAAAACCCAAGATGTTTTAAAGCAAAATTTATAAAGCTTAAATATGGTTTAGCAATGCAGTGCCATGCATTGTCTCTCTAGTCTTGATTTGGCCCATCAAGTCTGCTCCGCAATTTAATATGATCATGCCTGATCTTTTACATTTCTGCCATATGCCCACCTTCTCTCATATCCCTTGATGTATTTTTCTAAAATAAAAGGCAAAGTTAAAATTCAGCTCTGAAAATATGGATAGCATTTGGTGGGAGAGATGTTCAAGGTGAAACTAATTTGGGTTCATGACATAAATGCAGTTAAATTCAGCAACATGGCAGCCATAGATGAGCTGAAATTGGAAAATGGAAAAGTGTCATTAGCACTACAATGACAATTTTATAACTTTTAGAAAAACTAATGCAAGTGTTAAAACATGTTTACTTTCCATCAGAAATAACCTGATTAGTTGACCCTGGGGGAAAAAAGAGGGGCCGGCCATTCAGCACAAAGCTGCCCCACCATTCTAGGTCATTGATCAAGTGACATTTTTGGTTCAGCTTCCACAATCCTCGAGAGAGAGGATTCTAAAGACTCATGCCTATCTAGTGAAGATTTTTTTGTTTATCAATCTTAAAATGGCCTGCTCCTTAACCAGTGAATTGGTGCTTGGGTTAAGGTCACAACCAGGGAAGGGTCTATTTATATTGTCACACAGCATGAATTTTGCAAGTTGCAATAAGATCACTTCTTGCATTTCCAAACTTTACAGAATACAGATCCAGTTTCCTCAGTCTCTCATGACAATCCTGCCATCTCAAAAATTTAGTGATCTTTCTTAAATGGGTAAGTGTTCAAATATCACATTGTTTTTGTCTCTGTGGTATTAAGTCATTCTATTAACTCAATATTTTCCAAATAGTATGAAGACAAAAACAAGCTCAATCTCTAATCATAAAATGAGGGGGAAAAACTAGTTTGGGTCACACTGGTGTTAAATTACAGGAATAAGGATTTCCTCGAACATTTTGTTCTACAGAATGATTCACTACCAGAATAACCTTTCCACATATGCATGACATTGCTAAAGGAAATGAAGCTTCGGCTTTTATTTTAATTCAAACAAAATATGCTGGAAACATCTCTGAAAGCAGCATTGCAATACAATTCTCAGATCCAAGACTTTGGTGCTTACTTTCCATGGGAATAAGTCAGTTTATTATTTTCTGATGGTATTTTTGATAGTATCTGTTCAGTCACTTCCAAAAAATTCCCTCCACACCAGGCATTCTTTGCAAGGATGGTAGTGCCTCTTGCAACTACTGCAAACAAGATAGCCATGGCTCCTCTGCTATAAGATACAAAACAAATATACATCACAATTTACAAATCACTATTTCAACAGAATAAATACCCCCACTATCAACATTTTTTTTTTATATGCTCAAAGTACAGAGGTCAATGAACTACACAGTTTGGGAAAAGCAGGATCGAGTGTCAGAATTTAAGGATCAAGACAGCCAAAGTTTTAAAATCACTTCACTTTGCCCTTCACTGGCAGAACAAGTGCTTTGCTTCAAATCAATTTTAACATTGGCCTGGAAATAGGATTGAAATAAATGTTCACCTTACTTCACAATCATGCAGTACAGAAAAGGCCCTTTGGCCCATTAAAGTTTTACAGCCAGAAAGACACTACACTAGTCCCACAGCCTTTAATATTGACACTTCAAAAAAGGTGTTCATCTAAAGTATTTTTCCCCCCAAAGTTGAGGTTTCCCACCTCAACTGCCCTTCCAAATAGTGTATTCAAGATAGGAGGAAAAAAAATCTTTTCCTCAAATCCCCCCCAATCCTCTTGCTTTTCACCTTAAAGATTCTGCCTCCTTGTTGACCCTGACACTAAAGGGGAACAATCCATTCTCCTCCATCTTAGACATTTCAGCCTTCACTGCTCCAAAACAAAAAAAAAGAAAGAGAGACTTTAGTTTATCTAACCCCTCTTGAGAAAAACTCCATCCTAGTGGATCACCATTGAACACCTAATAGTACAATTACACCTTCCATATCATGGCGACCAGCTGTGGCCTAACCAAAGTTAGGTACAGCACCAACCACCCTGCTTTTAGAACCTATGCCACGACCCAGAAAAAAAGAGGTGAAGGAACATGTATGCATTGTTAACTACCCTAGTAATCTGCCTTGTCATCTTCAGGACAAATACCCCGAAGTTTCTCAAAGAAAACAAACCTGATGAGATTTCACCAAACTCTGAACATGTAACCCGAAAGATAACGCAGTATTCCGGATCCTGGTTACGCTGTCCAACCACAGACTGCAACGTTCTGTACATAAAATTATACATTCAGGATAAAGAAAGAAATAAACCGTCATCATACAAACAGGACAGCTACACAATTTTCTCTCGACTTTTCCCAACAAATGTCATTACGTTGATACAACACACTCCCACTAAAACCCCAGAGCCACTACATTATACAAAAGTCAGTGTAACAATCACACTTTTATACCACACACTTATATCTAAACGCTTCAAGAATCTCAAACAGAGCCTGCAACCGACTTCCAGCTGCCTTCACCGACATGTCGTAGCGTTAGACAGCCCGGGAGCAGGGTCTTAACAACAAACGAGGCGATCCGGGACAAACCCACAGCTGAAGTTCTCCACCTGCAACTCATCAAAACACCAGCAACACCTGAGCCCTTTCCCCAAATAAACATCCCTCAAACTGGAAGGTCCACACCACACCTTCACCGTTTAAAAACAAACAATATCAGCACATCCCATGCCTAAAGTCCAAAAGACAATATTAATTAACCAGAACCTATCCCATACCCTTTCCCTGAGCAGCCTCCACCTCCTCCTCTCCAGGGCCTGATTATCCTCAAGCTTCTCCCTCTCCACACACACACACACACACTTCCGGTCAGGTGAGCCCTTTTCACGGTGCACGCGCGGGTCGACGCAACAGCCCCCCCTCCCCCCCCACGACTTCTCGCGCACGCGCGGTGAGCCAGGCTTGATTCGTGGGAAATGTCGTTCACACCGCGAGGATCTTGGGCCGTCATCGGCGCGTGTGGCTTCAGGGGACTACAACTCCCGGCAGCCACGGAGAGTGACGCGCTATCCTGGCGCCGACTTCAAGGGGCCTAGGTCGACCCGCCGAGCGACAGCGTGAGCATGGCAACGGCTGAAGGGACGCAGAGACCTGTGTTGGAAGTGGTAAGTATGTCCTCTCGGACAGTATAACACTTGACGAATCTCGTTGACTATATTTTTTTTTGTTTGGCGGTGCTACCAGAGAAAGTTGATAAATTTATAAATGCACGAGTAAAAAATGAGGTCTGCAGATGCTGGAGATCACAGCTGTAAATGTGTTGCTGGTCAAAGCACAGCAGGCCAGGCAGCATCTCAGGAATAGAGAATTCGACGTTTCGAGCATAAGCCCTTCATCAGGAATAAGAGAGAGAGCCAAGCAGGCTAAGATAAAAGGTAGGGAGGAGGGACTAGGGGGAGGGGCGATGGAGGTGGGATAGGTGGAAGGAGGTCAAGGTGAGGGTGATAGGCCGGAGTGGGGTGGGGGCGGAGAGGTCAGGAAGAGGATTGCAGGTTAGGAGGGCGGTGCTGAGTTGAGGGAACCGACTGAGACAAGGTGGGGGGAGGGGAAATGAGGAAACTGGAGAAATCTGAGTTCATCCCTTGTGGTTGAAGGGTTCCCAGGCGGAAGATGAGGCGCTCCTCCTCCAGCCGTCGTGTTGTGTTCTGCCGGTGGAGGAGTCCAAGGACCTGCATGTCCTCGGTGGAGTGGGAGGGAGAGTTAAAGTGTTGAGCCACGGGGTGATTGGGTTGGTTGGTTCGGGCGGCCCAGAGGTGTTCTCTGAAGCGTTCCGCAAGTAAGCGGCCTGTCTCACCAATATAGAGGAGGCCACATCGGGTGCAGCGGATGCAATAGATGATGTGTGTGGAGGTACAGGTGAACTTGTGGCGGATATGGAAGGATCCCTTGGGGCCTTGGAGGGAAGTGAGTGTGGAGGTGTGGGCGCAAGTTTTACATTTCCTGCGGTTGCAGGGGAAGGTGCCGGGGGTGGAGGTTGGGTTGGTGGGGGGTGTGGATCTGACGAGGGAGTCACGAAGGGAGTGGTCCTTGCGGAACGCTGATAGGGGAGGGGAGGGAAATATATCCTTGGTGGTGGGGTCTGTTTGGAGGTGGCGGAAATGGCGGCGGATGATACGTTGTATGCGGAGATTGGTGGGGTGGTAGGTGAGAACCAGTGAGGTTCTGTCTTGGTGGCGGTTGGAGGAGCGGGGCTCAAGGGCGGAGGAGCGGGAAGTGGAGGAGATGCGGTGGAGGGCATCGTCGATCACGTCTGGGGGGAATCTGCGGTCCTTGAAGAAGGAGGCCATCTGGGCTGTGCGGTGTTGGAATTGGTCCCCCTGGGAGCAGATGCGGCGGAGACGAAGGAATTGGGAGTATGGGATGGCATTTTTACAGGGGGCAGGGTGGGAGGAGGTGTAGTCCAGGTAGCTGTGGGAGTCAGTCGGTTTATAATAGATGTCTGTGTTGAGTCGGTCGCCCGAGATAGAAATGGAGAGGTCTAGGAAGGGGAGGGAGGAGTCTGAGATGGTCCAGGTGAATTTCAGGTCGGGATGGAAGGTGTTAGTAAAGTTGATGAACTGTTCAACCTCCTCGTGGGAGCACGAGGCAGCGCCGATACAGTCATCGATGTAGCGGAGGAAAAGGTGGGGGGTGGTGCCAGTGTAGTTGCGGAAGATGGACTGTTCCACATATCCTACGAGCCAGTGTAGTTGCGGAAGATGGACTGTTCCACATATCCTACGAGCCAGTGTAGTTGCGGAAGATGGACTGTTCCACATATCCTACGAGCCAGTGTAGTTGCGGAAGGATATGTGGAACAGTCCATCTTCCGCAACTACACTGGCACCACCCCCCACCTTTTCCTCCGCTACATCGATGACTGTATCGGCGCTGCCTCGTGCTCCCACGAGGAGGTTGAACAGTTCATCAACTTTACTAACACCTTCCATCCCGACCTGAAATTCACCTGGACCATCTCAGACTCCTCCCTCCCCTTCCTAGACCTCTCCATTTCTATCTCGGGCGACCGACTCAACACAGACATCTATTATAAACCGACTGACTCCCACAGCTACCTGGACTACACCTCCTCCCACCCTGCCCCCTGTAAAAATGCCATCCCATACTCCCAATTCCTTCGTCTCCGCCGCATCTGCTCCCAGGGGGACCAATTCCAACACCGCACAGCCCAGATGGCCTCCTTCTTCAAGGACCGCAGATTCCCCCCAGACGTGATCGACGATGCCCTCCACCGCATCTCCTCCACTTCCTGCTCCTCCGCCCTTGAGCCCCGCTCCTCCAACCGCCACCAAGACAGAACCCCACTGGTTCTCACCTACCACCCCACCAACCTCCGCATACAACGTATCATCCGCCGCCATTTCCGCCACCTCCAAACGGACCCCACCACCAAGGATATATTTCCCTCCCCTCCCCTATCAGCGTTCCGCAAAGACCACTCCCTTCGTGACTCCCTCGTCAGATCCACACCCCCCACCAACCCAACCTCCACCCCCGGCACCTTCCCCTGCAACCGCAGGAAATGTAAAACTTGCGCCCACACCTCCACACTCACTTCCCTCCAAGGCCCCAAGGGATCCTTCCATATCCGCCACAAGTTCACCTGTACCTCCACACACATCATCTATTGCATCTGCTGCACCCGATGTGGCCTCCTCTATATTGGTGAGACAGGCCGCTTACTTGCGGAACGCTTCAGAGAACACCTCCGGGCCGCCCGAACCAACCAACCCAATCACCCCGTGGCTCAACACTTTAACTCTCCCTCCCACTCCACCGAGGACATGCAGGTCCTTGGACTCCTCCACTGGCAGAACACAACAACACGACGGCTGGAGGAGGAGCGCCTCATCTTCCGCCTGGGAACCCTTCAACCACAAGGTATGAATTCAGATTTCTCCAGTTTCCTCATTTCCCCTCCCCCCACCTTGTCTCAGTCGGTTCCCTCAACTCAGCACCGCCCTCCTAACCTGCAATCCTCTTCCTGACCTCTCCGCCCCCACCCCACTCCGGCCTATCACCCTCACCTTGACCTCCTTCCACCTATCCCACCTCCATCGCCCCTCCCCCTAGTCCCTCCTCCCTACCCTTTATCTTAGCCTGCTTGGCTCTCTCTCTCTCTTATTCCTGATGAAGGGCTTATGCTCGAAACGTCGAATTCTCTATTCCTGAGATGCTGCCTGGCCTGCTGTGCTTTGACCAGCAACACATTTGCAAATTTATAAATGCAAGTGATCTGAGTTTTCGAAAGGTTTTCAGAAGGTGTTGGGAAAGAACGATAAGGTCAGAGTTTGGAACCAGAATTGATTATCAGCCAAATTCAAAACTATTACCTTACATCACAGTCCTTACCATGCAAGGACTGCACAAAACACTATATAGGACAAACAGGAAGACAGCTAACAATCCGCATCCATGAACATCAGCTAGCCACAAAACGACACGACCAGCTATCCCTAGTAGCCACACACTCAGACAACCAGCAACATGAATTCGACTGGGACAACACTACTATCATAGGGAAGCCAGACAGAGAACAGCCAGGGAATTCCTAGAGGCATGGCATTCATCCACAAACTCCATCAACAGACACATCGACCTGGACCCAATATACCAACCACTACAGCGAACAGCTGAAACTGACACCCGGAAGCGGCAAGGACAGACCACTATAAATACCGGAAGAAACACCAAAGAAGCGCTTCGCAGGAGGCTCCAGAGCACTGACGATGTCTCCTAGCCAGGGGACGAAACGTTTGCAACAAAAACTTCCAGCTCGGCGAACAGAACCACTACATCACAGAAGAAGCACCAAAATATTTATGACTCAAATATGAAGTTCTATGAATTTTTGTCAACAAGAATAATTGATGAGTAGGAAACACCAATGAAATCCAGTGCTACGCAGACCTCTCCACCATGCTCAGCTATTTCCATGCCACCTTAGACCATCTCTGGTTCCGAATCAAACAATTCTTGAAGACAGTAGTACATTCCTCAAGGGTGATAGAGTCACCCAAGAGTTTTGGAAAGAGAATTACCAGTGTTGGACAAGCCCCCAGCAGTTTGATAAATTAATTTTGGGTATATGCCAATGCTTGCTGAGAGACAAAAGACTATCCAAACGATGAAGTACAACAAGGTGTACAGTTAGACAATGTTTCTGCAGATATCAGTAAAGCTGGTAGGCATGAACACTTAGAGTCATAAAGTCATGAGATGTACAGCACATAAACAGACCCTTCGGTCCAACTTGTCCATGCCAACCAGATATCCTAAATTATTCTAGTCTCATTTGCTAACACTTGATCCATATCCTTCTAAACCCTTCCTATTCATGTACCCATCCAGATGCTTTTTCTCAAACTTTAAGACTTTATGGAAGGGGTGGCATGATGGTGAAGGGGTGGCATGATGGCTCAGTGGTGAGCACTGCTGCCTCATATCACCAGGGTCCCAGGTTCAATTCCAGCCTTGGGTAACTGTTTGTGTGGAGTTTGCACATTCTGCCAGTGTCTGCGTGGGTTTCCTTTGGGTGCTGTGGGTAGGCATTCAACAAAATTTGCAAACTAGAATCACATGAACAATCTGCAATTAAACTGGTGTCTTCCACTTGGTGAATCATTCAATACCAGACTGTGAGGATTGAAATGCAAATGTTTGTCCTATGCTTCCACAGTCCGACAGACTCTTCGGTTTCCCAAACTAAACTACATGTGACCTCTAATACGATGCATGTCCAGGGTCGCCATTCATAGCTTCAGGCTTGCTCCTGACATGTGCAGGTCAGAGGTCAGGTGAATTGGCCATGCTAAGTTGCCCATACTGTTGGGTGCATTAGTCAGAGAGAAATGGGTTTGGGTGGGTTACTCTTCGGAGGGCCTGTGTGGACTGGTTCAGCCGAAGGGCCTGTTTCCGCACTGTAGGGAATCTAAACTTATCTAGTCTAAAAATCAAGGAAGAAGATGTACTTCCTCCCAACTTCCATAATACTATTATTGTTTTCCTGTTTTAAGAAGGGTGCTAAATCAGTGCCATCACTGGGGTATTATCAGGGTCAGTGGTCTGAGTGGTATTCAGTGCTGTCGCCTGTTTCTTGATATCATTGTAGAGTGAACCGAATTGGCTGAATACCAGTATCTGTGATGCTGGTGTGTAAGGTGATTGATTCAGTACTTCTGGCTTAGAGGATTTCAAATGTGACCTGGATTTGTTGGACTCCCTTATACTGAGGAAAGAGCTGCTTAGGCAGCATAAAGCTTCAGTTGTTCAGTTGTCCACTACTATTGATGACTGGATGATGCAAGACTGCATAGCTTAAGTTTGATTCCATTGGTTGTAGGATCATTTAGCCCTCTCTATATCATTTGTTGCTTCTGCCATTTGATACGCAATAGTCCTGTATTCTAGCTTCAACATACTTTGAGGTATGTCTGCTGTAGCTCCTGCTATGTGCTCTTGCACTGTTCATTGAATCAGCCTGTCAGCTTGATGGTAATTGTACAGTGGACTTATGCAAAACAATGAAGTTACAGATTGTAGCTGCATATAATTTTAGTTCCTGATGGCCCATCGTGCCTCGTGGATGTGTAGGTTTGAGTTGCTAGATCTGTTCTAATTCTGTCCCATTTCGTGCAATGATAGTTCCATGCAATTGGATGGAGGTTATTCACAATGTGAAGATAGGACTTTACTTCAAGGGCTGTCCAACTGATAAGGTAATTGACAGATTCATTTGCAACAGGTAGATTGGTGTGGACCTTCTCAGCTGAGCAATCTGGACTCCCTTTACTCTACTAACAATCAAATGACCCATGGTTGCTATCAAGAGCATTTCAATATAGGTTACATGAAATGAAGATCCAGTCCCAAGAAATGATAAGATTATCAATTTCATCATTATAATGTAATTGGTCACAGAGAATTCTCTTGGCATTTGATCATTTTGGTCAGCATGGACCAGTTTGGGCCAAAGGGCCTGTCTCTGTGCTGTAGGACTTTATGATTCTGTCTGGCCATCAATATTTTGGTAGGATGGGGTACAATTCTTCACATCTAAACTAAACAATAGAAGATTTGAACTTTGAAACAAACTCTACTCCCAAGCTGTTGACCCTGCTCATCTTTGTAGCTACTGTCTAAAACATTAGAAGACAGTGTTGTTGAATATGACCCCAAATTAGCTGACCGCATAATCATGTCAACACAAGACTGCCTCTTTCTGATTCTGGAGCAGTGCCCAACTCAGCCCCTGTCTCAGCTCATCTGCCGCTGAGATCTTCCCTTGTTGTTACCTCTGGACTTGAATATTTAAATACACTTCTGGCTGACCTCCCATCTTCTCCCCTACATAAACAAGTTCATGTAACTTTATATCTTTACTGGAATCGATCTTTGTTTTCACATTGTCTCAATGCATTCTGCTCTACATTGACTCAAATCTTGCAGTTTCTCAAATTTTGAGTTCTCTTCTATCATCTTACTACTCCCTATCTCACTGTAACCTTTCTAGTGAGCTCTCTTAACTCTGCAAAACCTGTCCTCTAATTGCCATTGGCCATCTCTGGACCCCAAAATCCAGAATTCCTTCTTTTCTTAACCTTCTCTGCCTCCCTCTCCTCCTTTTCAGAAGCTCCTCCAGACCTATTAATTTGATCAAGAATTTGGTCATTTCATTACGTGGCTTGGTCTCAAATTTTGTTTGCTAAGGCTCCTATGAAATTTCTTGTTACATTAAAATGCAAGTTATTTTCTTATTTGACATTTTCAAGCATTGGCTTGGATCTCTAATCATTCAAAAGCTGTCTGATGTTTACTTCTCTTCAGGTTGTGTATGACTTTAAAACAGAGCAGGTTTATGTGTATTATGATCGTTGTCAATTGTATGACAGAAATTAAGCAAAGTAGGGAGACGCTGAACAGACTGGGACTGTTTTCCCTGGAGCGTTGGAGGCTGAGGGGTGACCTTAGAGGTTTACAAAATTATTAGGGGCTTGGATAGGATAAAAAAAGTCTTTTCCCTGGGGTCGGGGAGTCCAGAACTAGAGGGCATAGGTTTAGGGTGAGAGGGGTAAGATAAAAGAGACCTAAGGGGAAACTTTTTCACGCAGAGGATGGGACGTGTATGGAATGAGCTGCCAGAGGATGTGGTGGAGGCTGGTACAATTGCAACATTTAAGAGGCATTTGGATGGGTATATGAATAGAAAGGGTTTGGAGGGATATGGGCTGGGTGCTGGCAGGTGGGACTAGATTGGGTTGGGATATCTGGTCAGCATGGACAGGTTGGACCGAAGGGTCTGTTTCCGTGCTGTACATCTCTATAACTCTAGAGGATAGTATTCAAAGGTGGATGTGCCATTGTTATGCCCAGAGGCAAATAAGTTGATATTGTCCTGATTTTAAAATCCGGAATGTAGCAATATTCAGTTTGTGCCAACTTTTATCATTCAGTGGCTGCACTCCTGATATATCTAAAGTTATACACCTCTAAAAGTAATGCATGATAGCCTGGTAAGACATGCATTTTATATTTAACAGGTTACTTATTGGATGTGCTCACATGTGTAGCCTCTGTTGTAAATTAATGGGAGAATTTTAAAGTAAACTGTAGGGAGCTAGCTATGCTCAATTCTGAGATATGGAAGTCCACGTGGCCAAGGAAGTAATTGGTGTGACAGACTTAGATTTTGCAACTTCTAAAAGAAATTCATAAACAAGATGTTGGCATCACTGGCTCGGCCAGCATTTATCACTCATCCCAAACTGCTAGAGGGCAGTTACAAGTCACATTGCTGTAGCTCTGGACATGTAGGTCAGGACAGCAGTTTGCTTGCCTAAAGAGCATTAATAATCTAGATTTTTTTTTCTCTTTTTATGACAACCCTAGTTTCATAGTCATCATTTGATTCTTAATTTCAGATTTTTATTGACTTTAAACTCTTCCTCCTGCCATGGTAGGTTCAAACCCAGATCATCTTTAGCATAACACTCTCAATAATATCATAGGGCCATCATCTACCCTGGTCCTGTCAAGCTATGTTGGTACATATGATAGGGTAAAACAAAACTAAAAGATTGAACTGGAGATCTGAAACCAAAACTAAGTGGTGGACAAACTTGGCAGGTCCAGCAGCATCTGTGGAGAGAAAAACTGAGCCAATTTCCCGAGCCCAGTGATCCTGCTGAGTTTCTCCAGTACTTTATTTTTCTTTCATACAATAGGGTAGTTTCTCTATTATCGAGTCAGAGATGTACAGAACGGGAACAGACCCTTCAGTTCAACTTGTCCATGCCACCCAGATATCCTAAATTAACCTAGTCCTTTTTGCCAGCATTTTGCTCATATTCTTCTCGACTCTTCCTATTCATGTACCATCCAAATCTCTTGTAAATGTTGTAATTATACCAGCCTTCGCCACTTTCTCTGGCAGCTTATTCTGCATGAAAAAGTTGCCTCTTAGGTCCATTTTTAAATCTTTCCCCTCTCACCTTAAGCCTATGCCCTCTGGTTTTGGACTCCCCTATATTGGTAAAAAGACCTTGGCTATTCAGCATATACATGCCCCTCATGATTTTATAAACCACTTTAAGGTCAACCCTCAGCCTCTGATGCTCCAGGGAAACATTCCCCAGTCTACTTAGTCTTTTCCCATAGCTCAAACCCTCCACATCTGGTAACATCCTTGTAAATCCTTTCTGAAATGTTTCAAGTTTCGCAATATCTTTCCAATAGCAGGGAGACTAGAAATGAGTACAGACACAATGTGACATCCCAACTCCTATACTCAGTGCACTAACCAATAAAGGCAGGTATATCAAATACCTTCTTCACTACGATGTCTACCTGTAATTCCACCATTAAGGAACTGTGTACCTGCACCCCAATGTCTCTTTGTTCAGCAACACTCCCCAAAATCTTATCATGAAGTGCATTAGTCCTGCCCTAATTTGCTTGACCAAAAACCCAGCACCTCACGTATATCAAAATTAAACTCCATCTGCCTCTCTTCGGCCCATCGGTCCACCTGATCGAGGTCCCGTTGTACACTGAGGTAACCATCTTTACTGTCCACTATACCAATTTTGGTGTCATCTGCAAACTTACAAATCATACCTCCTGCATTTACATCCAAATTATTGATGTACACGATGAAAAGTGGTGGACCCAGTACTGTTCCCTGTGGCACACTGTTGGTCACAGACCTCCAGCCAAAAAGCCACCCTGCACCACCACTCTGTTATAATATTAAGTTGCTGATTTTCGGATAGTCTTTTTATTTATACACTAAATTTGCTTTTACTGATGTACTGATTAGATTTCCTACTTGGTGGAAACAGGCCCTTCGGCCCAACAAGTCCACGCCGACTCTCCAAAGAGTGACCCACCCAGACCCATTTCCCTCTAACTAATGCACCTAATACTATGGGCAATTTAGAATGGCCAATTCACCTGACCTGCACATTTTTGGACTGTGGGAGGAAACCGGACCACCCGAAGGAAACCCACGCATGGGGAGAATGTGCAAACTCCATACAGTCGATCAAGGATGGTATTGAACCTGGGTCCCTGGCACTGTGAGGGAGCAGTGCTAACCACTGAGCCACCATGCCACCCATGTTTATACTATGTTTGTCTCTCTTCAATCTGGAAGGTCCAGTGCTCAAGAAATATATCAGTGAAGGAATGAATTTGCTGAATGCAAAACTGAATTCAGTGGCATAAGTTGTGATATCATTAATGCTGGCCTTCTGTCAGATGCACTGTTTACAATTACAAAGAAGGAAGTGAGAAAGCAGCAGGTTAGTGCTGGAAAATAATTTCAGAATTGTTTACAGCAATAACTAGGATCATGTTTGGTTTCCTTTTTTTTAATACTCCCGTTATAACTTCTTGCAACAACACTCCACGATATCATTTCATGATTTGTTTCTGAACAAGCCTGACAGTGGGTGATAATATTTTTGCTTTTGCTTGAGGACACTGCAAATCACATTTTAACTTTATTTTTCAATTTGTCATTGTACAAATAAAACTAAAAATCGCACAACAGTTGTCATGCTTGCGTCTCTGAAATGGTATAACAGAATGCATCATGGAGTGATTGAAAAAAAACTGTGGGTACCATCTGGAGAGGAAAATGACTGTAGGACCTGATTTGATAAAGTCCTTTGGCTTGTTGTATGCTAACAGAGATGACACACTCCCTTTTTTTATATAGAGCAAAATTATGGAAAACTGGTGGTTCTAAATTCCAGAACTTAAGAGCAAAAGCAGGAAGGCAAAAGGGGACATGAGGTAACTCTATTTGCCAAAGCTAAGGAGAATCCAAAGGGTTTTTACAAATACATTAAGGACAAAAGGGTAACTAGGAAGAGAATAGGGCCCCTCAAAGATCAGCAAGGCGGCCTTTGTGTGGAGCCTCAGGAGATGGGGGAGATACAAGACGAGTATTTTGCATCAGTAATTACTGTGGAAAAGGACATGGAAGATGTAGAATGTAGGGAAATAGATGGTGACATCTTGAAAAATGTCCATATTACAGAGGAGGAAGTGCTGGATGTCTTGAAATGTATAAAAGTGGATAAATTCCCAGGAACTGATCAGGTGTACCCTAGAACTCTGTGGGAAGCTAGGGAAATGATTACTGTGTCCCTTGCTGAGATATTTGGATCATCGATAGTCACAGGTGAGGTGCCGGAAGACTGGAGGTTGGCTAACGTGGTGCCACTGTTTAAGAAGGGTGGTAAGGACAAGCCAGGGAACTATAGACCACTGAGCCTGACGTCAGTGTTGGGCAAGTTGTTGGAGAGAATCCTGAGAGGCAGGATGTACATGTATTTGGAAAGGCAAGGACTGATTAGGGATAGTCAACATGGCTTTGTGCGTGGGAAATCATGTCACGCAAACTTGATTGAGTTTTTGAAGAAGTAACAAAGAAGATTGATGAGGGCAGAACACTGAACGTGATCTATATGGACCTCAGTTAGGCATTCGACAAGGTTGCCCATGGGAGACTGGTTAGCAAGATTAGATCTCATGGAATACAGGGAGAATTAGCCATTTGGAGACAGAACTGGCTGACAGGTAGATGACAGAGGATGGTGGTGGAGGGTAGTTTTTCAGACTGGAGACCTGTGACCAGTGGAGTGCCACAAGACTCGGTGTTGGGTCCACTACTTGTCTTCATTTTATATAAATGACTTGAATGTGAGCATAAGAGGTATAGTTAGTAAGTTTGCAGATGACACCAAAATCTGAGGTGTAGTGGATAGTGAAGAAGGTTAATTCTGATTACAATGGGATCTTGATCAGATGGGCCAATGGGCTGAGAAGTGGGAGATGGGAGTTTAATTTAGATAAATGTGAGATGCTGCATTTTGGAAAGCAAATCTTAACAGGACTTGTATACTTAATGGTAAGATCCAGGGGATTGTTGCTGAATATAAAGAGTCTGGAGTGCAAGTTCATAGCTCCTTGAAAGTAGAGCCACAAGTAGATAGGATAGTGAAGAAGGTGTTTTGAGTCTGGATGGCTCCTCATCAAAGTTGATGTGAAATGTGGAGGAGATGCACTTATGCAATAGTGGGAGAGTGGAGTGCTTGGTCATTCCTGAAGAAGGGCTTATGTCTGAAACGTCGATTCTCCTGCTCCTCGGATGCTGCCTGGCCTGCTCTGCTTCTCCACCACCACACTTTTCAACTCTGGTCTCCAGCATCTGCAGTCCTCACTTTCTCCTGCTTGGTGAGAAAGGGTGCTTGTAGTGCAGATTAATCTGATGTTCAAGCCTTGCTCAAACTGAATAAATTATATATTTTTCTACACTTGCTTAGGTGCCTGAAGTCACTGGAGAAAAAGCTACTGTAATTTTGAATAAGGGGAAAGCTCTCAACATCAGGTCACAAAGTGTAACCTTCCATATCAATCATGCAGTCAAAGCTATTCAAGGCCATTGGTTGGGTATACTATTGCTTCATGAGATGTTTTACCCTGCAAGTGGCAAACTTAAGTGGTGCCATATGAGTAAATTCACCTTTGGCAGGAAAGATAAAGCATATGATAACCAAATGGATATGCATGTCATATACACACATGATTTAGCAATATAGAAAGGAACTGATGAGAATAAGCATTGTTTACTTCTTCAGTAAGCGGTTTTTAATCACTAACTTTAGATAAATGTGGCAGAGGTAACCTGATTTTGTTTTAAGTGATAGATACAGATGCCAGGAGAGCTTTACAGGTCCGTTAATGTTTCTGTCAGGTTCTAGGAGATCTTGACAAGAGACCCTGAGCCAAATCTTCTCTTAAATGCCCCTATTCACCAGTAGTCTGTTTTAGGGACAACAGAAAGAGGCATTCCTAATTCTGCTGCTACAGCCTTTATTGTGTGAATTCATAGAATGTTGGAGCACAGAAGAAAGCCAGTCATTTATGCCCATACCAGAACACTTCAAAGGAGCTGTACACTCAATTGGAATGTGAGAATGGCAGAACAATGATGTGTCTAACTGCCAAACTGGAAAGAATAGACCATTCTACTGGGGGAGGACAGAGGGGCAAAGCGGAGAAGAGAGGACATGGTGACAGAGAATGCAACAAGTAAAGCTGGAAGAAATGGGAGTGAGTACACAATCTGAAGGTGTTGAACTTGTTAAGTCCAGAAGACCGAAGATGAGCTGTTGTTCCTCAGGTTGTGCTGAGATTCCTTGGAGCATTGCAGCATGCCAAGGACAGACAAGTGGGCATGTGAGCAGGATGCTTTGGCTACAGCAAGGTCATAGCCATGCTTGCACATGGACTGGAGGTGTTCTGCAAAGTGGTCACCAAGTCTGCGTTTGGTTTCTCCAGTGTAGAGTAGGCCACATTGGGTGCAGCGAATGCAACTGACCAGATTAGATACAGGTGAAATGCTGCTTCAGTTGGAAAGACTGTGTTTATGGTTAGGCCCTTGGACAGTGAGCAGGGAAGAGGTGAAGGAGAAATTACATGGGAAGGCGCTGTGGGAAGCGGGGTGGTGTTGGTGGATGAGAAATGGACTAGGATGTCCTGGCGAGGGCGGTCCCTGTGAAATGCATACGGGGAATGAGAAGATGATGCATTAAGTGGTGATGTTCTACTGGAGTTTGTCTGAAATGGCAGAGGATGGTCCTTTTGAGTGCAGAAACTAGTGGGATGAAAATTGAGGGCAAGGGGGACCCAATCACTCTGTTGTGAGTGATGGGCAAAGGCGGTAGCACAGGTGATAGGTTGAATGTGGTTGAGGCCTCTGTCACCGACAGTGGGCGAGAAACCATGATAATGGGAGAAGGAAGCCAAGTGAGCAGTGCTGTTTTAGAAGGTGGCACTCATTAAACTTGTTTAGATTATTCTGAAGTCTCCTTGAAACCTCCTTACAACTCACAGTCCCACCTAGTTTTATGTCAACAAACTTAGAAATATTCCATATGGTTCTCTCATCCAAGTGATATGTTATATATCGTGAATAGCTGGGGGTCTAGCACTCATCCCTGCAGTATACCTCTAGTTGCTGCCTGCCAGACCAAAGACCAATTTATTTCTCATTTCACGTGGACACAGACATACATACACGCACGCACACCCCTCTGTCCCTGGCACACCGATTATCCAAGCTTGTTCTTGCCGGACAGACCTTATTTTGTTCTGTCTTAATCTTTCCCTGTTCTGTCCCTTCCCACTTACATCTGCCATTCATCTGGAACTTCATGTTGGTTTCAATGCTTCCACTTTACTGCCACCAGCCTACACCATAAACATGCAATCCCTGTACATGTCTGTTTCCCATCAAGGTAATCTTGGGGTTTTCCACTTCTTCCTTGAGAGTAGGGAGTAACCATCCCCCAGATACTTCCACCCTCTTCTGCTTGCTGCGTTTGTCCTTACTTAGAACAACAACTTATTTAATTCGTCTCACTTTCTTCAGGTCAAAATTGTGGCCATGGGTACTTGTATGGGCCCCGATTTTGCCTGTCTCTTTGTGGGTTACATGGCACACTCAGTGTTCCAGTCCTAGTTCTTGTCCTTCCTCCCTCGCAACTCTCTCTCAGTAACATTGATGACCTGTTCAATCTTACTTTCCTCTCTCATCTGGAATTGGAAAAAACGTTAATTTTTCTTCTGATTTCCACCCTGCTCCCCATTTTTGACGACTCCTTTCCCCTTCCTCCTCACCTCTCTTTCCATTTCCGGGGGTAGGCTAGCTACTGATTTCCAGTTATCTTGACTATACATCCTCATACCCTACTCTCTGTAAGGCCTCTATCTCCATCTCGTGTGTTTTGATAGTGCCACCTTTTGCAGAGGGCCTGGTAAATGTCTTTCTTTTTTCCTCAACCAAGGATTCCCCACCATCGTGGTTGGCTGAGCGCTCAGCCATATCTAACCCTTTTCTTGCACCCTGCCTTTGCCCCTTCCCTCCCCTCCCATAACAACAATAGAGTCTCCCTATTCCTCACTATCCACCCCATCAGCTTCTACATCCAAGGATCATAAGTGTAATTTCCCATACCTCCCAAAGATATGCCACCACCAGATGCACAACCCCCTCCCATTTCTTGTCAACCTTAGCAGAAACTGTTCCCTCTGGGACACCCTGGTCCACTCCTCCTTCACTCCAAACACCCCACCACACACTAGTGCAAAAGGTGCAACACTGCCCGTTTATCGCCTCTCTCTTCTCGACACACCTCCCAAGTGAAGCAGCAATTTACCTGCACTTCATTCAATGTTGCCTCTCACAATGTAATCTCCTCTACACTGGGAACACTTAACGAAGATTACGTGACCACGTTGCTGAACAACTATGCTCTGTCCGTTAAAAATGATCCTGGGCTTTCAGTTGCCTATCACTTCAATACAATGCCATGCTCCAGTGTTGTCATTTCTGTTTCAGGCCTACTGCAGACCTCCAATGAGTCTCAACATAAAGTGGAGGATCAGCAGCACATCTTTAGCCGAGACATCTCACAGCCTTCAGGACTCAACACTGTGTTTCACAATTTCAGAATGTGAACAACCTCGCCCTTTATTAGCTTTCCCCACACCTCTAGGTCCTGATCTTTATGGGCTGTTCTCAGCACAGCCAATCTGTTTTTAAACACTTTGTACTCCACCTGTTATGCCTCTTTCAGTTTATCATCAGCAGTCTCTATATGCCTATCCTCTTTTGTTTTTCTCTCTCACTCTCTAAGGAGGGTCATTGCACTCAAAACATTCATTCTGTTTTCTCTCTACAGATGCTAACAGACCTACTGTATTTCTGCAGTACTTAATGATTTTGTTTAAGATTATTAATTAGTCTTTTCTCATTGCCCAGTACCCAGTCTAGGTTAGGGTGTAGGTTTGCTCGCTGAGCTGTAGGTTTGATATCCAGACGTTTCATTACCTGGCTAGGTAACATCATCAGTGGCGACCTCCAAGTGAAGCGAAGCTATTGTCTCCTGCTTTCTATTTATATGTTTGTCCTGGATGGGGTTCTTGGGGTTTGTAGTGATGTCATTTCCTGTTCGTTTTCTGAGGGGTTGATAGATGGTATCTAGATCCATGTGTTTGTCTATGGCGTTGTGGTTGGAGTGCCAGGGCTCTAGGAATTTTCTGGCATGTCTTTGCTTAGCCTGTCCCAGGATAAGTGTGTTGTCCCAGTTGAAATGGTGGATTTTTTTTTTCATCTGTGTGTAGGACTACGAGGGAGAGGTTAACCACCAGGATATCACAAACACCAGCTAGCCACAAAAAGACACTACCCTCTCTCCCTCGTAACCCTACACATGAATGAAAAAAACCACCATTTTGACTGGGACAACACATCTAAGCTGGGACAGGCCAAGCAAAGACATACCAGAGAATTCCTAGAGGCCTGGCACTCCAACCACAACGCCATAAACAAACACATGGATCTAGATACCATCTATCAACCCCTCAGAAAACGAACAGGAAATGACATCACTACAAACCCCAGGAACCCCATCCAGGACAAACATAAATAGAAAGCAGGAGACAACAGCTGCACTTCACTTGGAGGTCGCCACTGATGATGTTACCTAGCCAGGTAATGAAACGTCTGGATGTCAAACCTACAGCTCAGCGAGCAAACCTACACCCTAAACTTCAAGCTGAGCTACAAACCTGCACAAACCTTGCAAAAACCCAGTCTAGTATAGTCTCTCTAGCTGGCTCCTCAGCATATTCATCTAAAAAATAATCTCACACGCAGTCTAGGAAGTTTTTGCCCACAGTATTGTTGCTACTTTGGTTTGTCTAATCTATATGTCAGTTACAAACAACCACCCGTAATTACAGCTGAACCTTTTTACGCATGTGTCTCTGATCTCTTGTTTAATTTGTTGCCTTCTATCTCTGCTACTGATGGCAGCCGAGACAGCATCCATCAATGTTTTCTGACCCGGAGTGTGTTTATCTCCACCCATGAAGATTGCATATCATGATTTTCTAAACCAATACCCTGCCTCAGTATTGCATTGATATTTTGTCCTTTACCAATATTGCTGCCCGCATTTCTCTATTTGTCTCTCTTTCCTAAATATTAAAGATGCTGGACATTCAGTTCCCATTCTTGGTTGCTCTGTAGCCATGTCTACATAATTGCATCTGCATCATAAGTGTGCATTAAGATACAATGCCTTTTAAATTGGGGAATTTTGCAGAATTTTTAAAGAACGTTTAACTTTTGTGTCTACTCTGAATAGCAGGGCTTGATTTCCAGTCCTGTACCCCAGTGAGTTGTGATGTGTAAAGTGTAGAGGTTCAAGGATTGCTGAATATCATGGGTGGAGCTGGAACACAAAGGCTGGAATCTCACTTGGAATTCATACAGTATAAATCAAAGTAACAGACAGTTGCTGAAAAAGGAGATGTACAAAACGTTTAGTACGTGCAGAAGAACCTCGAATATCTGAAGGACGCAAGTAGGAAGTATTTCATTCTGTTAATCAAATTCCGGATAATTGAATGCCAGATAAAATAGTTCAGCCAAACATCGGGACCTTGCGATCTTGCCAGATAATCCAATATTCAGATAATCAATTGCCAGATAATCGAGGTTCCTCTGTATATACTTCATCAAACAGGAAAGAAAGTGAAAGCAATGGAGGTGAATAAGGCAAAAGAGACAAACAGAAAAGTCAAATTTCTTCAAAGTGGGAATTCTTAGAAAAGAATTCTGAGAGTGCTTGCACCTTGGGAGTGATTTTCATTAGTGGTTGTTATAAATAATTTGAAATATTCCATGTTATAGTAGTACCACAAGGAACCTTCTCGTGGTGTTGCAATGTTTTTAATGATTCTCCACATTGCTTTTTGAAAAGAACTTTGGTCCTGCAGGAGCAGAAGAAAGAGTGGAAGAGTATACTACGCTGAGGCCTGGCCTATTTTAACCCCCAAGCCCTCTCTTAATTTCTGGCAAGACCATTATCCCTGAATTCCCTTATTAGAACCATGTTGGCCATGGTTCCAACATTCCTTTTACTTTCCATGTTTCTCTATCTCTACATTGAAAATAGAGGTCTTGAGCTTGCTGGGCCATTCATTATGATTGGCTGATCGTTGAGTTCAATATCCTAATCCTGACTTCTGCCCCCATATTCCTTGATCCCTTTAACAATAAGAGCTCTCTCTACCACTTCCTTGAAAGCACGTAATGTTTTGGTCTCAGGCAAATTCTGTGGTATTGAATTCTACAGGCTCGCTAAATACAAGGGAATTCCCTGGCACCAAAGATGTCATGCATTCTATTCTGTTGACCCATGGAGTTCTGAACCCGTCTGTTATAGGCCTGTTTGTACACTATGACAATGAGATCCATTTTGCCTCTTCCATTTCCCTGCAGCTCAGTAAAGCCTTTCATTTGGTCTTCCCTCTTCCTGCTTCTACCAGAATGCAAAGCCTACAGTGCAACACTTGCAATTTAAAACAAGTTTCAGAGAAAATCTAAAAAGATATTTAAAACATCTCAACAATCTAGATGAATGCTGCTTTAAGTAATTTCTAACCTCGTCATTCTCTTCTTTATGCTTCAAATTATGATCAGAAGTGTCAGCTCTGAGTCACTCCAAATTGTTGTCAGGATCCTGAACACATCACCAGACCTATTTGAATATGTTCTCAAGCCTCTTTATCTGTTTCTGTTCTATCAACTTCCTGTTTGTGGTGTTACATTCCCTTTAATACCATGTTTCTTAATTTTATCGACAAGCAAAATATTTTTAAAGTCGAAGTACGCTACACTTACCCCTTTCACTGAGTTTTCTTTATTGATATCGTTCCATAATTCCCATATTACTTATTATTGTTAAAGGGGCTAACAATATTTCAGAATCTGTGTGCTCAGGATATATGCTGTAATAATTATGTTATTCAGGATTTTTTTTGTTGTGATCTTGCCAGACATTTTGTAATCAAAGAAGTGAACAATAATTATAGGAACATCAAACTTTTTTTTGTTTTTGCATTGGGTAGGAGGATGGAATCAATACTTTCTTGCATTCATGGTTTATTTGTTAGTCTGCATCTCTTCCAGGTCCAAGCAGAAGGTTGTGATGATTCAAGCGTTACATTTGTGTTGCATGATGAGGACCACACACTCGGGAATGCTCTACGATATATGATTATGAAGAAGTAAGCAGTTTAGATATCTGTAATTGAATATTTGGAAATACTCTGTAGGAAAGTTTAGGCCAAGGAGCATGATTAGCACTCGTTAATTTAGATCCAGAATTGAAATGAAATATTTTAAATTGGAACGTATGAATGTTTTTATTTAATTTTAACAATTTTTCTTTTATATAATTGTGATGTATTTTAAGAGAAACAGTGAAAAATAATCTGTGAATAGACCTTTTGGTCAGTGTGGGATTAGATTAATACATGATTACAGTTGGAGTTCTGTCCCAGTGTTTTTTTTTCCCTCAATTGATTTATGAGGAGAACAAACTATATCAAAAAGAACAGAAATAAAAGCCACAGTAAATATCATATGCTTTATCCATTTCCCAATCACACAGTCAACATTACTTATCCTACAGATAGCAACAGGGTAGGATTGCATTGGTTCCACTGCCAAATTTAATTGAAACCATCCCCTCTTTCAGAAGCTTCCGTAAATAACTTATATTCCATCTGTATTTGCTCACCAGACTTTTTGCAGTATATTCTGTTGCAACTTTTATGTGTAACATGAGACTACTGATAAAAGATCACAAGTCTGAAACCTTAACTCTGTTTCTGTATTCACTGATGTTGCCTGATGAGCTGATCATGTCCAGAGTTTAGGTTTCCAACACGCTCAGTGTTTTCCTTTTGCATGAACAATTTTTTAAAATACAATGTGAGCATTACTAGCATTAGATGCCCATCTTTAATTGACCAGTGATGATATTCTCAAGGGCCATGTTTTTCCTTTTTCTCAAATTCTTTTGGTTGCATTTTAATGTACCAATTATTTTATTAAAAATAAACAGATTAACAAACTCGTCCAAACAGTACACAAAGCAATGTTTTTTGAACCAATAAATTTTGTTACACCAAACGAAACCAGTTTGGAAATAAGGAAAGGCTGATCAATCCAATTTCTTTATCCATATATAGCAAACCAGAGCTGAACAGTGTTCAATCTGGCCATTTTCTCAAGGTAGATGAGATGATTCCAAATTTGTACTGCAATATTCCAGGGTGTTGGGGCCATTAAGTCCCCATATGACTTTGTGTTTAGTACAAGTGAAGAATTATGTTTTGAAAATTTGCTGCACAAATCTGGACATTGTAAAATAATAGTGTACAGATTCAAAAAGTGATCAAAAGACTAATCAAGTGTTGAACTTTACTTCAAAGTAATTGGAATTCCAAAGTAAACAAGTTATGCTTCAGTTGCACAGAGCCTTCTCCAGAACTTATCTGAATCGCTGATGTAATAGTCCAGGTCAGATCCCCTGAAAACACTTTAAGAAAGTAGGCCGGACCTTAACTTTGCTAGTTGAAAGCAAGTGTAACATGGATATTCCAGAGTGGTGCAGTTAGTCAAACCACGTAGTTTTAAACAAAGCAGAATTTATTTACAAGATTACTGGATGAAACGCCAACAAAAGAGAACAGAAAAATTTAACCTATCTGAAAACCCAACAAATTATGCCAATTTAACGATGCTGTTTCCAATACTTACAACAATCCCCATAAATACCCGTTGGCACAGAAGGTAAAATCAAACACTGGGTCTTACAGGAGAGAAGTGAGAGAGAGTGAAGGTCAGCATAGGCCTGCTTTTCTTAGGTCCAGTAGCTTCACAACATGAGCTCTTTCTGTGAATAGCCAGACTGCCAAAAACCAAATCAAACCAGAGAAAAGCTGAGCTGGGAGAACTGGCTACTTCCATTATACAAATGTTTAATTTTAAACCTTGAAAGCCTTTTTCCTGAGGCAGTATCTGTTAGCTGTAACCAAATTGGCCCTAAAACCCATCAAACTTGGACTTTTCAGAATCTGAGTCTTTTCCACCCTTTTTGGGGGAAAAGAAAAGCCAAGGACCACCATAACTTTTTGTTAAAGGAGCAGCATCATCAGAGGTTCAAGTTTGAGTATTGAATTGAACCTAAGGAAAGCTGCTATAGCTATGGAAAGGATACAGTACTAATTCACCAGAATAATGCAAGAGTTTAAGGTGTTTAATTAAAAAGACAGATTACATTAACAATACTTCTACTCCTTTTGGTAGAAGGTTGAGGGTAATTGAATAATATTTTTTAACAAAGTTGGATACAAGGGAAAATCTTTGCTCATTGGAGAAAGGATTGTGATGCTTTGGGTTGGATTATAAATGATAACTGCCTTTAATACTCCTGCAGTTGCCACATTGTATCTATTACCACATTTCTCTCTTTTGAATGTTCTAATATTCTGTAACTGACACTAATAAACTGAAATCTATATAAATGTCCCAATTTGTAGAAGAATGAGCAATGTTTTCAAGAATGACTTAAACTAAAAGGGCATTTATGGATATAATTAAAATAAAGAACTGCATGCGCTACAAATCTGAAACAAAACAGAAATTGCTGGAGAAACTCAGCAAGTTTGGTAGCATCTGTGGAAAGAAAATAGAGTTAACATTTCAAGTCCAGTGAATCCTTTCTGAAGAAGGATCATGGGAATTTATGGAATTCTGCGCAGTCTTTTCAGCCTCTTTTATTCTTTCAATGACCTATAACAATAACTCATTTAACCTTGTGCTTCAAAAGCAACCATTGCGTGATGTAACTAACTGTGCATGTAGATCGCGCCAGAATTATTTTTTTTTAGATAATTAAAATTATTATATCTTTAAGCTGTAGTCTATAATTTTTCACTGTATATATATACACACACACACACACACACACACACACACACACACACACACACACACACACACACACACACACACACACACACACACCAAAAACGCATTGGTGTTGTGGGTGGAGTGAAAAGAAATCTCTGTCCTTTAGTGTCATTTCTCCAGGTTCTTTTCACTTCTTTGAAATTGTGTTATATACAATTGGTACATTAACTGCAAAGTTTCTTTGTTACTACTTAAACAGCACAGCTTACATCAACTTATGAGGGAAAATAAATTGGCTTTCTTCAGGCCTTGGGTATTTTACTGGCAGGTAAGACACACCATCTGTCCTTGCAGCAATCTGAAGGCTTCAGCCAGTATCTTGCCCACCCGCAAGCTGCTCAGCTACTCAGGAGTCAATCAGATATTTGTTATCAAGCTGTTAGGTTTTGGCATCCTTAATTGGTCATAACTCCACAAGTCAATCAACAACCTGTTGCAGGAAACATCTCGCTTTATATATGCTTCTTGGTACAAACAGCCTCCCCCAGTGCTTGAACAAAGCAGCAGTGTAAACCATCCTTACAACAAGTTTCAGTTTTTAATAGTATAGCAATTCCTTCCTCTGGGCTTTGCTGTAAGATTGTCATTTTCCCATTTCACGATGAAACATACCAAAAAAAAGGTATGGGCTTCACATATCTCAATTTCAAAGTGAGATGGAAACATTCAATAATCTGGATCTGTATATGGAAATCCAAAATTGAAGAAGTCCCTATTACTCATCATTGTAGCTCTCCCCCTTCTCTCGACCCACTTTGGTAACAATTGGTTTCAAGGAAAAGGATTCCATTATATTTTCTGTTTTAGATTGTTACACCTGACATTTCTACATTCTAGGACAAAGATCATTTACACCAGAGTGCAAAGATTATCCGTTGGAAATGAAATGTCTTTTAAAACTACAGAATAGTTTTATAATCTGGTGAAAAAGAGATTTTTTAATTTTACTATTCACTTTTTAATCCTAATTTCTTTCTTCTCAGCCCAGAAGTAGAATTTTGTGGCTATAGCATCACTCATCCATCAGAAAGCAAAATTAACTTCAGAATTCAAACAAGAGGTAATTACTGTATTTGATCCAATAAGCCCTTCTAACTGATTTGTGGAAGTCTTCATTGTTGATTAATCTTTTGTCTTATGCTCTGTACATCTTTCTTATTTCCCTATGTTGTTGATTGTTGCATGTACATACTGCACATGTAATATTCATGACCTATATACAAAGTGCATGCTTTTGTTTCTAAATGGATACATGGTGAGAAATATTGTTAATCAGAAAATGAGATGTGATAATTTTGAGAAATTCAGACAATTAATTAATAAGCTGTCAAACAGTTCAGAGGATAGCCTGCAATTATGTCTAAGAAGCCCAGTTTTTGCGGATTGTCACGACTATCAAATGAGAATCCGTTGATTTCTACAAATCTCAAATATTTAAACTTTCAATAGTCTCTAGTTTTCTATCTTCATCTCTTCTAAAGGCTCATGCTTGGAGTGCAAACAAATGTGAACTAAAGCACTGCAGAATCACAGAACCACAGAAAAATTACAGCACAGAAATAGGCCATTTAATTCATCTTGTCAATACTAGCTGCGCATTCTAACCTGACTTTCCAGAATGTGGTCTGTACCTTTGCATGTTTCAAGCTCTTCTGATACATATTCATTCTGGAGTAGTACTGACCATGAAAAGTCCTTGAGATCTTTTCCTAGATGAGGTGGCCATTTTAACATGAAAGCTCCAAATTATTAAACTATCCCACCCTGTGTTTACAGTAGACACTTAACCATGGTTGATAAAGTATCTGATCAAATACATCACGATGCTTTAAAAGTGTACATCGAAGAGGAAATTAAAACTTATTCTTAATGGAATTATTAATAGAGACAAGAATATTGATGGATGTTTCAATGTATGACAAACAGTGGCAGGTGGGCTTCCTCTCACTATCATCCCCAAGCTTTGCCATACAACTGCGTCTCCCCTACTTATTCCTTATTCTGTGATTTCATATTCTAGGTTCATACTGAAGGGCACAGGCAACCTCCGGTTCCTCTTTCAGCTAACTACCTATTTGAACCCCATTATTTTTTTTCTAAATATAGAATTTGCTGAATGCTACATTTCTGAAATTGAGGTCATCAGTTTTTTTTGGCTGCTTTCCACCAAGTCATCCACCCATACAAGCTGCCATTTCTCATCACTTTGCAGGTTTTCTCACATTCATCTCCTCTCCTCTCATTTCCTCCATGACTCTATCATTTTCTGACCGTTGACGTTGCCTGTTCTTGACTCATTAATACACTTCTTTCCTTTGTCATTATCTCCTTTCCATTGTAAAATTTTTCGTCACCCTTCCTCAATACATCCATCCACCTTGTGCATCATTATCTTTTCACTTCACTTTCATGTCTTCAGGCCTCTTCTGCATCCTAGCTTGTGTGCTTGTTTCTCTGAAAGCTTTCTTTTTGAGTTTCTCCAGTTCACTTAAATGTTGCTAGTTGTTTTTATAAATGGCATCTTCTGTGACCATAACATATAATTACCCCCTCGATCTCTTTGCAATGTTTGAGTAAGTTGACCGTCATCTTTCACACCTTTACCTTTTGTTAATCTCCTAATTGAACTGCATTTGCCGTGATTACAGCATTGGAATTCAGTAAACCCCAACAATACCTTGTATCTAATCTCATTGGAGTAATTTCAAAAGTCATCCAAAGTTCAATTCTATCTCTCCTTTTCCTATTGATATGTTGTTTCTCAACAATATCATCTATAGATATGTATTCAACTTTCATTTGTACTCTTAACACCAGATCTACAACATCAATATCATACTTGAATCACTGACCGCTTGATGCTCACACAGCACTTGTTTGACAACAATTCTTGGATGAGGTCCAGCTGTCTTCAAATTGACATTGGAGACCAAAAAAGTCATTATTTTCAGCTCCAATATAAAATCAATAGGAAGAAGCAAGAGTTTATTTACCTTAGAGGCATTTGTTCAGACTGTACCAGATTATACAAAGCCTTTGGACCTGTTCCACCCTGATTTGAGTTTCAAATCTGACATCCCTTCCTTCATTAATTTCTTAGTTCCAACATTGTCTACTCCAGCCTCTTTGTTACCGAAATGCTTATCCTTTATTTTTAACTTTTGGAAGCTGTTATTCAATGCGAGAGTTTCTGTTTTTCCATGTTCCAACATGTCCAAAATGTTGCTTCTTAAATCATGTCCTACTCTAAATACACTTTTTCAATATTGCTGAAGCATACTAATTTGCTGTACGCTTGTGCTCATTTTCAAATAATTTCATTGCCTGATACTTTTCTATTACTACAGTTTCTTCCTGCATTAAGTGCTTTAACTTTGTATTTAAGCTCTCTTTGCATTGCCATTGCTGGTTGATCCTTCCATTGTCTTGGCTACAACATGATACTCTTTTCGTAAACCTCTTCACCAGTTTGTTGAAATCCTATGCTTTTGACCAGGGTTTGAATACCCCAGTCTTTCACTTCTGCCAATATACATTTCTCTAATTTTTTTTGTTTGTGCAGCAGATTTTTTTAACATTATGGAGACTGTATAAATGTTAGTTACTTTTATTTATCCATGGAGGATGGTGCAACTGATTATCTTTATTCATATTCTCACCTGACATTGAAGCACCTACTTGGAGTATACTGGGTTTTTTCTCTGTGTGACCCCAAGTATGCTGTGGTCAATTGGTCACAAAATCAATCCTCCTATGCTGGCTCAGTTTGGCTATTTCTGCAACACGTACATAGAGTAATAGAGATGTATAGCATGGAAACAGACCCTTCGGTCCAACCTGTCCATGCTGACCAGATACTCCAACCCAATCTAGTCCTACCTGCCAGCACACGGCCCGTATCCCTCCAACATAATTGATCCTCTAAGTTGTCTAAGTTAGCACGACATTTCTAAATGCATTTGTGCTTTCCAGTTGAGTTACTCAGTACCTTTATTTTGTGTTAAAAGCTGATGATATTGTATCTGGCTCACAAAAGTGAAACCTGCAACAAGCAAAAGTTTTAGGTCCCCTAGAACAGTTTCTGTCCTAATCTCAAATTTATTTCAGGCAGGCTTAAGTTAATTATCCCTAATTTTTGTTTATTAATGAAGATATAGGGGAGTCAAATGAGTTAGGATGTTGCATTTGTGAAGATGATATGCCTTGTGCCCTGCCATAATGCTGAATGCATTCCCAAACAATTAAGTTCTACATTAAATAGGACAATTTCAAGAACTTGTTTTGTGTAATGTGTACTCCGCATTGCTGAAGGTACATTGTGCTGGGAAACAATCCGACATCTTTCAATTTGATGCATGCTACCAGACGTTTCAATATACCATTATGCAATGGTCCAAATGCACCGAATACTTGCACTACTATCACCGAACTCAAATAACTCCCCAAAGCTCTTAACTGTGATTATTTATTTTCCATTTCATGAGGATGTTCTGTACCTGTCAGGAAAGTGAGATTGATGGTTTGGCCAGGATACAAGGTTATCTTTTAAATGGCTTTCTTTCCCCTAAGCCAGCAAAAGTATTTGGGATTTTGTCCAGTCAAAGTCATTCTGTGGAATTAGGGAATGAAGTTCTCTATCCTGAGTTCTGACTGTGCCTGAGGCTATTCTGAGGGAACATGATCCCATTTGTAAAGACTTTAGAAAAAAAATTTACATCCCTTCTTGGACTTTGACTTATTCCATGAATAAATGACTAGAAATGCATAACAACATGAACAGTTGTGTTCAGTGAGAGCTGTAATACTAATGACACATGATCAAACAAAACAAACTAATGAATAGTTACATCTGTTTTTCACTTTTGCTGCTTTCAGCTCTGCTGGTTTCTGAGCAAGTACCCCAACTCTTCAACTAGGTTTATTGTTTGTGACTATAAGCACTGCATTCTAGAGTATTATAGCATAATAAAAGACTTTTTTTTTATTGTTTAACATATACATCCCGTCAAGTAGTTGTCATAGTGGAGAAAGTACAACAGCAAGCACTGCATCCCACTGCATGTGTGTCCCTGAAATGTTGCATCAGTCCATAAGCTGTAACTAGATAACCATATTCCTATTTTAATTGTGGATAAACTTTCAGGAATGTTAATATATGTGAATCTATGGAAAGTCTGTAAAACATAGAAACAATTTCAATTGTGAAAAGCCTGTAGGGATGGTGTATTAGAGTTGCATATTGTAAATGTGAAACAGAATGCTGCAGTGAACTGGAAGGAGTTAATTACAATGTACTGTGAATTATTTTGCAGGCGGAATTCCATCTGTAGAGCCTCTTCGCAAAGGTCTCAATGAACTAATGACTGTCTGTCAACATGTGCTGAATACATTTGAGGTTAGTCTCAAATTCACTGAACAATTCCTAAGACACAGAAAGCTGCAACACTGAAAAGAAGATTCAAAATTATTTGCTTGTGTCTGAATCTATTCAATCATTTGTTGTTAACATTGTCTTGCAATAGCTGTATGTTTAAGATTAGCATTTTCCCGCATCTGTGGATTCAACTGTTATTAGTGACATGAGTGAGTGTTTTAGAAATGCTGACCATGAAACTACTGTATGGTTCTAAAATTTAACTGGCTTACTGATAACCTTTTGGGGAAGGAAATGTGCTGTCTTTACCTCATCTGGTTTAAATGTCTCTTTCCCCCACCTCCTCACAACTTCCTGTGTCCAGTTGGGAAATTCAGTCTGGAGTGGGAAGGTTCCCATTCTGCTGCCAATAGACCCTTACGTAGGTAATCTATGCCCACTGCCACCACTTGTATATTCCAGTGGGGATAAGTGGGGAAATCACCATGCTTGAAACCCAAAAAGCAAGCCTGATTCTGTTTATCAGCAGGCTTCCAGGGGAGGTTCAGTCATTCAAAGGCACACCGTTCCTGATGAGGAATCCAACGCTGAGAAGCTGCTTGTCTTAACTCCATGGAGAAAGCAAGGTTGGGCATTATTGAGATGGCCATTGCTGCAAGTGGAACTGAAACTAGTGTAGTTGGTATCTTCATACTTTCACTATACATTTTACCACCATTCCTGGAGCAACAAGGACACTTATGATATCCAGGAAACAGTTCAAATTATCCTAATTCTTGTCCTCTGCTTTTGTAGGATATATCACCAAAAATTGCAATAATAAATTATTCAACCTGAAGCAAAAGTTTGTTTTATTACATTTGTATTGACATCACAATATTAAGAAAGATTGCATACATGTAGGGTAACTATTGATAGTTGAATTATAAGTGCATTTCCAATAACTATGAGAGTATATATTTCAATTGCATCATTCAGGAAGTTCTTATTCTTCCAATTTGAATCTATCGGTACTGAGGTATACTTTCTCAGAACTATCAGCTTGTTGCAACACATTCTGCCTGACTGTCACATTCCTAATTCTGATTAATTTCTTCTTTTAGGTCAGTATTAAGGAATATAAAGAGCAACATAGACAAGGAGAAGCAATGGATCAATTGTGATAAGATACATACATTGCTGTATACTTTTGTATTTTGAAAAATAAACATTACTTTTTTTAAAAATTTGTTTGATTACTTAAAATAGTCTTCACAGAAACCCTATCATCCCAGTTGGATGCAGCTGATTTTCCAGATGCATTTAATTTCCCAGGTTGATCATCTCTTGGTTTAAATCAGATTGTTGAGTTTGAAATTCCAGATACATAGCAAGTCCAGCTCAAGACTAGATTAACTTGTGTTAGGTCTTTTTCTCTACGTTTTCTGTTATGTCCAGCTGCTTATAAACATACAACAGGCATGCAGTGCAATTTGACAGATCTAAGGGACTTTTGTGGATGTGAACCCCCGCCTTAGGCAAGGTAAACACTGTCAGTTAAGGGCATATAGTACTGGCAATAAAGGGTATACTGTAAACATCTTAAAATAAAAGGATGCAGACTGAAAAAATACTTATCTTCTTGAGTTCAAAAATGTTTGGATACTTTCTCTGGTTAGAATTGAATCAAGTTAATATGGGTAAAAAATTTAATTTAATTGTGAGCAATGGCATTTCTCTCTCTAAGTTGTTCCAGGTACGACAATACACTTGTGATTGGGTGAACCCCTCTCTCAAGTAGCAGTGTGTAAGTATGCTTTTCCTGTGTATGTTCCTGCTAACTGGAAAAAAAAATAGTTTCAGTCTTTAAGAATATAGTTTCTCAAACTTTTAGAATTGTTTCATTTCAGCCAAGGAATTTGTCAATGATAGCTAGTTGTTTTTAACATGAGTTTGTAATAGGGTTGTTGGCCTACGTCTGTCTAAATCACTCTAATGACCCAAAGCATTAACTTTTTCTTTTGCTACAGATGCTGCCAGACTTGCTCAGTTTTTCCTGCTTAAACTACTGCAGTACGTCTGGTACAGACACATCTATACTGCTGTTTGGAAGGAAGTTCCAAGATTTTGACTGAGTAACAATGAGGGAATAATGATATAGTTCAAAATCTTTATTTTGAATGGCTAGGAGGAGAGCTAATGGATGGTGTTCCCATGTGTTTGCTGTCTTAAACTTCTAGATTTTAGAAGTTTTGAAAAGTGCTAATAAAAGGGGCTTCTGGAATTGCTGTGGTGCATCTGTATATGCACTGTTGCTGTTTTGTGTGGGTTGTGGAGAGAATACCTGTTTTAAATTGACAGATGAGTTGTTGATCAGGTTGATGGATTTGTCCTGATGCTGTTGAGCTGCAGTCATCCAGGCAAGTGGAGAGTATTTATCACACTTCTGATTTGGCATTGTAGGTGGTGGACAGGCTTTGACAAGTTAGGAGGTGAGTTACTTATCTCAGCATTACCAGTCTGTGATCTGCTGATGTAACTATACTATTTATATAGCTGGTCCAATTCAGTTTCTCGTAAATGGTAACCCAAGACATGAAATTGAGGGTTCAGTAATCATAATGTCAAGGGAATGTGGCTAGATTCTATCTTATTGGAGATGGTCAATGCTTGGAAGTTGTGTGATGTGTATGTTTGCCATTTATTAGCTCAAGCTCATATATTCAGCAATACCAATGGACACCTCTACTCTGACCTTATAATGGAAGGAATGCAATTAAGACAGATGGGCTACTGATATAACCCTGAGAATTCCTTGAACTGATAGCTAGGGACTGAGGTGATTAGATTACATCAATCACGAGTGTGTTTGTTTGAACTAGGTATGACTAACCAGTGGAAGAGATTTTTCCTGATTTCTAATGACTTCAGTTTTCTTGGGGCTGCTTGGTACCATGCTTATTCAAGGACCATCTTGATGTTAAGGGCAGTCACCTTTCACATCGTTATTCAGTTCAATTTATTTGTTTATGTTTGGACCAAGATTGTAATGCATACCAGGAACCAAATGGCCCTGACATCAGCCAAACTGAGCATCAGTGAATTGTACAAGTGGCACTTGACAGATGTTGTCATCAACTTGCTGATGATGGAATATAGCCTAATTGATAATCGGTTGGTTTAATTTGTCCTGCCTTTTTTGTTAGGCTGGTGTGGACCTGTTGGGCCAAATGGCCTGTTTCCATACTGTAGGGATTCTATGATTCTCTATACCATGGCAATTTTCCACAATATCGGGTTGATGCCCAGTGTTTTAAATGTATGGAAAGCTTAGCAAGGGACACGGCCAGTCCTGGGGCGAAAGTCTTCATTTCTAATTTTACAGATTCAAAGTGGGCATGTCATCTAGGAGTAAGGTAAATCTCCCAGTGGATTGGTACATAGATACCTGTAACTGCAACTACAATTTCTTGGAAATATAGCATTGTTTAAACTTCTAATGGTTAGAATCTTTATGAAAAAAGTCTGCTTTTCAGTTTCTTACTTTTTAAAGAGCTTTTGGCCATTAGGATAAACTATTCATATTTTTATTTTTGTTCTCTATGGCAATTAAACATTTATGTAGGTGATCAATAAAAGATGAACATTTGATATTGGAATATAGAGAGCACAGTCAAAGCATTTGCTTTATTCATGCCTGCAAATATTCAAGAGACTCACAATGTGTAGACAGACATCTCCTTTGGATCTTCCAAAACAAAATGCAAGTTCACGTATGAAACAACTGACCTATGTGGCAGTGAGAGCCAGGAAGTGTTTTCTCCTTTTCTTTTTTAAAAAAAAAAGGCTCATGATGAACTGTACTTGTTACTGAAGCGTGAACTGCTCCGATCCAGGCCATTTGCATGGCTGTTGGCTTTCCATTTGACAACAGCCATTCTCTCATCCGTTGGTGTGCTCAGAGCTGGCCGCTGACACCAGCAACACAAGCAAGACTGTGGTAATAAGAAAATTTAGCAGAAAATTAACAGATACAATCTTCACCTTCTAACATAGGCAAATGCAGATTTGAAAGATTTGATACTGTGTTTTTGAATCTTTCTTTTTCTTGTTTCCCCCATCCCATCATTATCTAAATGTTCTCACATATTCTAAGCCTTCTGCTGTTCATCATTTCACAGCTGGAAGATGAATGAACTTTTTTTAAAATTCACTTGTGGGATATGGATTTCACTGGCTGGGCTAGCAATTATTATCTAAACTTGCATACCTTTCCTGAACTGTTGCAATCCATGTAATGTAGGTTAACCCACAGTGCGAATAGTGAGGAAGTTCCAGGATTTTGACCCAACGACAATGATAAAATAATATTCAAAATTATTGACTTTTGCCAGTTTTCATCCAAAAACCATTGCATTTTTATGGAATAATTTAATGTTTAAACAAAGTCTAAACTTCGGCATTTTGAGGAAGTAAAATGATGTGACTTCAACCATGGAGGAAACCACTTGGAAAGCTGAATGAAAACTTAGCCTGAAAGGTTATATTCTGATGAGGATTTCATAGCTAGAGGTCAGTGGAGAAGTAAAGGAATTTGGGGAGCAGGTTCAAGAGTACTGCAGAGTATGGATTAGATTCCCTACAGTGTGAAAACAGGCCATTTGGCCCAACAAGTCCTTAAGTAACCCACCCTACCCTATATTTACCCCTGACTAATGTACCTAACACTATGGGCAATTTAGCATGGCCAATTTACCTTGCCTGCACATCTTTGGATTGGGTGAGGAAACTCACGCAGACACTGGGAGAATGTGCAAACTCCACACAGACAGTCGCCCGAGGCAGGAATCGAACCCAAGTCCCTGGCGCTGTGAGGTAACAGTGCTAACCACTGAGCCACTATGCCACCCTAATAGAATAAGATAATGATTTAATAATAAAAGTATTTTCAATGTTACTTGTAAAAAAAAAATGAGCCAGTGTAGATGACTGCTGGAAGACAGATAAAGGGGGCAGAACTAAAAGTCATTAAATTTTGAAAAAATTGGAGCACCTGGAGGGTGAGAGCTGAGGGTTATTTAACAAGTAAATGTTAGCAAAGCTGTTATTGGATTAAAAACATAAACATACGGATTAGGGGCAGAAGTAAGTTACTCAGCCCCTTGAGCCTGCTCTGCCATGACTACTCCACATTCCTACCTACAGCAATAATCTCTCATATTCTTTGCATAGCTATTTTCCTCTGTCTTAAACATACCTAAAAATACTGCTTTCACAGTCTTTCGAGGGAGAGAGTTCCAAAGACCCTTCCCCCTTTGAGAACAAAACTCTCATCACTATCTTAAATGGGTGACCCCTTATTTTTAAACAGTGACCTATAGTTTCAGAGAGTTATGGATTATGTGGGCGACACGGTGGCACAGTGGTTAGCACTGCTGTCTCACAGCGCCTGAGACCCGGGTTCAATTCCCGCCTCAGGCGACTGACTGTGTGGAGTTTGCACGTTCTCCCCGTGTCTGCGTGGGTTTCCTCCGGGTGCTCCGGTTTCCTCCCACAATCCAAAGATGTGCGGGTCAGGTGAATTGGCCATGCTAAATTGCCCATAGTGTTAGGTAGGGGGTAAATGTAGGGGTATGGGTGGGTTGTGCTTCGGCAGGTCGGTGTGGACTTGTTGGGCCGAAGGGCCTGTTTCCACACTGTAAGTAATCTAATCTAATCAAATGAGGGAGCTGAATGTAAATTACTGATGGAGTAAGTGAGTTAGTTTGTTTTCTAGGGTTGTGGTGGGGAGAAAGGTGTGGGTGGAAATGGACTTTAACAAGTGGACAGAAAATGGCATGTAGATCTAAACAACAGGAAGTCCTAAAATGATGGTGAGATCTGGGTGAGGCTATTATTATATTAATTTACTTGCAGAGTAAGAATGAGCTAGGTTAAGAGGATAGAGAAATTGGTGGACAGCAGACAAGGGGCATGAAGACGTGTATGGCAGCGCCTTAGAATGAGTATCAAGCTTGCTTATGGCTAAACTCTCCACGTGGAGTCTTTAACGTAGGCTGTTACACTGCAGCTACCATAGGGTTCTGACTGACCAGGAAACACTCCTGCTCTCAACACCTGTTGTAGACAGTCGGAAGCATTTACCAGATCATAATCAATCTGTTTCGCTACATTATGATACAGTTTTTCTAACCATTCGGAAGTGGATCTTGAATCCAGAAGTTCTGGACCAGAGATAAAATTGCAGCTACATGATCTCCAAAAGAAGTTCAGGTAGAAAGCTGAAAGCATTTTAAAAAATTGTTCACAGATGGGGTGTCAAAGGTTATCCCAGCATTTATTGCCCAAACCTAATTGCTAGGAGTAGATGGTGAGTTACTTTTTGAGCTGCTACATTCCTTGGAAGTTTAGGTGCACCCACAGTGCTGTTAGGGAGGCAGGTCTAAATTATCGCAGTAAAGTGAGGTCCTTGTGCCTTGCTACAGGGTTTTTAGGCTGGTCAGCATTCGCTGTTCTTGATGAAGGTTAGGATATAGTTCAAAAGTCTATATAGAAAATAAACCCTTTGATTTCACTTTTTGTAAACTTTGTTTTAAAATTCAAAATTACCTTGAAGCAGTTCTTGAATTTTTGACTCACAAAATACAATGCCACTGGATTTATGCAGGAGTTGAGAGAAGCCATGTTAATCCCAATGTAATCCAGAACTAGAAGAAAACTGAACAGAAACACTGTGAAAATTAGTTGTGTTGTAAGTTGGCCATTTATTTTCTACCTCTTTTTTTCTAATACATGAAATTATAGTCAGATCTATTAGCCTGTTATTCTTCAATTCAAGAACTGTTATAATTAATACAAAATAAAATGAAAGCCTCATATCTGACAGTGATAAAAGTCAGAAATTAAATGATTATAGGACAATGCTCTAGCAAGTCCCAAATAATTTACAGTAGACAACTTAAGATTTGTCATTCTTCCTATTCATCCCCCCTGCTCCCAAATCATCAATGTCAGCCCCCAATTTTCTTATCTTCTTAATCTCTTTCATGGAGTAAGCATAAATTTCTTTTGCTGTTTCATAGCCTATTGATTTAAGAACTTGAATTATCCAATGTTTCTATTTTTCTGTAAGAATAAACAGGGTGGCCACAATAATTTTAAATGTTATCTCATTGCAGGCTGCATTGGTTCACTTCCATTTTTGGCTAAGGGAGACTTGGAACCTGCCCAAAGCATGAACAATGGTTTAATGACCTTGTGTACCTGAACTAAGGAACCAAGGTGAAAAACCAAGATATGCAGTACAGGGTGCCACCAAATAGAAACAAAGGCATCTTTCAAAATGTACCACACACTTACCTGAGGAGTTCACATCTGTGGGGGTCGTGCTGATCATAGATAGTTTTCTTAAGAATTCTGCTTAAATGCAGTGGGAGCCAACACATAGCAAAGACAACCACTAGACAGAAGACTGTTTTAGCCACTTCACGTCTCTGGGGAAAAGTAAAGACCATTTTAACATTTCTCTAATTATTAAGTCTCTTGCTCTAACAGAATAGCTAAAATCAACTTGTGTTGGTATTTGAACAAAGATTCACTAGATAAATAGATGTTTTAAAATGTTTGTATGAAAGGAAAAATGTAGTTTATGATACAGTCACAAATATTCTACAAGTGTTATGATCAGACTCAAGTGTATCTTTGAACTGAGGAGATGTTAGTGGAAGTTGTGTGTGGTCAGACTTGGGTGGGCAGTTTTATTATATTGATTTAATCTCTTAATTGTACAGTTGGACCCATTTGGACAATGGTCTTGATTTAATAGCTGTTGTGAATGTATCCTGAATACGATGGATAACTGCCGCCTCCGCTTCCATTAGAATTACTACTTTTATCTATTGTCCATGCTGTTCCTGTTGAAATCTGGCTTATTAAATTGGAGTGTAGCCAAAGGAAGTTGAAGTATACAGCCACTATTTGTGGTGTAAAGTGGATCATGTTAAAGTTAAATGAAAGTTTGTATTCTTTAAATTTTGAGACTTTATTTTCAGTGTAGGCTTATATTTCTGTATACTGGGTAGTTTGTACATGTGATTTGGTGTATCTGAGTGTTTCAGATTCCTTACCTGTTTGATATGATCATTGAGAGCAATTTGCATCCCATTCCTCCTGCTCAACATCTCACAAGTCATGAGAGTGTAGAATATACCAGTGCAAGCCAGAGGCAGACAGAAGTAAAAGCCAAATAGCCACCAATCTTTCACATTCTTGTAGAACTATATGAAAACAATCCTGATAGTATGAATTTATAATTGATAAACAACAGCTACCTAAACTTTACACTAAACACTCTCCATGAGGTAGTTCAAATTACTTCTATGTTGAAGAAAGTAGAAATTGAAAAATCTAATTTTGAAACTAAATCCTATTATATATTTTTTTAAACTGGACGTAATTTGGAAACAGCCAGCTCCTTTTCACACAGACAAGTGAATGTCTGATTGTAAGTAATTCTAGCTCCATTCTTATTGAATGTCAGAATTTCATCAGGAATTCAGATTCGAAGACTATTTTACTCAAATTTTATAATAATTTATTAAATGGCTAAACAAAAGACAAAATGTTATGTAGAGAAAGAAAATCATATTTGATCCTAACCAGGCAAGAAAGCAATCAATTATAAGCATTAAGCTCTCTAAATATGAACTGGATCTTCACTCCCTCGCACACTTTTTTAAATCCAACTTGTCTTCCTTCCTCCATTCCCATTTCAAGGAATATTCACTTTGTCCCGATGCCTGGAATGATGACACACAATTGAGATCAGAATTGTTTAGATTGCTTAAAGTTGTAATAAAACTGCAGCCCAAATTACGATTAAAAGAGAGTCTTGCAAATATACAGTGCAATTGGTAATGTCAATGAAGGACCTTTTGAAAATGGTGGTTATGGGAAAAGTGGCAGCCATTTTATAGAACAGCAAGGTCTCAAACTTGCAAACCATATCCATTTGGCAGGTGAGAGATAGTCTTATGATATACCAAAGATGTTAAGATATCCAGGACTTTCATGTCGCTGGCCTTTTCAACTTCCCAAACTGCTGGATAACATTGGGACATTTGTCCCTGTGTTAATTTGTTTCACAGATCATTTTATTTTCAGGTTCGCATTCAGGACATTTCTATTCCCTTCCCTATTCCACATTACATCAGGCTGTATAATAAGAGTAATTATGTTATCTAAATATTCACATCCAGTACAGATTGGACTGCTACAATCAAATTTCTAATTGTCATTCTTGTCCCATGTTGCTTAAACGTTAATATAGAGATTTGAAGTTTATGTTGATACCTACCTCCATGAATACTGATGGCTTTGTTAGATGGAGTAGACATACTTTCAGTTTCTCTCCCCGATAGTCTATTGAGAACATGTTAAATCCTACAGCTTCTGGAATTGCTAAAACAATTGAAATGACCCAAATAGCTATTACTTCCACTGCTTTCCTCAGGGGAATCCCAATTCCATGAATTCGGCTCCAAGATGCTACAGCTCGGTATCTGCAAAAAAAAATGCAAGCAAAGAATCTTCTAATTGAAATGTTTTCATTTTAGGAAATGTATTAGCAAAGGTAGTTACGATGCTCAGTTGTTTCATGACAAATCTACACCCTTGTTATCACTTCCTTCAGCAGAATGCTCCTGATAATTTTAGATTCAACTAGTTGTTGCCATTAACAATATTTTAGAAACATGTTAGTTGCTGCTCATGGACAAACTAAATGATGCCTTTGTGTAATTGTAAGATTGATTTCTTTTCAATGTAGCAATTGAAATCCTACCCATCTGGAACACAAAATGTGGGTGGGCTAATATAATCCTGGGCTCTGATTTTGCGTAGGAGGAAAAAGTTTCATGCAGTCTGTCTCAAGTATGCGAGATATGTTGCTTCTGACTGAACTGGCCAATTCCCAGGGATGGATGCTTGACTGAATTTGAGACAGATAGTGAGGGAATCAGTAACAGGAAGAAACATTTTTGTCCTTGCCAATCTATTAATTGCAGATGCATCTTTTCACAATAGGATTGGAAGGAATGACCACCATACAGCCCTTGTGGAGACAAAATCCTGTCTTCACATCGAAAATATTCGCCATGTTGTGTGTATTGTGGTGAACTAGACAGGATGGATTTAGATGATCCAATAGATAGTTTAGATGATCCAATCTAAACTCAAAACCGGTCATCGATGGAGTGTTAAGGAAGCAACAGGAGAATTGTATTCAACCACAATGCCTGAAGGCTCTGTTTTCATGCCGTATGACTCTATGCCTATGACAATCTGTAACCTTATGGCCCAACATATTCTCCAATCTACCATTACCAACAAATTGGGGTATCAACCTGGTTCTCTGATTTTTCAAAGTACTTCAATAATTAATCTGTGTGGATAAAGGAAACTGATCTCACACCTGCACACACATAGCATGGCTGCTGGGGGAAAAAATAAGCACTACTGCAGTTAGGCAGAAGTGTGGGGGTAAAAGAAAAAGGAACCGATAGATGTACTGTATAGATTTCCAAAAGGCAATAATGTGGTGCCACATTAAAAGTTATTACAGAAAATCTAATCTTATGGTGTCGGGGCTAATATTGGTAGGGATAGAAGTTAGTAAGTTAACAGGAAACAGACATTAGCCAACAATGGATCTTTATTTCTGACAATGCTTCTGAAGCAGGACTTGCTTAGCAATAACCAACTAATGACACTATTTATTTGGGCTGTGCCAGAACCACTCTGCTCCCGACCTCATTACAGCTTTGATCCAACAATGGTTAAAAGAGCTGAATTCCACAGGTGAGGTCCTTGGCATGAAGATAGCATTTTCTGACTATGACCTAAAGGAATGCTAGCATAGCTAGAGTCAATAAAAATCCAGTGAAAGCTCTCCAATAGCTGGCACAAACAAAGATGGTTGTGATTGCTAACGGTCAATCAGTTTGGGTCCAAGTCATCTCTGCAAGAATTCTTCAGAGTAGTGTTGAAGGCCCAAATCTCTTCAGTGGTTTCATTCATCATAAGGTCAGAAATGATTGGTTGTGAATGCACTATGTTCAGCACCGTTTGCAGTTTCTCATACTGAGCAGTCTGTGTCCCTATGCAACAAGACCTGGACAGTGTCTAGGCATTGGATGGTAAGTGGAAAGTAACTTTTGCACCACATCAGTTCAAAGCAATCACCAATCCAACAACAGAGAAAACAACCACCATCCTCTCTCATGCTCAATGAAATTACTATTTCTAAAACCCCAATTAGAACACCGTGGAGTTTATTGCTGCTCAGAAACTGACTGAATCAGCCTTATAAATACAGTGGTAACAAGAATAAGAAAGAGATGACTTCAGTGGTGCAGAGCTCAATTCTTTGAACTTCAAAACCTGTTCTCCATTAATTAAGCACAAATGAGGATTTTGATGGAATGCCACTTGCCTGGATGAGTGCAGCCCAAGAACAATCGACATCATCCAGGGCCAAGGCAGCCACTTGATTAGACTCGCATGCATCATTTATTCCCCTCCCTCCTTACGCACTATGGCAACAATGAATTCCATTTACAAATTGCACTGGGTCAATATACAGTAGCGCCTCGACTTATGAACTTAATCCGGTCCGGGACCCAGTTCGCGAGCCCAAAAGTTCATGAACTGTATCAATTTTCCCATTGTTTGGATATTTCTAGAGTCTTTTCTCTTTTTTGTCGCTTGGAGGTTGGAGGCCACAAGAAAACGATCCAGAGAAACTTGTCTTTTTCTTTGTTGCAGAACTTTCCGAAAATGGGACATCACATTGTCATTTAAAACGTTCACCTTCATTCGTACCTTGAATTTCATACATACATTGAAGCAAACTTTTATGTACAATCCTGTTTGGAAACTGATTTGTTTGTGAATGGGGTCATTCGTATGTCGAGGCGCTACCGAACCACTGATTCAACATCACTTTTCAAACTCCCAAACTCTACACCTAGAAGCACAAGCACAACAGATTCACAGGAACACCACCACCTGCAAGCTCCTCGCCAAGCTACGTGCAATTCTGATTTGCAACTATATCTCTCTTCTTTCATAGTCATTATGCCAAAATCCTGAAACTCCTTTATAACAGCAGTGGGTGTACTTACATGCCAAGTACTGCAGCAGTTCAGGGATGCATAGAACATAGAAAAATACAGTGCAGTACAGGCACTTCGGCCCTCGATGTTGCGCCGACCAAAGCCTACCTAACCTACACTAGCCCAATAACCTCCACATGCTTATCCAATGCCCGCTTAAATGACCATAAAGAGAGAGAGTCCACCACTGCTACTGGCAGGGCATTCCATGAACTCACAACCCGCTGAGTAAAGAATCTACCCCTAACATCTGTCCTATACCTACCACCCCTTAATTTAAAGCTGTGTCCCCTAGTAAGAGCTGACTCCATTAGCGGAAAAAGGTTCTCACTATCAACCCTATCTAAACCCCTAATCATCTTGTACACCTCTATCAAATCTCCCCTAAACCTTCTTTTCTCCAATGAGAACAGTCCCAAGTGCCTCAGCCTTTCCTCATAATGCAGTTCACCCTCACCTCAAGGACAATCAAGCATGGATTATAAATGCTATCCTAGCCAATCACACACTCATCCCGAGAGCACTGATCTTGCACTACCAAATTAATATGGATACAGGAAGGTTTTACACTCTAAAATCACTGTCATGTTTTTAGCACCAGCTCTTAATTCTGCGAATATCTACAGAATAAATATACTGTTTTTCAAACAAAAAGGCTGTAGCCTGTTCTTTCGTTTCTAATTGTTACATCCTAGTAAATCCTTTCTGCAATTTTAATCATGCTTAAATGTCCAGTTATGAAATGTAAATCACACCTGAACATAATACAATATATCAGATCTCACCAAACTTCTTCATAAATGTTAAGATTACCCTTTGGTTTCTGGCTCATGAGGTATCTGCATTAGTCAGCTGCTTCTCTGTGCTGCTTGGTTCTGAGGTAGCAAGCAGAGTCATCACCCTGAATGAGCATGTCTTCGTCAGCCTTGTTTTATTTATCAGGGTCTAACTGTCTCTAATGCATGACTGGGGACATGTACGGACTAATGATTTTGTCTGCAATGAAAATTTTCATATAGCACCTGTAACATAGCTTTACAGGGGCATTAAAGAACAAAATTTAACACTGAATCATGCATTTCAATATTAAGGCAGATATCTAAATGCAGTTTCAAAGTTACATTTTAATAAGGGCCATTTTAAAAGAGGAGGGAGAAGTATAGGGGTGGAGATGTTTCCGGAGGGAATTGCATAAATTAGGCCTATGACACTGATGGTGTAGTGACTAAATTTGGGGATGCTCAAATGGCTAGACTAAGAGAAGTGCATTTAAGTGAGGGACAAGAGGATGGCCAGAGTGAGAGTAGGTTGATCAGGGATAGCGGAGGTCCTTAATGAATACTTTGCTTCAGTAACGAGGGAGACGCGGCTTCCAAGAGGTCAGTTGTGTTAGGGAATTCTGTAGTCAGGGGTACAGACAGACGTTTCTGTGGCCAGCAGAGAAAAAGCAGAATGGTGTGTTGTTTCCCTGGTGCCAGGATCAAGGATGTCTCAGAGAGGGTGTAGGATGTTCTCACGGGGGAGAGGGGCCAGCAGGAGATCATTGTCCACATTGGAACCAATGACATTGGAAGGGAAAAGGTTGAGACTCTGAAGGGAGATTACAGAGAGTTCGGCAGAAAATTAAAAAGGAGGTCCCCAAGGATAGTAATATCTGGGTTACTCCCAGTGCTACAAGCTAGTGAGCTGAAAAATGTGTTGCTGGAAAAGCGCAGCAGGTCAGGCAGCATCAAAGGAGCAGGAGAATCGATGTTTCAGGCATAAGCCTTTTCAGCTCTGGTCTCCAGCATCTGCAGTCCTCACTTTCTCCTACGAGCTAGTGAGGGCAGGAATAGGAGGATAGAGCAGATAAATGCATGGCTGAGGAGCTGGTGTATAGAAGAAGGATTCACACTTTTGGATCATTAGAATCTCTTTTGGGGTAGAAGTGACCTGTAAAAGAAAGACGGATTGCACCTAAATTGGAAGAGGACTAATATACTGGCAGGGAAATTTGCTAGAACTGCTTGGGAGGATTTAAACTAGTAAGGTGGGGGGTGGGGGGTGGGACCCAGGGTGATAGTGAGGAAAGAGATCGATCTGAGACGGGTACAGCTGAGAACAGAAGTGAGTCAAACAGTCAGGGCAGGCAGGGACAAGGTAGGACTAATAAATTAAACCATTTATTTCAATGCAAGAGGCCTAACAGGGAAGGCAGATGAACTCAGGACATGGCTAGGAACATGGGACTGGGATATCACAGCAATTACAGGAACATGGCTCAGGGATGGGCAGGACTGGCAGCTTAATGTTCCAGGATACAAATGTTACAGGAAGGATAGAAAGGGAGGCAGGAGAGGAAGGGGAGTGGCATTTGTGATAAGGGATAGCATAACAGCTGTGCTGAGGGAGGATATTCCCAGAAATACACCCAGAGAAGTTATTTGGGTGGAACTGACAAATAAGAAAGGAATGATCACCTAATTGGGATTGTATTATAGACCCTCCCCTCCCTCCCTCCCCCCCCCCCCCCCCCCCAAGAGTCAGAGGGAAATTGAGAAACAAACTTGTAAGGAGATCTCAGCTATCTGTAAGAATAATAGGGTAGTTATGGTAGGGGATTTTAACTTTCCAAACATTGACTGGGACTGCCATTGTGTTAAAGGTTTAGATAGAGAGGAATTTTTAAAATTCTTACAAGACAATTTTCTGATTCAGTATGTGGATGTACCTACGAGAGAAGGTGCAAAACTTGACCTACTCTTGGGAAATAAGGCAGGGCAGGTGACTGAGGTGTCAGTGGGGAGCACTTTGGGGCCAGCGACCATAATTCTATTCGTTTTAAAATAGTGATGGAAAAGGTTAGACCAGATCTAAATGTTGAAGTTATAAATTGGAGAAAGGCCAATTTTGACGGTATTGGGCAAGAACTTTCGAAAGCTGATTGGGGGGCAGATGTTCGCAGGTAAAGGGACGGCTGGAAAATGGGAAGCCTTCAGAAATGAGATAACAAGCATCCAAAGAAAGTATATTCCTGTCAGTGTGAAAGGGAAGGCTGATAGGTATAGGGAATGCTGGATGACTGAAGAAATTGAGGGTTTGGTTAAGAAAAAGAAAGAAGCATATGTCAGATATGGACAGGATAGATCGAATGAATCCTAAGAAGAGTATAAAGAAAGTAGGAGTATACTTAAGAGGGAAATCAGGAGGGCAAAACGGGGACATGAGATAGCTTTGGCAAATAAAATTAAGGAGAATCCAAATGGTTTTTACAAATATATTAAGGATAACTAGGGAGAGAATAGGGCCCCTCAAAGATCAGCAAGGCCACCTTTGTGTGCAGCCACAGAAAATGGGGGAGATACTAAATGAATATTTTGCATCAGTATTTACTGTGGAAAAGAATTTGGAAGATATAGACTGTAGGGAAATAGATTATGACATCTTGCAAAATGTCCAGATTACAGAGGAGGAAGTGCTGGCTGTCATGAAACGGTTAAAAGTGGATAAATCCCCAGGACCTGATCAGGTGTACCCGAGAACTCTGTGGGAAGCTAGAGAAGTAATTGCTAGGCCTCTTGCTGAGATATTTGTATCATCGATAGTCACAGGTGAGGTGCCAGAAGACAGGAGGTTGGCGAATGTGATGCCACTGTTTAAGAAGGGCGGTAAAGAGAAGCCAGGGAACTATAGACCGGTGAGCCTGACCTCGGTGGTGGGCATGTTGTTGGAGGGAATCCTGAGGGACAGGATGTACATGTATTTGGAAAGGCAAGGACTGATTCGGGATAGTCAACATGGCTTTGTGCATGGGAAATCATGTTTCACAAACTTGATTGAGTTTTTGAAGAAGTAACAGAGAAGATTGATGAGGGCAAAGCAGTAGATGTGATCTATATGAACTTCAGTAAGGCGTTCAACAAGGTTCCCCATGGGAGACTGATTAACAAGGTTAGGTCTCATGGAATACAGGGAGAACTAGCCATTTGGATATAGAACTAGCTCAAAGGTAGAAGACAGAGGGTGGTGGTGGAGGGTTGTTTTTCAGACTGGAGGCCTGTGACCAGTGGGGTGCCACAAGGATCAATGCTGGGCCCTCTACTTTTTGTCATTTACATCAATGATTTGGATGCGAGCATAAGAGGTACAGTTAGTAAGTTTGCAGATGACACCAAAATTGGAGGTGTAGTGGATAGCGAAGAGGGTTACCTCAAATTACAACAGGATCTGGACCAGATGGGTCATTGGGCTGAGAAATGGCAGATGGAGTTTAATTCCGATAAATGCGAGGTACTGCATTTTGGGAGAGCAAATCTTAGCAGGACTTATACACTTAATGGTAAGGTCCTAGGGAATGTTGCTGAACAAAGAGACCTTGGAGTGCAGGTTCATAGCTCCTTGAAAGTGGAGTCGCAGGTAGATAGGATAGTGAGGAAGGTGTTTGGTATGCTTTCCTTTATTGGTCAGAGTATTGAGTACAGGAGTTGGGAGGTTGTGTTGAGGCTGTACAGGACATTGGTTAGGCCACTGTTGGAATAATGCGTGCAATTCCGGTCTCCTTCTTTTCGGAAAGCTGTTGTGAAACTTGAAAGGGTTCAGAAAAGATTTACAGGGATATTGCCAGGGTTGGAGGATCTGAGCTACAGGAAGAGGCTGAACAGGCTGAGGCTGTTTTCCCTGGAGCGTCGGAGGCTGAGGGGTGACCTTATAGAAGTTTACAAAATTATGAGGGACATGGATAGGATAAATAGACAAAGTCTTTTCCCTGGGGTCGGGGAGTCCAGAACTAGAAGGCATAGGTTTAGGGTGAGAGGGGAAAGATATAAAAGAGACCTAAGGGGCAACTCTTTCACGCAGAGGATGGTACATGTATGGAATGAGCTGCCAGAGGATGTGGTGGAGGCTGGTACAATTGCAACATTTAAGAGGCATTTGGATGGGTATATGAATGGGAAGGGTTTGGAGGGATATGGGCAGGTGCTGGCAGGTGGGACTAGATTGGGTTGGGATATCTGGTCGGCATAGACAGGTTGGACCAAAGGGTCTGTTTCCTTGCTGTACATCTGTATGACTCTATGACTCTATTCAGTACCGAGAGGGACCTTGACGTTTGTGAGGACAGCATGAAACAGACCTATATGCTAGAACAGGCTGATGTTAAGAAGGAGGATGTACTGAAAATTTTGAAAAACACAAGGATAGATAAGTCCCGGTCCAGATGGGATATACCCAAGGTTACTACAGGAAGCGAGGAAAAAGATTGCTGTGCCTTTGACAATGAACTTTGACAATCCTCACTGTCCACTGGAGTAGTGCCAGATGACTGGAAGGTGGCAAATGTTATTCCCTTGTTTAAGAAGGGTATAGGGATAATCCTGGGAATTATAGATCAGTCAGTCTTATGTTAGTGGTGGGCAAAATATTGGAGAGTACTCTGAGAGACAGAATTTATGATTATTTGGAAAACTGTAGTTTGATTAGAGATAGTCAGCGTGGCTTTGTGAGGAGCAGTTCATGCCTCACAAGCCTTATTGAATTCTTTGAGGATGTGACAAAACTCAATGATGGAAGTAGAGCAACAAATGTGGTGTATATGGATTTTAGCAAGGCGTTTGATAATATTCCCAATGGTAGGCTCATTCAGCAAGTAAGGAGACACGGGATACAGGGTAATTTGGTTCTCTGGATCCGAAATTGGCTGGCCCATGGAAGACAGAGGGCGATAGTAGATGGAAAGTATTTAGCCTGGAACTTGGTGACCTGTGATGTTCTACAGGGATTTATTCCGGGACCTCTACTCTTTGTGACTTTTAGATATGACTTGGATGAGGAAGTGGAAGGGTGGATTAATAAGTTTGCTGATGACATGAAGGTTGGTGGAGTGGTAGATAGTGTGGAGGACTGTTGTAGGAATTCAATATAGAAAAGTATGAAATGATTCATTTTGAAAGGTCGAATTTGAATAAAAAATATGGGGTTAAAGGCAGGCTTCTTGGCAGTGTGGAGGAACAGAGGGATCTTGGGGTCCCATTTCCAAACATCCCTCAAAGTTGCCACCCAAATTGATAGGGTTGTTAAAAAGATTTAGTGTGTTTGCTTTCCTTAGCAGGGGCATTGAGTTTAAGAACTGCAAGGTTATGCTGTAGCTTTATAGAGCCCTGGTTAGACCACATTTGGAATATTGTGTTCAGTTCTGGTCGGCTCATTGTAGGAAGGATTTGGAAGCTTTAGAGAGAGTGCAGAGGAGATTTACCAGAATGTTGCCTGGACTGGAGGGCGTGTCTCTTGAAGAAAGGTTGAGGGAGCTAGTTCTTTTCTCATTGGAGCGAAGGAGGAGGAGAGGTGACTTGACAGAGCTATACAAGATGTTGAGAGGCCGAGTTAGAATGAATAGTCAGGGACTTTTTCCCAAGGCAGAAATGGCTATCCCAAGGGGGTATAATTTTAAGGTGATTGGAGGAAGATTTAGGGGAGATATCAGAGGTCAGTTTTTTACACAGATTGGTGAGTGCATGGAATGCACTGTCAGCAGTGGTAGTAGAGTCAGATACATTAGGGACATTTAAGCGACTCTTGGATAGGCACATGGAAGATAGTAAAATGAAGAGTATGTAGGTTAGTTTGATCTTAGAGTAGGGTAAAAGGTTGGCAGAACTTCCCGGGCCAAAGGGCCTGTACTGTGCTGTTCTGTTCTATGTTATGTGCATTGATGAAGATGGGAGGAGCAATGCAATGGAGGAATTTTAAGGTAAATATGAGTTGCTTGATAAAGCTACTGTGGATAATCAAGCCCAGTGTAATGGGTGAACAAGACTTGGTGCAAATAAACATGTAAGGAGTAGGGCTTTGGAGGATACCACGTAGGAGATGCGATGGTGGATGTCATAATAGTCAGGTCTACAGGCAAAACGTGTGTGGATGATGGCTTTTATCAACAAATGAAATTGTGACTCTAGGTTAATGACATACCAACTAGGAGAGACAGAATATCCTTTGCCCATTGTCAAAAATTGTTCAGAACTTTGAACACATAAGCTACTTGATAGTCAAGTGATTACAGCAAATTCTTAGTTCAGACATAACAAGATGGCCAAACCATTTTCAGCTCCTTCAGCAATGACATTCCTTCCTCCTTAAGGTCAGAAATGGAATTTTCACTGATGGTTGCACAATGTTCAATACCAAAAATGGTTCCTCGGATACTGAAGCAGCCCATGTAGAAATGCAGAAAGATCTGGGCAATATCTAGGCTTGGGCAGATATGTGGCAAGTAACATTTGATCCACACAAATTTCAACCAATGGCCATCTCCAACAAGAGGGAATCTAGTCATCTCCCTGTAATGTCCAAAGGCATTAGCATTACCAAATTCTCCCACTATCATTATCCTTGGGGATTACTATTGACCAGAAACTGTACTGATCCAGCCATATGAGTACTGTGACAAAATAAGCAGGTCAGAAGGTGTAAGATCAGTGAGTAACTCACCATTTGACTCTCCAAAGCTTGTTCATCATCTACAATGCACAATTGAGGGATGTGATCAAATACTTCCAATTCTCAAAAGTTGCTAATACTACTGATTGCCTGGGTGAGTGCAGCTCCAACAAAACTCAAGAAGCTTTACACCATTCAGGACATCGCAGTCCCCTTGATTGATATCACATCCTCAAGCATTCACTCCCTTCCCCACTGATGCACAGTGCTCTGATCCATGAAATGCACTGCAGAAGTTCATCAAGGTTCCTTAGACAGCACCTTCCAAACCCACAACCATTACCATCTTGAAGTAAAAGTGCAGAACATACATGGGAGCACCACCACTTGCATGCTACTTTCCAAGCTACTTCCTATCCTCACTTGGAAATATATTACTGTTCCTTCAGTATCACTGGGTCAAAATTCCCTAACTACATTGTGAGTGTACCTCACCAAATGGTTTAGGGCAGTTCAAGGAGGCAGCTCACCATTACTTTCTCAAGGGCAACAATGTTCCCTCTAAACAGTGTGCAGCCACTCTGATGTTCTGTGCACAGTGGCACACTGGCATTGACTTCTGGTTCTGTAAGTCACTACCATGCAAGGGGCACAGGGGCATGCACAGCCAGAAAACAAAAATTAAAAGGAACACCGATAGGCAATAAACAGTGCCTAGTCAGTGAAACTCACATCCCATGAATAAAAAGTGTCATCTACTCACATTCCAGGCTATGATGACTAGTTATGGATTGGCTTAGCCTTTTAAAGTAAATGAGCACATCAGAACATAACGTCCTTGTGCAAATGTCAGTTGGCTGGAATATTGTCTTAATATGCACAAAAAAGCATTCACCATTCTGTGAAAATCCATTAAACATTCTTTACTCTCTGTTTTTAAGAGAACATTGTAAAGAAGGATGATATAATCTTTATGAAGTAACTTGACACTTTTGGTAATGAGTTCAGTATCTTGACTAAGTCTGGAAATTATAGTATATTTGGGATAGATAGGGCTCTTGTGGTAGTGTTATGACTTTACCTTTGGAACACAGGGTCCAGGTTCAAGTCTCACCTGCTCCAAGCATGTACCTGAGCAGGTTGATTAATTGATTCAGGGAGGATGCTTTTGTTTTATTTAACCTATTTTTCCTAAATAACCTGTTCAAAGGTGTTTTTACACAACACTGGAGCAGATGGGACTTGAACCCAAGTGTCCTAGTTCAGGGGTAAGAACTCTAATTCTGTACCACAAGTGGCCTCCAGGAAAGATATTTAAATATTGATTCTTAATTCCAAGCAGAAAAATTAATACCTGAAGTTATGAGTGGCTTTTTAAGCAAGGTGGAGGTTTTATTCGTCACGTTATCATTTTTTGATCATCTGTTAGCCCTATTGACACCTATTTACTTTAATTCAATTAAATATTAAATTGGCTATTAAAACCTGTGATCACCCTCATAATTAAAACTGCTTCTTCCACTGGTTCATGTCTGAATAAGATGACAATGAGAGCTCTTTTACCTGTCAATGCTCAGTGCGCACAGACTGAGGACTGTGATACCAACAGATGCCTTCTGGATAAATGGCACAAGCTTACATACTTCAACACCAAAAGGCCAGTCTACAGCCAGAAGCTAATTAAAACAAATAAAAATAGAAATTAAGTGCTATTAAGATATTAGAACAATAACACAAATTTATATTCATACAGTGTCTTTAATGTAATAAACATCTCTTTACAGGAGCATTATAAAACAAACATGATACTGACCATATAAGGATGTATTAGTTCAGATGGATAGGATTCAGTGAGAGTGATCAATAAAAAGTTGTAAATTCATGTAAAGAGTTGGTTCATGATATTCATGTTGATTTATGAATTATATACTTTCATTCCACAATTTATAAAATTCTGTCATGGTTAAGTTGTCTTCAATGATTAAGGGTGAGGGACTGCTCCCACAGGTTTGCTGAAAGGACAATCAAATCAAGTGGAGATACCTTTTTGTAGAGTTATAGAGTCACAAAGCATAGAAATAGATCCTTCGGTCCAACTCATGCATGCTGACCAGACATCCTAATCTGACCTAGCTCCACTTGCCACCATTTGGCCCATATCCCGCTACACTCTTCCTAATCATATGCTTATCCAGATGCCTTTTAAATTGTATCATCTACCACTATTTCCTCCCGTAGCTATATGTGGTAAGGAAAGTAAAGAAACTCCAAATATTAAAAAGTTGAAGGGAGGATGTCCTCTGTTCTCAGAAGGATAATGTGCTCACTTACCATACATTTGGTAACAATGTGCCAGTACTACAGATGAATTTATGTTCCAGTTTATATCATTTTGGTGTGAATTAATGAAACTAAAATCAATTGTGAAAAAAAGTAGTGATCTAGAAATATATTATCTAAAATTATATAGTTGCAATTCATTTTATAGATTTTATTTATCATATCAACCAGACCTGATATGGGTCTTTGTAACTGTTTAGTCACATCTTTACATTTCAACTTCCAAAACTCACCTTTCATTTTCTAATCTGAGATAACCTATCTGTAATACTTCCTGCAAAAACTCAGCAATGATAACACTCCATTTATTAATATGAGTACTATAGAAAACAGCTTGGACATAGATTTGTTCATATTAGAGTTACTTTGTAAATTTAAGGGGACAAATGGTATTTTCAAAAATGAACTTCGGAGACAGTGGACTTTAATACAAGGAACAATGTACTATAGGCATCAATTTTGTTTGCATCATTCACCTTAAAATCTAGACATTAGAAAATATTATTTTTGCTATTGTAGGTTGACCAAAACATAGCCAATATCAACCATGGTTTATGACGACATAGGGCAAAATATTCACAGCTTGGTAAGGATGTGGAAATGGCAAGAAAATTGGAAAAACATGGCAAGTATGAAAAAAAAATTCTTGATGTTTAGAATGTTGCAAAGTTGAGTAGAGTACTTGTAGAATGGGAGGCAGGAACTTAGAATTTAGTGTTTGTAAAGTGCTGAGGGGGTGGGGACAGCATTGCATGGTCCCTTAAAAGATCATGTGATTTTTCTGTGATTAGTGATTTAAACTGGATGGCTGTGAGCAGCAGCTTGAAGATTTGCAAGTACACGGAGAGCCCGAATTGAAACATTGTGTACGATTAATTGGCCAACCAGCAGTTTTTGCCAAGACAACAGGTTTTTAAATTTAGCCAATCAGTTTGAACCAGGTACTTAGATACCAAACACCTATTAAATTTAAATCTGTTAAGAAATATTGATATGTCATCATGGGTATAAAAGGAGGCAGTTGGACGTAGACCCCAAAGCTACTGTCACCCACCAGGGCTAACAGCCCTCAGCTCTCGAGAGAATTGTTGGCTCTCACAGCCTGTATGTCTTAGAAAAAACACCATCTGAGTAACAACAGAACCAATGACGGAGAAGGCATTCCTGACAGAAGAATCGACAGGGAAAGCACAGAACATTCCAGAAGAGGTAACCTGGCTGTAATTTTGAGAGACTAAATTCTATTCTTTTTGGTTATGAGTCAGACATGTATTTATTGGAATAGTATACCATTAGAATTTTGTTTTATTTGGGAATAGTTAGTACTCAGATGGGATTTATTCGGTTTGTGAATAGTTTAGTTAATTTGTTAACTGATGGAGTTAGATAAATAAATTGTTACTTGTTGATTTTTAAAAGTGAGTGTCAGGGATTTATTTAACTACTGTAAGTTGCTGAAGAACAGGTTACACCACTTTACACACCTTTTACAGACGTAGGGGTGGGTGTTCCTCTTTGCGTGTTTCTGTTTTAGTTCTTGGGGTGGAGGGGAGTCAACCTATGCTTTAGAGCAAGAACAAGTCCCTTAAGATCCCCTAAATAAGCAAGAAATCTTAACTTCCACCAATTTCATCTCATGGCTAGTTCCATGCAATTGCTATGTCCCAGCTACTGTTGAGAAACTAGATGATGCAGATTCACACTGATGTGAAATTGAAAGTAATTGGTGCTGGTGGTTGCTGCTTGCTGATCTATTTGCATCTATGTTGAACATCTTTCTTCAACATCAGATGGCATGCTCCATGGACAGTGACTGCCTAAGTTCTCTGTTCATGGAAGTTTGCATTGGTAAAGCATGAGCCTCACCATATCATTGTGACAACTGCTAGACTAATTTATAATTAAATTCTACAATGCTGCATTTTGGAGCTCACCAGCTTCTGCCAAGTCACTTTCGATGCAGAGACATGCACCCATCTCGTTAATCTGAACAGAATGCATCTCAGAGACCTTAGCTTGCTTTCCTGGTGCAGACTGACTTTGTGCTCACTTAGATGCTCACTGTATTGTCTTTTGCATTTTGCTGCTTCGTTCAGAATTTGCAGGCTCTCAATAGTTCTGCTTCACCTTGCATTTTAGCAGAGACAGAAAACCAAGCATCTTGTTGTTGTTGTTGCCAGCATCAAACATTCAAAGGGGCAGTAATGTTGCTGTGTGGTGCCATATTATGTCAATGCCACATCCTCAGCATGGACCAGCAATTATGCAGCAAATCCACTACATGTCGTCAAGAAAATGATCGTGTTGAAAGCCCAAGGAGAGCAGCCCTTAGCCAAGTGGAGAGGCTATGTCAGTCAGAGGGTGTCGCCATAATCAATGAAAGGCATTGCCCATTTTAAGTCTGGGGCTGGGTCATGTTCAGTCAGATACTTTGGACTGTCCTCCCAAGTCAGTCACAATCAGTTTGAGATTTGGAGGGTAAACATTAAGGGGCAAGTTTTATCAAGGTGCAGCGCACGCTGTACTAGGGAAAGTGGGAAACTTAACTGTTCCATTGCCTCCACTGTGTCTCAACCTACTGGGTCAATCCCCACAGTTATATGTACAGGCATAAAGGTTGCAGGGATGTGGGTGCATCTACAATAACTGGCAGAGTCTGCAATTCACCCTTTGGAACATGATCCGAAAAGCCTTCTATTTTCAACTAAATCTCAACTACACAATAAAGATGAAAAGCGGCTGTCAGAATACCCAAATGGAATAAGTTGTTTTTCTGTTTTATCTGTGGGTTGGGCATTGTGAGACCCTTCAACTGCAGGAGGCAATTGCATTAATCAGCCACTCAGATTTAGCGTGATACATCTCCTCCATTACACGAATCTGCACGTGCAGCTCATGCATTGACCCAACAAGATACATGAGAAATCCTGGCAACTAGCAATCCTGACCATGTCATTAATCATTACAAGTTAATCCTATTAATCTCTGTGAAGCAAAAGGTGATCACACACGGTGTTTAAAGTGTCACTTGTAGTCACAATTCACGTTCCAAAGGTGCCATAGGCTATATAGGGCTTGGAAATGCTGTCCTCTCACATGACCTATAACTACGTGAGAACATGAGTTCACAAATGAAATTTGAGTTGCTCAGTGATTTGTGGAGGACTGGGGATTCAGGATGTTAGTAATCCTATTGTACTGTTGATATTCTCATGTATTTGTGTCACATGGCTTGGGCTGCATACGTCTGAATGAGGTATAACATGTCGAGGGTCATCTTTGTGCGAGGCATTGAGGTCCAGGGCAAATTGTTATTTCTGTCCGCTGTAACTAGCAATGGGCCATATCACTGAGAAGCTGTCTTGTCTTCGATAACCCTGTGTGGGACTATTGCACTTGTCTTGAATGGGTCCAGCAACAACAGATATTATTGCCACTCTCATTGCCACATAAAGATGGTGTAGAGAAACTGATCAAACATAATGTCACCCACAAGCTTAGGACCAGCAGCATCATACAGTGACTGCTGAACAGCCTCTACATGGAGGGTCGCAGCAGAAAGTCCCTTTAGGATGTGGAGGAGGTTCAGGAAGCCCAAGGTTTATAGTTCTCAATGTTATTTCCTCTATGTGAGTGAAGCATAATGCCTTCAAAGAATGAAGATAGTCTGGGAACCTGTGATAGAACTGTGTTACCTGCTGGAGCAGGATTTGTGCTCAGGTGTGGGCCGCCATCTTATCCTCATGGCTGACATGGTAGCGACTATGCTTAATTTCTATGTGACTGATTCCTTCCCAACATCCAGTAGAAAACATGTGTGGAATCTTAATCCTGAATCCACAAACATGTATTAAGGCAGTTCCTGATTCAGTTTGTGCCAGGTCTCACCATTTCATCTTGTTTCTCCTGATGAAGTCACTGCTGCAGCCCAGGCACCACTTTATCAACACTGCTGGCTTCTGCCAAATTCAGAATATTGTAGACTGAACACCCATCATGTCGATAGCCATATAATAACATGATTGAATTTACTAATAGGAAAGTGATTCCCTTAGTTAATATCCAAGTCATCTGTGATCATCACAACCACATTTTGGAAGTCTGTGCTATGTATCCTGGAAGCTACCATGGTTCCTATATCCTTGATAAGTCTCAGGTTGCTTCTTTATTACAAGGACCTGATGCCATACATGGTTGCTGGAAAACAAGGGCTACTCCAACCATGGCTGATAATTTCATTATGGAAAACTCTGACTGAGTCTCTGTGTGTACATTGCAGCATATTCTTCCTCCAAGGCCATCATGGAGCAGACAATAGACCTCATCGAGATGGAGTTTAGTATTCAATCGATTTGGGGATTGAAGATGTGACTTGGAATATACTCCATATGCAAATGGCGCATAATCTTTGCATGCAGTGCACTGCACAACTGGAACAGGCAAAGGTAGGGTATGATGGAAGTTGAAGAGCAGGGACAGTGGCATATGAGGAAGACAACGACATTGAGTGGAAACAGCAACACCTTTAATGTGATCTAACGCTGCAGCATTCAACGCATTAATTTACACAGGACTTAATTCGCAAACCCTTCCATAAGATCTGAGTTGGTAGAAGGCATTAAGCATTGACATTTGTTTGTTGTTATCTTAAAAGCAACAGTCTTTGGAAAGTGCTGAAAACAAATGTTCTGGGAGGTGCTAACGAAGGGAAACTGCGGTTAGTTGAGTCCTGGTCCTACAACTTAAATGATTATTGATCAAACAGCATACAAATATTTGCATTTGTGATATTCTATGAATAATAAAGCATCACCTGTACCACTGATGTGTCCTCAGAGAATTATTTTCCTTTCCCTCCCACTATATCTAAATGCACTCCCAGGGATCTGCATTTGGGGAAAAGAGAGCCTCCCTACCTTATACAGGAGACTGCTGCCTTTGACAATTTGGGCAGAAGAAGCCAGAGACATTTGTGTCTAAAGAACTCTGACATGGTAAAAGTCTCCTGACCAAATACAGTTTCTCCTTCTTGGGCTACACATCTGTGCGTGACCCATTAAAGATGGAGGACCTGAGAACTTGTGGATTGTCCTGAGGGGAGGCTTCTGGGATTCATGTATATGATTCACTCTCCATCAAGATACCATTTTAGGATGAAGGTATACCTGCAGTGAGGACAAATGGCCTCATCACCCTTTTGGTTTGCTGCTGACGCTGAGCACCAGTGGCTAAAGTAATGGAGCACAAGTTTGTGTATATGTCAGGCAGACCCCTATGTGTTCTACTAGACCTGGCTTTCCACGGCAGCTGCCAACCAGTTTGTGGGGACAGCCAAACAATCGCATATCAGAGCCAGCACTGTACGGATTAGATGCCTTCAACCTTCAATCTAATTTACCAAATGTCTCCAACAAGCCGACCTGATGATCCTGTATTTGTGCACTCGCACAAAGTTATTGATGGCTGGCACATCTTTAGCTTAATGTTGGTGCCGATGCTCCTGAAGTCCTCTATCTGCCACCACTCAGAGGTGTTTCTTTTTCAGCCAGCTGCAGAGATGTGCTAGTGATGTGCTCATCAGAATGGATCCCTGAGTCCAACCTAGTTAAAGTACCCACAAAAGTCAAAATGTCTAAACTAGTGGAGTGTGCAGGATATGGCTGTGTGGGTGTATCCTTTGAGGGATCAATGGCTTCTTCCTTAGAGGTGGAGGAGGAGCTGATATGTGGGACAGCTGGTCTTTTGTGGAGAGAGGTGTCAATAGTACCTGCAAAAGTCAAAGGGAATGAGTTGTGTAATGGGTGGAGATGCTTGAACATGTTAAGAGTTTGTTTACACTGGTGGTGAATGGGTACAGGATGTATGTGTGTGTTCATTATGCAGAACAGTGCTATGAATTTTACATGCTTGTCAGGGTTTGGAGGCCTTAGCATTCCCCTGCCCCCCACCACCCCCAGTGAGTGAATATGGTCCTCTTTCACCAGCTGAAGAATTTTCTATTCATACACAGAGTGAGAGGAGGAAAGTTAGCCACTCTACCATCACCCCTTCAGCTCAATTATGCGTTATTTTACCTGATGTGCCATCAACAGGCAGGAGGAAAGCACCGGTTTGAAAACAGCCCAGACAAACTGAACAACCAAATCTAAAACCCATTAATCAATCTGAATAACCCTGTCATTTTAAACAAACAGACTGAAACACAAGATGGCAGTGGCGGGGACACCAGTGTTCGACTCCTGAGCATGGGGTTCCTCCAAATCCATACGGCTTCATCATTGCCTTTCCAGCTTGGTAGCTCAGTCACTTTATTTGTTTTGGTTGGCCTGGGGCCAGGGTCCTATGTACGTGCATCCCCTCACCACCTCAGGTGGCGGCATCAGAAGATGAGCTAGGACCCTGTCGGCCAATGTCCAGTGTTGGAGGATGTGGTGCAGGATCCATGCAGCGTGATCATCTCCATCTCAGAGGCAGTTGACACAGAAGTGACAGCACCTGTGGCAGTAGAAAAGGAGCACATTGCCAGGACCATGGGGATAGTGCCGGATAGCAGCAACCCGAGGAGCAGAGAGGATGAAGACTAGGGAGAGGGAAAGATGAACTTTTGAAGCTATTCAGTTTTAGTAATATCAATTTAAATATGAATTTATTCAGTATTTTATTCCGTAATCCAAGATGGCACCAGAATATGGTAACATTATATACTTTTCACTGTACCTAGGTTCAAGTGACAATATTAAATAAATCTAAATCTTTCTTATGCAATGAGACAAAGTGAGAGATTAACTGAGATGCAAATGGCTGGATGCTCTGCTAATGGTGGTGCAGTGACAAAGAAGGGCTTGAGGTTTTTCAATAAGTAGGAACACAAGAAGGCTTCATAGTTCTGGCAGATAGGATAGGAGAGAATCATTGAGGGAAGATGCTGCATATAAAAGTGAGAGTTGTAGATCATGAGTCTTGGTAGAAAGTCTGTGCAGTGGAAGAATTAGAGTGAGTGTGAGGTAGCAGAAAGATTTTGGCAGTTAATCTTACAGAGCACAGAAGGTCATTAACCTTCTTGTGGCATTGCTATGCACTCCTCTGAACCATGGACTCCGCACTGACCTGTGGCTACTTTGGACTTGGCTGGCAGTGTCTGATGTCATGATTTTCTCTGATATTGATGGAAAAGAAGTAAATCCTCCTCTCCACCATCCCATCCACAGGATCTCCAAGTTCCTGTCTGCAAAGTGGTCTTGAAAGGGGTGCCAGCTAAACTCTCTTAACTTTTAGAATTGTGCAGCAATAGTTCCTAGCTTGCAGTATTTCATGTAGTATATAGCTAGATTTGAATATGGAGTCTGTTGAGTGAATGGTCAAAGTTCTAGGTGCCATTTCTGCCTCTACTCACTGCAGGATTGTGTTTGTGTGTGCACAGTGAACACCAGGTATATCATTAATGAAGTGGACAGTGGAAAATTGCTTGAGAAAAGTCACCAGTGCTCGCAGAGGAAACCCTCCATTATACTCTCTTAATTGACACTTAGCAAAATGTAAGAAATAATCAGCCATCACTTTTATGTCTGAAAAACATTGTTGGAAAGAATAGAATTTTGTTCAATTTGCTACCTTTACAATGGGAGTGAAATGAGTAGATTTTAGTCATTTGGTAGTACAGAATATGAATATTGCTGAAAAAGACACATTATTAAAAAACAAAGCAATCTATTCAGTTCGCTGAAATAAGACATTTTGTTGAGGCTCTTTACCTTCCATTTATCAGAACATTTCACAAGAATAACAATATAAGGGGAATAAAATTTAAACTGGATGAGAAGAGAGCACTGATCAGTCTGCAAGTGGACTCTGATAGAGGCATCATGACGAATGCAACAGTTAGATGATTGACAAATAACAGGCAGGCTTTGTTTAAATACAAACCATGCAGAATGCCCTTGGATTGGTCAAGGCATTGCTTTAAGGAATTAACTGGAGAATAGCTGTCATTGGTTTAGTGTGTGTCTGTAAAGAACAATGCTCTGTGTGTTAATATATGTAGTTTCCAGTTCATACATCTAATCACAGTGTAAGCCCAAATTTTACACACTTCAGAAATATTTAAATGTTAATGATTAGTTTAAATTCATGCCAGTTGGACCTGCCAATCAGCACACTCAGATAAAGTTAGAGACTAGGTGGGCGCTGCAGGGAGTGGAGTGCATCATTTCCCTATCCAACTCTATTTTGATTTAGTCGCTGCCCTCCCCTTCATTGTTTGATCACACAGCATTGCCCTTTGATGTGAAGAGCACTGCTTGTCACTGGCCACCTGGGTGTTTTCCTATCTTCCTGGAGGTGGAAATTGAATAAAGATTCGTGCACTTTGTGTCTCTCACTGTGTCTCACAACTACACACACACACACACACACACACACACACACACACACACACACACACACACACACACACACACACACACACACACACACACACACACACACACACCATGGGTGCTGGCGAAAAATAAGCACTACCGCAGTTAGGCGGTAGTGTGGGGGTTTTGCCATCAGTCAGGGATAGGTAGTCAATGTTTTGGAAACGATGAACTGATTTGGAAAAGGGGGAGAAGCTGGATTTTATAATCATGAACAGCATTATTTATCTATGGGTGTAGCCTAGCTGGCAGCTGTGAAAATTGATGGAGTTAACAAGAGTGGCATGTAGGTGCAAATGAAACTGAAAAGGATAATTCCATTTTGCTGGTAAGCAGTTGGAGGAAATGTAAGTACTTCTAAGTCGTCATAATGCATGGGTAATTGGAGAGATGGACAATAGCCTGGGAGGACAAAGAGGAAGTGAAATGGAGTGTTACCAGTATACTTGTAAAAGCTGATCCCATGTCACTGGGTTATGTCTTCAAGAGATAGAACATAAATAATGGTGAGAAGTGGTGGGGGATGACAATGTAACCCATAGAGTTATAGTCAGCAAAGGGAGAAAAACCATCAGAAACAAAGGCACTGTGAGACACATAGGAGTGAAATCACCAATTATTTGCAGGTTTATCTGTGTTACTAAGAAATCCTTAATAAACAGTTTTATAAACACACAAGGATCTATTTCATCATTAATATCCACATATGTTCACTTCCAGTTACACGGTGAAATAATTGAATTTAACTAGTGCTCTTTATAGGTACATGAGCTATTGACTCCAATGAACTGCTTGGTCATTGCTAAGTTAGAGTAATGAGGTGAATGGATTTTGCACATTCCACTGACTCAGTTGTTTAACTACTTTGAAACTCAATATTATTCCTGTGATTTGACTTACATTGCAGTTCTCCCCATTCATACAGATGTGCTAATTTTGTTTTGAACTTATTTCATTTATATATATGACTAATATATTAGAAGATTGTGAAAACGAGAACCACAGCAAGAACAATGTACAACATTATATTTTATGTTGTTAACTTTTCGGCTTCTATTCACGCCAAGTTAGTGTAATAGCTGATCCAAATCCTTGTTTGAGCCTCATCCCCTTCGCTAAAAGATTTTTATTCCTTCTTCCAATTATTCTTTTCCAAATGACTATTTAATTCTTTCTTCCCAATAATAATCTTTGAATTTCCCATGACATAATCTGATTTGGTCTATTTTTTTCTTCATAAAGAATCTAATTCTTCTCAAAACGTAATTATTTAATATCTATAGCATTTCATCAAACTCTCCACAATAAAATCTGATACTGGCAAAGCAGCTTAGTATGCCAATTTCATTTCCTCCCATAGAACTTGGAGTCTACATAGTCTTAGCTGCCTATGGAGTGTGGCTGTCTTATGGTAAAGCTTGGTTACGTTCCCACCATCACCATACACTTTCACGATTTGTCCCTTTCTATTATTCTTCATACCTTGTATACCGTAATGGGAATGTCTATCAAGATGTAGAGTAAATCTCCCAAGGCAAGACTGGCGATTAAGACATTCGGTCCATTTCTCATACATTTATTCTTGTAGATAATTCGGAGCAATGTAGAATTTCCAATGATTCCCACCACAAAGATCATACAGGAGACCACAGAATTGATGTATTTGAAAGCATGTCGTATTTCCGTTTGTTTAATACACAAAGGAGGAGATGAAGACCCAGTTCCTTTATTTGAGGGGATAGCTGTTTTCTGATATCCATCTGTAAAGAGCAGCACAGCTTTTGGTCTTGGTGGGCTTGGAGTAGAAATTCCATTTGTCATTAAATTTTCTGTAATAAAGTTCCTACTGGAATTATTTTTGGAAGATTCTCCTTGCCCATTGGTGATCACAATCTGCCAGGTTAATAGTAGAGCAAGGAACATCACAACATTTGCTGCAGCCATTTAATGATTGGAATCAGGCACAGATTCACAAGTAACTGGTAGACTTGTACTTAAGTGGCAATGATGAAATCTCTTTTGTCAGCAGGAAACTAAATGAAAAACAAAGAACAAAATAAGATCTTGCAAAAATACAATTTACTTCACCTTCAACATATATTTCATTGAAAAAAAGCTTGAAACTTTAAAGCTTCTGCTGTGGTACCCTTACTTGATTTTTTAAAATACTTGCAATTGCATTTTCTGATAATTATAATCCCATTTTGTAATACGTTGGTGCTGAGCATTGGTTGATAACGTTTCCGATAGTTTTCCAACTCATGCATTATTGAGGATTAATTGAGGAGGTGAATATATCACCATACCCTGTAGTGGTCAAATGAAGAGGGCATAAATTCTGAAGAGTATCTAGTTACAGTTGTTCACTACAGAAGTGTATAAATCTTCAGAAGCATGGGCTTTGAAATTATTTTTAAAATATTCTGACCACACAAATTGGTAAATAACTTTTTACCATTTTAATTAAAATTAAAAGCAGGCTTAATGTGGTCTTTTGGCTCAATGTAAAATAGAATTTGCTCCACACAGTCTGTTTCTTGGAGCACTTTGCTATCATGTTGTTTTGTATTTTCCACTTAACATGTTATGCTGACTATAAACTTTACTCTGCATGATTAAAAACAATGAACAAATTAAAAATGTACTTTTCATAATTACTACCTTGTTGTGTCTTGCTTTTCAGAAGGAACTCGCACAAGGTCTGGGTAAATGCAAGATCCTTTTCCTTATTATTATGGGTGATGGTAAAGGATGTGAGAGCAAAGTTTCAGTTTAGTATTGGGAGAAAAGGAACTATAGCTTAATTTTTGGTCATCCATCAAATAGGAAATGTAGAGATTCTGAAAGGTGCTAGATAAATGCATTTCCTACTTGGTGAACGCCAAAAATCAAGCTATAGTTCCTTTTCCCCCAATTCCAACGTGAAATGTTGTCCTCACATCCCTTACCTTCACTCATAATAATAAGGAAAAGATTGAGATTGCACATATATGTATAGAATATTGCATGGAAGTCAGATCTGTTAAATTACTTTGTAGCTAATGATACACTTTAAAATGTACTCACTATTGCAAGGCTGTGAAAATGACATCCAACATCAAGATCCAATAAACAGTAATGAAATAATAACCAAATAATTTTACTTTAGTGACAATGACATCAGGAGAACATCGCTACTTTTATTTTCCATTAATAGCACAGGTTCTTTCATGTTCACTGAGAATGGACGTAACTTCAGATAGTCTCATATGAAAGCCAGCAGCTCCAATAGTACAACACTCCTTGTCAGTGTCAATGCAAGTTATGGGCTGGATTTTTTGAAGAGTCTAGGAAGATTTGAGGGCTCTCAGAAATGGCACATGGAACACAGATCTACATTTCTAATTGATCCTATCTCACTATTAGTGGAATGGATCAGGAATGACCCATGATGGAAACCAAGTCTCAACAGAGCCATTTGAACTCAGTGATGAGCTCATAATGGCCCCATTTTGGTTTTTTTTGTAGAATGTGGACACTGCTGGTGAGTGGCCTTCTTGACCTGCTGCAATCCTTGCGGTGTAGGGACACCTACAGTGCTGTTGGGAAGAGAGTTCCTGGATTGTGACCCAGTGACACTGCAGAAGAGATGCTACAGTTCCAAGTCAGGATGGTGTATGACTCAGAAGGGACCTTGCAGATAGTGGTGTTCTAAAATAATTGCTGCTCTCATCCATTTAGATGGTGAAATTGGGTGTTTGAAGGATGCTGTTTGAGGTAACAATGACAGTAACACACACAGAAATTTCAAATGGTACAGATTGCTACCACTGGTGCTTGGTTTTGGTATGAGCCAGTTCAATTTAGTGCTTGTGGGGAAGCATCCAAGTAATAATAATCATCAGTTTTAGTTGGTTATGGAAAAACATTATTGTCCGTAATTTTAAACGGTATTTCTTAATTGGAAGGGGACTGTATTCAAAAGGTGATCTAGCTCAGTAAAATGGAATTAAAGACAAAGCAAAAACTGTAACAGAACAGTGATCAATCTTTAAGATGTTTCAGGAGCTGTCTAGGTTCATTCTGACAAGTGTGGAGAATAAAGGAATCAAACTATGGCTTCTGGGATATTGAGGGAGATAGGAAAAGTGATGACAGACATTAATAGGTTCATATTAGGGGAATTTTTTGAGCTCAAATCAGATTAAATACAATAAATGGACAGAGGAAGTAAAGAAAATAATAAGACTAGCAGGGAGAGAATATGAGGATCAAATAGCAGTTAACATAAATGGAATCAAAAATCTTCTATTGGCATAATAGCAAATAGTAAGCAGATAGTGAAAGATGCTTTGGGTCCTATTCGGGACAAAGAAGGTGATATATAGTTAACAAGTTGAAAATAGTTAATGAGTACTTGGATTACTGTTTATTAAGGAAAAGAATGATGTCAAAAAAGCATTAGAAGCAGATAGCAAAAGAGAAAATGCTGGAAAATCTCAGGAGGTCTGGCAGCATCTGTAAGGAGAGAAAAGAGCTGATGTTTCAAGTCTAACTGACCCTTTGTCAAAGCTTTGATAAAGGGTCAGTTAGACTGGAGACCGGCTGAGGTATTTCAGCATTTTCTCTTTTGGTTTCAGATTCCAGCATCCGCAGTAATTTGCTTTTATCCATTAGAAGCAGATGTTAGAGGTAATGGAGGGTATGAGCATTGACAGACTGATGTACTGGAAAGTCTGGCTATTAAAGATACATTACCACGTCTGGATGCCTTGCATGGTTTACAACACATCTTGTTATGGGAAGTGAAGGTGGAGGTAGCAATGTTTGCACCATTCCAACACATAAGCAGAAAAGAAAACAAGGCTGTCACTGTGGTGCAGGTTTGAGGGAGAACTGCACTATTCGAGGTGCTGTTTCTCATGTTTAAACCATACCCTGTCATCCTGTTTGTCTGATATAAGAAATCTGAAGGCGTGCTTGAAGAACTGCAGTGGAGTTATCCCCACTCTAAGCCAGTATTTATCCCTCAATCAACATTATAAAAACACAATCTGGTCATCAATTGCTGTTTGTAGAGTTTTCTGAGCAAATACAGGCTGTTGCATTTTCTACCTTACAGCAGTGACAATAATTCAACATTACTTCATTGGCTATAAAGTGCTGAAACACCCAGCAACTAAATGCAACACTTTCTATTTCGCTCCTTTAGAAATGTGAACATTCCAGAATATTTGAATGTGACAAAACACCAGTGTTCATGAGAGGAAGTAGGGGCATTCCCCATAAGTATACACAGTCGGCTTAATATGCATTTCATTGAATTGGATTTTAAGTGTTTGACATATTACCATTCACAGGCTAGTTAACAAAATGGAGTCTCATGGAATAGAAGAATAAGAAATTTACTAAATTGGTTCCAGGAATCGGGAAATTTAGCGACATGATTAGGTTGGAGAAGCTGGAGTTATTCCCTCTGGAAACAACAAGTTGAGAGGAGAATTAGTAGAAGTTAAAAGATTGGTATCTTTTCTAAACTCGTAACAAAAAAAACGTGTTGATTTAGCTGATGATACAAGGATGGGAACTGGAGGAGAATGAACAAGGATAATCAGGATAGAGCAATGAATGGGTTTGAGTGGATTGTTTTGCAAAGAGCTTACATGGACTCAGTGTGTCTAATGGTCTCCTCTGTATTTTTACAACGCTATGACCTAATAATGTTGCTGCTTCTTAAAATGGAATACTGATGTAAGGAGCGAGTCCCAGTGATAGATGCAATATCGAATGCATTATTACTGGAGCTAAACAGAAGGAAAGATGCCATGCTTCCATGGAAGAGGATCAAGGAGATCATGAGGATCAAGGAACTCACAAGGCTCACCCTCAGACGGGAGGTGGAGGATTTAGCCAGGGAGATCAACTTAGTGTTGAAACCCGAGAAACTGATAATAGTGTCAAAAAATGCACCATGAATTTCACAGTATCAGGTCAAACACCTAATTACTACATCCTTTCTCCTGCTACCATCCTTCAACTAATGTAACTGTACACCTTCACATTAAACACTACTTAGAAGTAGCATTGAGGGTAGCAGAGGCAGAGTGCACACTGGATGGGGAACATCAATGCCCATCACTAATTACGACTCAAACACCATTAGTGACAAATTGGTTAAGTTGTGAAGGACACAGGTGGTATGGTGGTTCAGTGGTTAGCATTGCTGCCTCACAGCGCCAGGAACCCAGTTTGATTCCAGTCTCGGGTGGCTATCTGTAGGGGTTTACTCCAGGTGCTCTGGTTTCCTCCCAGAGATCAAAGATGTGCAAGTTCAGTGAATTGGCTGTGCTAAATTGCCTATAGTGTTCAGGATGTGTAGGTTAGGTGCGTTAATCAAGGGTAAATGTAGAGTAATAGGGTGGGGGAGTAAGTCTGGGTGGGATACTCTGAAGGTTGGTGTGGACTTGTTGGGCTTAATGACCTGTTTCCACACTGTAGGGACTTTAAGATTCTACATCTTCCAGATTGTGACTGCAGCAGGTAGTGAGAAAACAAGCTTGAGGAGAATCAACTTGATGTTGTTTTATCATCAATCTCCCTGCAGCTAATGCTTTATTGATGGCAGCATTGTTGTTACTGACCAATACAGTCTTTGTGGGGACCAAGACCTGCCTTCACACTGAGGGCACTTCTCTATTGTATTGTGTGGCACCCCCACTGTGCCATATGGAATGGATTCAGTTTAGATAGAGCAGCTCAAAATTGGAGGTCTATGGAATTGTATTTCTCCACAAACTGCAGAGTTCTGGCTGGACAAAGATCATGAACTCCAGTTACTGGGCATTGAAGAACTCTTCTGTCCTGGTCCTAACCAGTGTGGCCTTTGTTCAAATGAGGAGTATAAGAGAGCACAACAGGAGCAGCAACAAGCAATATATAAAAATAAGATACCTATCTGATACAGCCATGACACAAGACATATTCAGGCTTGGAAGGCAATGTGGCGAGTAACATTTGTGCCACACAAATGCCAAGTAATAATCACCTCTAATAACAGACAATCAGTCACCTTTTGACATTCAAAAGCATTACTATCACTGAATTCTCCACTATCAATGTCTTGGGAGTTAGCATTGATCAGAAACTGAACTGAACTCACCAAATAAGTACAGCAGTGGATCAGACACTGCAGGATATTGCAGCGATTATCTCACATCCTGATTCCCCAAACCCTGTCCATCAACAAGACACAAACAGGAAGGTGATGGAATACTCCCCATTTGCCTAGCTCCAACAACACAAGTAGTTTGACACCATCCAGGACAAAGTAGCACACTTGACTGGTACCACATCCACAATCTCCACCACTGATGGTCGTAGCACCAGTGTGTACTATCTACAAGATGTACTGCAGAAATTCACCAAAGATCCTTTAACATCACCTTCCAAATCCACAACCACTTCCATCTAGAAGGAGAAGAGCAGAGTTACATGGGAACCCCACTATATGCAAGTTTCCCTTCCAGCCACTCACCATCCTGACTTGGAAATATATTACCATTTCCTTGGTGTTATTGAGTCAAAATCCTGAAAATCCCTTTGTAACAGCATTGTGGATCTACCTACAGCACATGACTGCAGGAGGTCAAGAAGACAGCTCGCCATCACTTTCTCAAGGACAACTAGGGACAGGCAACAAAATACCTGCCAGCCCAGTAATGCCCACATCCCACAAGTGAAGAAAGAAAAGTACACAGACTACTATTGCTGCCCCCTCATCCACTGTAGCTTTGGTGTGGATAAATCATTGAATCCTCTGGCATTCCTGTCAGAATACAGTAATACTTATTGGAAAATCTAGGATCTCACCAGAAAACCTCAACATATTCCAGAGTACTTTCTGGCACTTTGCAATAGCCTTAATCCTTAAAAATGGCCTTATCTACAAGTTGGGCAAATCTTGCATCTTCATGTTTGTGAACACCTGCAGAATCATGCACAAACTCATTAGAACCTGCTTAGTCAAAATTTGGAATCCTCCTGACACACAAGACAGTTGGGCTGTATTTTGTCAGGATAGAACAATTTAGACCCTTCTGACAAATGATGGGGTCACCTCTGTGGGGCTCTCCTTATGATGGAATGTGTGCAGCCTGCATGGTGCTGGTGGCATAACACACAGAGAAAATGGGTGCAAGATCAGCATCGGCTGTGATTTTTCCCATATTTCTCGTAAGCATTTGGATTGGCATGTTAGGTGGTGATTCACACACCACCGCCACTGCTGAGCTAACTCATCCAATTAATAATCAACTCATTAACAGCAATGCTTAGTATCTCACCCAAGCATAGTCCACCACACTAGCTTCTTGGATTTCTAAAAGCTGCTGGTCAGAGGACGGCAGCTTCTGGATCCTAAATTCCTGGATTGAGGTCTACTCCTCAGACAATCAATCAATGGAGAGAAGGTAAGTCTTGCCTCTCTTGCCTCATCCAGAGAGGGGAAAATACTGTCAATTATGTTTTGCTTTAATATCTATGCATAGGAATAGAAAGAAATTGATATATATGCTCCATCCATTTTGTACTATTTGGTTCCAAAGAAAACTGTCTCCTATATCTCAAAAGTGGCACATCAGTAGAAGAATCCTCATTAATATAATTGGTTTAAGAAATTATTTGTTGAAAACAATGATTCCCTTGGTGGTAGGACTTCACTTTTAAACAAGCATCAATCTATAGCTTGACTGGTGGTGAGAAGTGTCCTCCTAGTCAGATCCTTCATGCACATGCTGAGTATCAGCACCATTGCACACACTCCCTGAGGCAGCTGCAGTGGGGTGGACACAATCACCTTGTTGGATGTCCATTTGATCCGGATGAAAATGCAGTGGCAAATGTCAAGGTGCATCCCAACCAGCTCTGTAACAATTGACAAAATACAGACTATTTCCAGGGATGCACACCAAGACAAAGATCAGGGGCTCTTGCAATGCCATCAACTTAGTGAAAGACATTTTTTGTTATGGTCAAAACAGTAGGCTGTCTCATGCAAGGACCTACCTCAACTGAATATAGTGAACTGACATTTTCCAAGTTCCAGGATTATGTTCTATGGGATAGCATGGATTCAGCTGGGAAAAAAAAACACTGCTTTTGCCATAGCAAAATGAAGAAACTAGTGTAAAATTCATTCAAGTTGTATGAATGAGTAAAAGTGTTTAACATGCATAACTTCATTGATCTGCATAGTATGTAATTTGTGACATCCAAATTGCACTGTTATCTTCAAAGTTTATTAACTAAATATATTTTAAAAATAAAAACAATTACCTTGAAATAATATGGTTATAATTTAAATGCTCCCATCACTTACAATAGCCAAGAAAGGAATTCCATACAAATGTTAAATATTGACGTGCTGGTCTTTCAAGCAACCCTTGTCCCTTTCTACTTATAAGCAAACTATAGTTCTTCAGAGTGGTAGACAACATGGTTCAGGAAATATCATGAGAGGGCCCAGAGCAGAATTTATCATGTGGTAACCAGGCAGCATGGATCACAGATCAGTTTGGCTGATTATATCCCTTTGCAAGCTTCTGCATCAAAGTTGTTTATTCTGATGCAAGTTTTATTCTAAAAATGTTTTTACTTTCTACTTTGTGTGTATGAATTCACTTTATTGTACCTGACAAGCTACATGAAACTGTTCATTTTCAATTTTAAAGTCAGAAGCCTGTATTATGCAAAGGACTGCAAGTAGAAGGGAACATAAGGGCAGCTAGCATTCTAGGGTTTACATGTAGGAACCACAAATCTAAGAACAACACAGAGGAATCTTTTATCCTTTAAAAATGATTCCAGTTGTGTCTGAACATGATTGCTGCCTGTCACTTGTAACAGCCTCAAAAATTGGCTATGAGCTTTTGTATCAGGTCCTTAAACACTGATCTTACAGAATTTAAGAGTCATTGAGAGTTTTCCTGATGTCACTAGAAAGTGCATCAAGTACACCTGGCATTCTAGGAATGTCAGAAAGTCACTGATATGTGGCTGGATGGATCTAGTGTCAAGTCACTCTCAGCAAGATAATCTATTGGACCTGCGTTTTTAAATATAACAAACTGGTTTTAAATGGAATTTTAAAATGCCCTTTAAATTTTCAGCAGTCCAGGCTACAGTTTCAACCTGAACATCTCTGCAGTGTGTCCCACTTTGTCAAGTTGTTGGAGATATAAAATTGATCTGAGTGCATACTTTTGCTGACATTATGCCAAGTCCTTGTGACTAAGGACTCAGGACTCTTTACTTAGTGAATCTCTGATCCTTTGCAGGAGCTCTGTGATCTCCCACAACCATTATGGATTTCCCATTTTGATCACCAACTTTTGCCCTGCTCAAGATTCCATTGTCCCCTCTGCATCTGTCCCAACCAAGCCGTGAATCTTCTTTCTGGCTTCTGATCTTCTTTCCATTCTGATGTTATTTCTGACCTCTAATTTGATCCCCTACACCTGGATTTACCAACTTGCTTCTACTTCCTCTGCTCCTTGACTGTGCTACAGGGTTACACACCAGCCTGACAGTTAACACCTCAATTGGAAAAGAAGTACCAAAAATTGTGAATCTGGTCCTGCTGTTACATTTGGCAGGATAATCATGAAAGCTCAAAAATAGTACCTCTGCTCCCTCTCTCCCTCTGATCCAATATCAAATCCAGAACATCTGTGACCTGTTCTTATTTCCTCCCAGTCTGAGTTGTGAATTTTTGGGGCCTCCATATCTTAATAACACATTGCAGTAAAGAAAATGGCTTTCAATGCTTTTAACAGAAATCCTCAGTATAGCTTCCTCATTAATAAATTAATCATCTGTTGAAATAATCTTCTAATATTTATCCTATCGAAGGATAGGATCCTCCATTATTTGTTAGATTCTCCATTCACACAAATATAACTTTGGTTTTGATCATACTTATATACTTTCATCTTTCTTACCCCAATAATATTCATTCCTTCATGATACATACAATGAAACAACACGAGTAGCAGAAGCAGGCCATTTAGCTCCTAGAGCCTGTTCTACCATTCAATATGTTCGTGGATGATCTGTTTGTGTTTAAAATTCCACATTGCCAAATCCTCCTAACATTTTAATTCCACTGTCAATAGGAACACCTTTACCTCTGCCTTAAAAACATTGAATTACCCAACCTCTACCGCCTTCTGAGGCAACGTTGCAAAGTTGCACAACACTCACTAAAGTATTTCCCCCAAGTTTTATCTTAAAATGGTTATTCCTTAATTTTTAAATAATGCCCCCTAGTTCTGGACTCATCCACAAGACAAGACATCCTTTAGCTCATCATAAAGTTAAAAATAGTAGAACTCCCTACCCCACCTCATTGAGATCTTCAGGCATCATGACAGTGCTTCAGGAGCAAAGCTCACTACAACTTCTTGATCAGCTCAGAATAGGTTCAAAAATGTGCCTTTCCAGAGATACCACATCCAAAAAATGATTAATAAAAAGAAGTCTGTATTGCACTTTATACAGTTCCAATATCTTTTTTATATTAGATTGTTAAAACTGCACACATGAATTGTATTCCAAACAGACCCATCATCAGCCTTGTATACAAACTCTTCCCTATGATATAAAACTTGGAGTCCATTGTTCTTTTTGTCTTTTTATTCCGTATGCAATCTTTATTATTTTTCTGTTTTTACATTGACAAATACTTGCAGAATAAGAAAAGTGGTTTGGAAATAACGTGCAAAATTAAATATCGGTCTAATGCCTTCTTTTTTTGACAATGTTATAGAGTCATAGAGATGTACAGCATGGAACCAGACCATTCTGTCCAACCTGTCCATGCTGACCAGATATCCCAACCCAATCTAGTTCCACCTGCTACCACCTGGCCCATATCCCTCCAAACCCTTCCTATTCATATGGTGAGTAGCATACATATGTGAAACCATGCTCCTTTCAGACCAGGACCACTCAGTTTCAGTTGCACCTTTGACTCTTCAGCTTTTAAAAGAAGTTTGCACAAGTAACCAAATTGACAATCAGGAACAAAAACAGAAGTTGCTGGAAAAGCTCAGCAGGTCTGGCAGCACTTGTGAGGAGAAATCAAAGTTAATGTTTCTGGTCTTGTGACCCTTCCTCAGAATCTATGGTAGTTAGGAAAATATCAGTTTGTATGCAGAAGACTTTGGGGGCGGGGGGGAGTAAATGATAAGTATGGATAGAGCCCAAAGAAAGAGACAGACAAAGGAGTCAATAACGATCTGCTGTGAGTTTTCTCAGACTTTGAATACCATGGGAGAAAAGTAATCTGGGTGTTTACTCCCTTCAAGATACAAATTGTTCTGCTGTAAAGCGCATTTTGTTAAAACAAATTCGCTATAACACGATTGGCGAATTGGAGACACTGTTTTTAAAGTATGAAGTTTTAAGGCATGTATTGGTTATAATAGGATTCCAGCTTCATTAGTTTAAATGGTGCTGCTGTTACATGACTTCCTTGTAACATGGGATTGCACAAGAAGGGAACTACCACGGTATAGCAGAACTGGCTATACACAAGTCTAGGAGGTGAAAGCCAGTTTCAACCCAAGTCTGTGCGTATTAGTGGGTGAGGTGTCTGCTGTGAGAGTCACAATTTTGAAAAATCCTTATTTATACCTGCTCTGTTGGTAAAAATGAAAATTTGTAATTGTTCTTTTTTGGGAGCCAGAAAGTAGTCAAAATTGCTGTCAAAGGAATTAGGACAACGGCCTTTCAGCTGGCCCACAAAGGCAGGCTCTCAAAATCAAACACTCGCCAATGTTACTGTTATCACCCAGCATAATGATGGCAATGGGTAAAAACGATGACTGCAGATGCTGGAAACCAGATTCTGGATCAGTGGTGCTGGAAGAGCACAGCAGTTCAGGCAGCATCCAACAAGCAGCGAAATCGACATTTCGGGCAAAAGCCCTTCATCAGGAATAAAGGTCCTATTGTTCACTTTTCACAGAGGCTGACCTGTGCATTCACTTTAACTTGCTTGAAATTAGTTCTGATTTCAAATCAGAACATGTGTTGCATTTTTATTTCTTTTCTTGTTTAGTAACCAATACATTCTCCTCTTTACTCAAGAAAACCTGGTTAAAGCTGCTCCTTTTAAAACATAAGTTCACTCGATCTTCGAGAAAGGTATCCACAAGGGAAGGGATAATTTCTAAACTGTTTCAATCACCAAGGGGTGGGTGAATAAAGAAAGGAAGCCATTTTATTCCTTCTTACCCAGGAGCTTGATAACTTGTGGTATCTAATTTGAAACCATAAGCATTTGGGGAACATTGCCCAGGACTGTTTGTAATAGTAGTCTCGAAGATAGGAGACAGCCCGGGATCATCTTAGAATAACCATGTGTAAAGATACCAAAGGAATGGATGAAGGATTCAACATTAAGTGAACTGAGGCTTAGGGAACATTGAAGATATCGAGGTAAGCAGCCTTAAAAATGAAGTTGATACGTGGTCAGGAATTTATCCAGGGGTGTTTGGTTTGGTGGAAAATGGAAAGGGTAGAAAGTGGTGGTGGAGATTGTGAAACTGCCATAACCTTTGTGACAAAGTAGTCACTTTTTGAATGAAGATGTATGAGACAAGAGGCAAGCGTTAAGGAGGTGATTTCCAGTGGTGAAAGAAAATAAAGGGTTTTCTTTTCATTCCAGATAATCTTGGATTAATGAGCAGTCTTAGAAGATAAATGTAGGATAGAGTTGTAATTGAATTAATACACATAGATACTATATGTGCTATGTGTCCTGTAGAAATGAAAAGTATAATTGGTTAGAATATGCTGTCATAATAACAGAGGCTAATACCACCTCTCAATATCTATGTTCAAATGGTACCACAATTTAAGGTTAGAAACAGATGCACAGTTAAATGTGTATATTCAAAATTTGCTGTCTGAATTGTGCTTTTCTGGCATTAGCACACAAACATGGCATTTTGATGTCTGTTTCATTGTTGACATTATTAAATGAGATTACATTTTTGGTTTTAATAATACTCAAGTTGTCAGTATTGACATTTATTGAAGAGTAAATCTCAGACAACTTTTGTTATCTGCTCATATGTAGTTAAAGATGGAAATCAGGAAATTACCATTCCACCTGTTCTGTTCCTTGAAAGTTTTGCTACAATAATATCTCACCAATGACAGACTCTGAATTCAAACACATGATTGATGTGATGTTCTAGTATACAATCCCGGTTACAACAAGAAGAAAATAGTGTGTCTATTCCAAACAAAGTCCACATTTAGTGAAATGATTGCCAAATAACGTATGTCACTGAAAATCTATTTTTGTCACTCAAATGTGGAATCTCAATCCTTCCAAATTTGATTATTATTTGAGACTTCAAATAAAAATCTTTTAAACATTTTTCTTTATTTTATGTCCCTCTCTCTGAACATCCTTTCCCCCCTTGTTAGTTTATTTTCTATAAATGATTATTAAGTGAATTAACTACCCTAACTTAGACTTCCTGATTTGAACTCTGCCCTCCTCAATATGGGTTCTTCAGGCTGGTTGGTTCATGAGGCAAGTTTGATGATTGACATGTTCACAGTGGTCCTGAATCACATGCAGAGGGTGCTGCGCTGTTTTGAATGTCTGATTGTGTAAATCAAAATATGAATGATCAATTCAAGTCTGCGGGTAGGTGTGAAGATAATGCATAGCAAATGGCATTTGTCTGCTATCTGGACAAAAATTATGAAGTTGCATTATTAGAGATATAAACTAAATACAGTGCAGATGTTTAATGCTCAAAAATGATAACTGCTGATTACTGCCAATCAACCACACATTCAGGTTTGGAATTTCAGGGAGATTTTGGAAATGTTCAATTTTAATTTGTTTTCCAACTTAAGTTTTTTTCTCTATTTTAATGCAATCTTTTAGACCCTTCCTATATTTCTCTTCTTGTACCCAATTTGACATTGAATTCATCCTCTTATTTACCACCCTGCTTACTGTTTCTGCTGTTTATTTCCCAATCCTTGAGACCTATTTTAAAAATCTTGATTCTACATTCAGATGGTCAGTTTCCCTAGCTGTGATGTGATCTTCCTGTGCTATTAACAACTGTGGGGAAAAGTGTTCCATGCTGAAGTGTGCAAAAACATATCTACCTAAAGACATAGCATTAAATGTGCTCTCATGGCAAAATTTTTGGTTAGGAAATTCTCCAAGTTCCTTCACTATAGCTTTACTATGTGATAGTAGCTCTATTCTGTTCAGATATCGAATCATAGAGTCACAGAGATGTACAGCACAGAAACAGACTGTTCAGTCCAACTCGCCCATGCCAACCAGATATCCTAACCTAATCTTGCCCATTTGCCAGCACCCGGCACATATCCCTCTAAATCCTTCCTATTTATATATCCATAGGAATGCCTTTTACATACTGCAATTATACCAGCCTCCACCACTTTCCTCTGACAGCTCATTCCATACACGCTCCACCCTCTGCATCAAAACATTGCACCTTAGGTTCCTTTTTTAATTTTTCCTCTCTCACCCTAAACCTATGCCCTCTAGTTCTGGACTCCCCGACCCTTGAGAAAAGACCTTGCCTATTTATCTCTATGAGGTCACCCCCCAGCCCCGACATTCCTGGAAAAACAGCCCCAGTCTGTTCAGCCTCTCCCTGTAGCTCAAATCCTCCAACCCTGGCAATATCCTTGTAGATCTTTTCTGAACCTTTTCAAGTTTCACAGTATCCTTCAGAAAGGAAGGAGACGAGAATTGCACACCATATTTCAAAAGTTGCCTCACCAACGTCCTGTACAGCCGCAACATGATCTCCCAACTCCTGTACTCAATACTTGGACCAATAAAGGAAAGCATACCAAACACCTTCTTCACTATCCTATCTATTTGCAACTTTACTTTCAAGGAGCTATGAACCTGTACTCCAAGGTCTCTTTGTTCAGCAACACTCCCCAGGACCTTACCATTAAGTGTACAAGTCCTGCTCTGATTTGGTTTTCCAAAATGCAGCATCTCACATTTATCTAAATTAAACTCCATCTGCCACTCCTCAGTCCATTGGCCCATCTGATCAAGATCCCACAGTACTCTGAGGTAACCTTATTCCTCTGTGGCATAGAAGAGGAACACCTATACAAGGTATTCGCCAAAAACGGATACCCGCGCAACTTCATCAACAGATGCCTAAGAGAAAGACCACGGAACGAGGACATGCCACAACCAAAAGGACTAGCCACATTACCATACATCAGGAGCGTTTCAGAACTGACAGCCAGACTACTGCGACCCTTAGGACTCATAACGGCACACAAACCAACAGCCACGCTCAGACAACAACTTACTAGAACGAAGGACCCGATACCCAACATGAGCAAAACTAATGTAGTATACAAAATACCATGTAAGGACTGCACAAAACACTATATAGGACAAACAGGAAGACAGCTAACAATCCGCATACATGAACATCAACTAGCCACGAAACGACACGACCAGCTATCCCTAGTAGCCACACATGCAGACAACAAGCAACATGAATTCCACTGGGAAAACACTACTATCATAGGGCAAGCCAGACAGAGAACAGCCAGGGAATTCCTAGAGGCAAGGCATTCATCCACAAACTCCATCAACAAACACATCAACCTGGACCCAATATACCAACCACTACAGCGGACAGCTGAAACTGACAACCGGAAGCGGCAAGGACAGACCACTATAAATACCGGAAGAAACATCAAAGAAGCGCTTCGCAGGAGGCTCCAAAGCACTGATGATGTCGCCTAGCCAGGGGACAAAACGTTTGCAACAAAAACTTCCAGCTCGGCGAACAGAACCACAACAATGTACCCTCCACTATAACCCTCTGTCTTCTACCGTCGAGCCAGTTCTGTATCCAAGTGGCTAGTTCTCCCTGTATTCCATGAGATTTAACTTTGCTGACCAGTCTCCCATGAGGAACATTGTTGAACGCCTTACTAAAGTCCACATAGATCACGTCCACCACTGTGCCCTCATCAATCCTCTTTGTTAATTCTTCAAAAAATTCAATCAAGTTTGTGAGACATGATTTCCCACAGACAAAACCATACTGACTATCCCCAATCAGTCCTTGCCTTTCCAAATATATGTGAATCCTGTCCCTCAGGATTCCCTCCACCAATGTCAGACTTACTGATCCACAGTCCCCTGGCTTTTCCTTACCATCTTTCTTAAACGGTGGCACCATTTTAGCCAACTTCCAGTCTTCTGGCACCTCATCTGTAACTATCGATGACACAAATATCTCAGCAAGAGCCAAACAATCACTTCCCTAGCTTTCCACAGAGTGCTAGGCTACTCTTGATCAGGTCCTGGTCATTCATCCACTTTTATGCGTTTCAAGACATCCAGCACTTCCTCCTCTGTAATATGGACATTATTCAAGATTCGCCATCTATTTCCCCTCATTCTATATTTTCCATGTCCTTCTCCACAGTAAACACTGATGCAAAATACTCGTTCAGTATCTCCATAACACTGCCATAACATTGAATGCATTTCTGCCAAGGTTTATGACACCAGATCAGGAGTGGGTCTGAAGTTACTCCTTGCCAAAGTTGTTTTAATAATGGATAAAGTCATAGGCAATTTATACATTAAATATTTTCAGCTTGTAAACTATTTGTTTTACAGCGGGATTTCTTTTATCCTGTTTACTAAATATCATGTATAAACTGTTCAAAAATTACTTTTAGAATCTATCCTAATCCAGTTAATGATCCTTTTCTGAAGCTGTGATTTTTTTTATAGTTTGAGTTACTCAAATCATGAGCTGATCATGAGATTTGTTAAAAAAAAATACACAATCGTTTCTTAAAGTCTTCATCATGCTTTATCAGCTCGATTTTATTCTGGGAATTACTCTCACATTATAAAACAAAATACACAATGCTCTTTCCCTTGTGCTTTTTAATTTAAACCGTGTCCCAATTTCCACCCATAAATATTTATAGTTGTGGAACTTTATTTATCCAAATGAACCAGCTTTCTTTTCTCTTTTTATTTTCTCAGTCTCTTCCGTTTTATTTTCCCCAATCAAGGAAGAAAGTCTCCATCGAGGTAACATTTGTTATATAATACAAAAAGCAGTTATTTTCCTTACCCGTTTCCTGATCTGTGGGAGAAAAATCCAAGGAAAGCGATGTCACAAACTTGCTAATATTCCATAGGTTCCGCTCCTGTGTGCTTCATATTATTAATTCGCTTCAGAGGTAAAAGTTCCGATTTGAACTCAAGATCTTGGCCGGCCGGGTAAATAATTTCTAAGGCATCTCCTTGCAGTGTGTTTCTCTGGGAGTCAGTTGTGTAATGTGAAACATTGAGGCGGTTTTTATAGACTTCGATTTCTCAAGACTCTTGGGGCTGCGGCTATTCGTACCAAGCAACTTGAAACTTGTTCAAATAGGACGATTTTCGCCAGCAGGTGGCTAGAGCCAACGGTTTGAGTCCCTATTTTCCATAGTTTGAATCAATTTGAATCATCCACCAGCAATATCATAAACTTTAATAAAATAGTGTTCTCAAAATTAAATTTAAAAGTTGTAAAAAAGGAACAAGAATTCCAATCCGTACTAAGGCTCATATATTCTTTGAGGCTGGTGGGGGAGACAATGCAAGACATTCCGAAAGCTGGTCTAAGGGTTTTTTTTCAAAATAAGCAGTTCTGAAGAATGCTTAGGACACTGTTCAGATGACTAGGAGAAGGAATTTATCATACGTTTGTGTTTGGAAATGAACGTTTCATAACCTTTAAGACCCATTGTCTAAAATATTTGTGTTGGGCTAGCAAATTAACCTAGCACATTCTAAGTGCAGCAACATATGGGACTTGTTGTTTAATGTTACACTGCATTGAATCACGCACACCACTAATATCTCCTGAACTTAATGAGAACACATAGACCTTAGCCCAATCTCAAGTCTAACAGTAAAGGTTCATACCACTGTTAACTGCAGCTTAAGTCCTATCAAAGTGGACATTTAATCAGTGACTGGTGAACGGATGCTAACCAATAGAATGAAAACAAAAATAAACATGGAATATCAATTATATTTAACTCACAATGAAAAGTCAACACTGCACAGTCAAAATACTGCAGTCAGAACATTGTGCGGTTAGAAATCAAACCAGACCTACAGAGTAAGGGAAATCAGGGATAGTCATTTGACACCAAGTCAAAGCAACAAAAGGAAGGGATATCAATTATGGCTATGATTAAATTTGAGATGCCGTTAAGATTAAACTTTACTGTTAGTTTTAAGATTAAGTCAAGGTTCATGTGTTCTCATTACTTGATGAGCAATTGAAGTGTAACATTCAAGACTATGGGCCTACTGTTGCAAGGTAGGACTTAGTACGGATTGGAATTCTTGTTACTGAAAACAACAAATGCTGGAGATCACAGCAGGTCAGACACCATCCACGGAGAGATGGCAAGCTAACATTTCAAATCTAGATGATGCTCTATCAGAGACCTCTGTACATTTTGTGTAGCATTTTGTGGTACACACTGATGAGCCAAAGGGCCTCCTCTGTACTAATGTGATTCTATGATTACATTCATGGAGTTATTGTAAATCAAAAACAGGGCTATATATCTAATCAAACCAATACTGCATCAGACTAGTCATACTTGTCAAAATGGAATTCATTATAAATGTCATGAATGTGCAATCCCACAATATCTTCTATTTAAACTGCACCTTTAGTGTAATAAAATTATCTGAGGCATTTCATAGGAGCTATATAAAGCGATATTTTGTGTTACAACTAGATGCCAGGCAAGGGTCCACAAGACAGGATATCTCAAGTTGTTAAGCTCCCATATGAGGAGGGATGAATTGGCTGCCGTCTTTATTCACCCAACCCCTCTGTTGCTTTCAATATGATTACTCTACAAAGAGTACCCACAGATACCTTTCTTCCAGAACAAATGAATTGTTACCAGACTTTTACCAGATTAACTTTATTAGTTACTAAATCCAAGAAGAAATACTACCACAACCCACCTGCATTTGGATCAAATATCAGGAATCCAAAAAAAAAGTTAGAAGTTATACAGTTCAGTTTTTTAGTTATTTGTGAAAAGTAGATAGTGGAATATTGATTGTTTTGTGATCCTTAGTTTTGTAAATTGGCTGAAAATCTTCTGTTTTCTTTTAACTGGCTTGCTAGTTAAAGGGATTCTAGTACTAAGAACAACAGTGCAGTGCAGAAGTGATTGGTGGCTCGGTTTTTCAACCATGATCTTCACTGCAGACTAGAGCTTGAATGCAATCTAATCCATGGAAGTATCGCAATCTTTTGGCACACATGAGCATCTCAGCTCACTAACACATCTTCTACAACTAGTACACACAGACCAGGACAGAACCGTTGTTCTCGTGCATACCTGAAAAGGAACCACCTCGAACAAGTCTCTCACACAGACTGTTGTCTTTTCTCCCACTACGTCTACAGTCTGAGATAGCTCCCAGGAGATTATAGTTCAGAACGTAAGGCATTTCTCCCTGTATAATCCATTCCTTTGAAGGTTCCTTAGGACCTTATTAGGTCAGACACTCCAGGGCTTCTCTCTCTCTAGATAGCCACTGCATTTACATCCAAAGTCATTTTAGCTGTATCAGTCCTCTTTCTAAAGTAGACATATTAGAATTAAAGTTGGAGTTTTGATCTGCGGTCATAGTATGTGTCAGTTGACCAAAAACTTTATCAAGACATTTTGAAGAACTTCTTCAAGTGGAATAAGGTGGAGAGGCTGAGAGAGGTAATTCCAGAGCATTGGGTTCCAGTAGCTGAAGACCAGGTCACCAATAGTGGAAAAATCAAAATCAGGATGCTCAGGGAGGTAAAATTATAGACATTCAGCAAGCTCAATGGAGCTGGATGAGATTACAGAGAAGGCGAGGTTTAAGGCTGTGGTGAAGGTACATTAGGAATTTTACAACAGAGGCATTGTTTAACTGACAGTTAATGAAGATCAGTGAGCTGCAATTGATTGGTAACAATTGACAACTCAAGAAGGGGAAATAATTTTGTTGCAGCCAACTTGGATGTCACTGAAAAAAATAAGAACAAAGGAACTAGGAGCAGGAGTAGGAAATTCAGCCCCTTGACCCTGCTCCAACATTTAATACAATCATCGCAGATCTCAACTTGTACTCAAATCCACTCTCCTGCTTACCCCTCATAACTCTTCAACCTGTTACTAATGAAAATGCTGTCCATCTCATCCTTAAATTTATTCAATGTCCCAGCATCCACTATACTCTAAAGGTAGTAAATTCCATAGATTCACAACTTGGTGAGAGGAGTAATTTCTCCTCATGTCTGATTTAAATCTGCCACATTTTAATAAAATGCATTAGGTTACCTACAAAGGGAAATGTCCAATCTACATCTACTTTGTCAATCCCTTTTGTATTTTATGTGTTTCCATTAGATCTCCCCTCATTCTTCTAAACTATAATGAATATAGGTGTGATTTGCTCAATCTCTCTTCATAAAACAAACCTTTCCTCTCTGGAATTAATCTAATGAACCTTCTCTGAATCTCCTTTGGTTCTTTGACAAAGCCATTTTTGTACATTGATGGGTGGAAAGCTGGTTGAAGTGATTCAGACATGGATTTCAGAGAAAGATGGATATGGACACATTCAAGAAGTTTGGAGAGGAAGTAGTGGAAAGGAAAAACTGAAGTAATAAGTTGAGTTATTACATTGAATTAATGGAAGTCAATAGTGTGTTCTTCAAATTTGTTTGACTTATTTTTTAGAATCATAGATTTATAGAGTCTGAGAAGAGACCCTTCAGCCCATCAAGTCTGCACAGACAAAAAAAAACTCAATCTACATTGATCCCACATTCTATAGCACATTCTGTTATGACATTTCAAGTACTCATCCAAGTATGTTTTAAAAGTTGGGAGGTTTCTTGCCTCAACTATGCTCATAGGCAGTGTATTCCAGATTCCCATCACCCTCCATATCAACTGCACTACCGTCATTTGGTCACCTCAAACAAATTTGTTAGGCATGACCTCCCCACCAACAAAGCTATGCTGACTATTGCTGATCAAACCTTGCCTCTCCAAGTGGAGATTAAATCCCTCCTTCAGAATTTTCTCCAATGATTTTCCTATCGCTGATAATGAGATTCAATGGTTTATATTTCCCTCATTAATCTATACCACTCTTCTTGAAAAGTGGTACCACATTAACTATCCTCCAGTCCTCCAGCACATCTCTCACAGCAGCCTGGGATAGAACTCATGTGGACCTGGGGATATGTCCATTTTTAAGCCTGCCAAAATCTCCAATACCTCCTCACTCCCTATGACAAACTGCTTGTGAACCTCACAATCCCTCTTCCTGAATTCTTCAAAGTTATGACAGATGTGAAGTACTTGTTTAACATCCTATTAATATCTTCTGACTCCACACAGACATTTCCCCATTGCTTCCTAATGGACTCTACTCTTTCCTTCTTACTCTTGATATACTTATAGAATGTCTTAAGATTCTCCCTAATCTTTTCTGCCAGTGTTTTTGCTCTCCTAATTACTTTCTTAAGTTCACTCCTGCACTTTCTATACTCCATGAGGGCCTCTGCTGACTTGTTCTCTTTGTACCCACTAAAAACCTTTCAATTCCTTCTTATCCAGTTATTATTCCTAGACATTTAGTGTTCACATGGCTTGTTGCTCCTACATTTCACCCTAAAGGGAATATTGGACCAGTATTCTCTCCAATTCCACTTTGGAGACCCCTTCCTTCAAACTGTTCTACTGTAGGGTTACCCCCAAACAACTATTCCCACTATACTTTGACCAGATTGTGTCTTATTTTAATAAAATTTGACTTATCCCAGTCCAAAATCCATTTTTCCAAACTATCTTATTTCTTTTCCATAACAATTTTAAGATGTACAACATTGAGGTCACTATCACTAAACTGCTCTCACTAGACTATTAATGCAGAAACTCAACTAATGTTCTGGGATCTGGGTTTGAAGTCCATCATGGCAGATGGTAGAATTTGAACTCAACAATAATCTGGAATTAAGAATCTACTGATGACCATGAAACCATTGTCAATTGTCAGGAAAACATCGTCTGGTTCACTAATTCCCTTCAGTGAAGGAAATCTGCCATCCTCATCTGGTCTGGCCGACATGTGACTCCAGACCAACAGTAATGTGGTTGACTTTCAACTGCCCTCTGAAATGGCCTGGCAAGCCATTTACTTCAACAGCAATTAGGGACGGACAATAAATGCTGGCCAGCCAGCGACTCGCATGTCCCTTGAATGAATTTTCAAAAAACGTTGAAAATTTGTGCAGCTTCACTTCCCAGAATTAGTTCCAAAACTGCATTGTCCCTTGCTGGACTCTCTACATGTGAATGTAAAAAGTTTTCCAGAATACATTTCAAGACAGCCTGTCCCCTTTGCACTTTGACTATCCCAATTAATGTCGGGGAAGTTGAAATCTGCTAATATAATTACCGTATTATTGATTTTACACACCTTAGCAATCTGTCTACATATTTGCTCCACTATTGCCTACTGACTATTTGTGGGTCTAATACACACTGCCAGCAGAGTTATTATGCCCTTTTGAATTCCTAAACTTTATACAAAACCTTATTTATTGCCTTAACCTTTGACCTGGAAGGTTCTAGTAGGGTCAAGGACATCTGAGTCAACTGCCCTATATGTTTTACTATCCAACTTACATGCATCCACAATTAGCTGGAACGCACAGCAGAAGAGGTGATGTCTAACATACCCAATGCTGTATTTTGACTCCAAAATGGAAAATTTCAACCATTGTTCATAATGGTATACATTGTTTGGTTGTTGTGTCTTATTCTTGGCTTTGTTGTGTTTCCAAACATAACTAACTGTAACAACATTTACCAAGCATCCTGACTTGCTGCGATGTTGTAAGAGTATAAGCATGATTATGTCATGTGACACTATTTCTTCCTGTGATGGTGTACACTATCTGTCATTTTAATATCACATAGCAATGCCTAACACTACAAATAACAGTCCATGAGAAGTAGATGTAAGTCTGAGAAGACAGGTAGGGTTCTGATTGTTGCAAAATATTTGGAATAATTATGCAATGTAGTTATGCTAATTTATTCTTCAATCGCTCATTGTGCACAATTTTATTCAGTGCCACGCATTGTAAGATTGATGCATCGGGACTAATAGACCTCTGACTGAGGAGCCAAACAAAATGCAACAAACTGTTGAACTGTCAACTATACATTACTTAAACTCAAAGCTGCAGAAATTGCTTAATTCCCTAGGAATTGCACAGGCTCCAGTTTTTTTGTTTTAACTGGATCAGTTCAATATATGTGAAACCCAAAATTCTAGAACAACCTCCACTAGTATAAGCCTGCATTCTCCATTATTCTGCTTTTCTCATAAAAACTCTTTGATGATATATTACCCTCCTAAGAAGTACAGGTACCTCTGTGAAATTGAATCATCCAAAAGTCTACTTTCCATTTCCTAACTCACATCATGTTCCATTAGACCTTTGTTATTATCATTATTATTGTTCCATGCTCATGACCAACCCTAGAACCTCCAATCTGTACTGCAGCCCTCAGAGAACCTACCTTCAAATCTGCATCCTTATATTTCTTTGTCTCATCTTTGACAGTTTTTAGATGTTTATAGCTTAACCTCTGGAATTCCCTACCTCACTCGACTGAAGCTGTATTTAAAACCTATTTGATTGACCCAGCTGGTTCACGAATGTACCAGCTAGTTAAATTGTTTCAGCAGCTCAAGAGAAAGGTAAACCAAACCATCTTCTCAGGACACCAGGGATAGGCACCAAAATCTGGCCCTGTCAGCAGTATCCACACCTTGATAATGGGAATAGAATATATTACTTGGTTTTTATTTTTTCAGTCAGTTTTCACATCTGTTATTCACTTTACTATCTAAACGATTAAGATGCTTAAGTAGTCACTTAGAACAGAAGCAAGAATTAAACAACTAAGCACCATTGTCATCACAATAATTGCTGCAAAAATTTATAAAAAGGCAAGAATGAGCTTTTGCTTTCATATATTGATTAGTATCATTTGATATCATAGCAAAACAATATATATCAGGGTGGGACTCTAACTTCCACACATTATGAGTTCTGTGATCCATGTTAGCGCAAAGTTTTGCCGACTGTAACCAATTGCTATTTGGTACATTCCAGTATTTATCTAAATCATAAAGTTTTAAGTACTAATTTAATGGCCTGAGTATTTTTGGTTCTGCTGTTTACATCAAAATTGAATAAAATTAGGTTCAATATGGAAAATCTTTAAAACTTAAGAAAGCAAATAAAGAATTAAAAATGGCACAATGAAGTGAAAATTGGAACAAAGAGTTGAATAAAGGAAGAGTTGACAAAATAAGTTTGGAGATGGTTTTAAATTTTAAAGGAGAGAGAATTGACAGGCAGAGGGGTTTGGGAAGAGACCTTTAGAGTACAGACCCCACTGCCTCAAGGCACAATCAGCAATAATGTGGTGAAGAGACGATGATGTACAACAGGTTAGAACTAGGGGAAAGTAGAATTCATAGTTTACACAATTCTGCTATTTATTTTTTGAGAGAAGCTTTAAGCACTTTATTATGTGGAATGCTAGAGCTGATCAGATAAATCTGTAAACTATAATGATCGTAAATGAAGCTATTTCCTGCTTGACTTGGAGTATAAGAGTTGAAACAGATTCTACTATATATTATCATTTGGAGAGGCTGGTGTTGGACTGGGATGTACAAAGTTAAAAATCACACAACACCAGGTTATAGTCCAACAGGTTTAATTGGAAGCACACTAGCTTTCAGAGTGTCACTCCTTCATCAGGTGATAGTGTCACCTGATGAAGGAGTGACGCTCCGAAAGCTAGTGTGCTTCCTATTAAACCTGTTGGACTATAGCCTACTATTTATTAAGTAACCTTCTTTCAGTTTGTTGAAGCATGTTGTGTCGAATTATATGTTATGTAACTATTCACATTCTGAATTTTCTTCATTGGATATGGCAGCTAAAGTTACGTCCTGAGATGACGTGTTGTAGAACCTGATGTTTAGCACAAAGAACAGAGAAAATGTACATTTTTTTTCCATTACAAGGACATTTTGCAATTTTAACTGATCTTCTGACCTGAGAAGACTTGGAATTTATAATGCAAAGTAGGGTTAATAAAAATCTTCAACCAATCTTATCTACAACTGAAGACTCACAACCTTTTCAGTGAAACAGCCCCTCTTTATCTCATCAAAGATAAAAATCACACAACACCAGGTTATAGTCCAACAGGAAATCAAAGATAAAGAGGAGTTGTTTCACTGAAAGGGTTGCGAGTCTTCAGTTGTAGATAAGACTGACTCTTTAGCATGAGACAATGTCACCTGATTGTAGACACCCCAGCCAAAGGAAACAACCTTCCAGAACCCATCTTCTTGTGCATCAATGGATTCCTGTAGCTACCGATTATAGCCCAGAGAATAGCACCTCATTTTTTGAAGTGCTTTGCAGACCTCTGGATTCAACATTTCAGGAAACCATTTCAGATTGCAATCTCTGCCCATATTTAGCTTTCAATTCCTTTTCAGGTTGTGGTTTCAGTCTCATATTTGCTCTGCTTTTAATTTTGGACATTAGCTGCTTATCATTTTCACAATCCTATGTACTCCTTTTGTGTTTTTACTTGCCCAATTGCCGCTGCTTTTGATGGTGCACTACCAACTCTTTTGTCGTTTAATTTCTTCTGTTGTCCATGCTATCACTTGCATAAAACTTATTGTAGCATTTGTAACTTATTCTATTTCTAATGCAAGTTCTCGCACCTGAAACATTGGTTCTCCGAGGATGCTGCCTGATATGCCGAGTATTTCCAGCATTTTCCATTTTTATCTAGGGCAATATTTTCATCCCAGGAATCACCAAGGAATTTGGGAGCTCTCCATTATCAAAGATCAGGCACTTGGATTGATGCTGTTGACTTTATTGATTGAAATGCCTGTTGCATAACAAACTCTAATAGCTGGGAAAGGTTATTGCTGTGCCTGCATCTGGGATTATTGATTTACCTGGTCTCAGTGAAGAGGCAAGAATTGGAGAAGAACACATTCATAACCAGGAAGCAGACCAACATTTTATTAATAGTAGTTAGTAGTTATTAAATTCGTAAAGTTATCTTCTGGCTATGCATTCATCCCCAAGCAATTGTCCTTTCTGTACTATGTTCAAGTGTAGAAGTAGGGATATTCACTCACAAAAAGCAAGCTCTCAAGTCTTCTTCCGACCCAAATGTGGAAATGAATTTCCACTAAGTGGAATCTGTGCAAAGAGGCACTCTGTTGATTTCTGTGCTGAATGGTATCACCATCACCATCACCAAAGGTGATTTATATGACTAGGGAGTTCTACCTGATTTTCATTACAAATATAGTTTGTTTTATGTGGGATGATGCACCCGAGCAAATTACTTATGAGTTCTGAACAAGGGTCACTGGACCCAGAACATTAATTCTGACTTCTGTCCACAGATGTTGCCAGACTTGCTAGTTTTTCCATCAATTTCTGTTTTTGTTTCTGAGTTCCAGCATCTGAAGTTCTTTTGGTTTTTAAATTATTTCTACCCTTCATTTTATATGGGTTTGTCAATAGGCATACAGCATGACAATGAAGTTTGAGTGACCCATTAATATTCCAGTGGAAGTCCTTCCAGGCTGGTATTATCATGTTAAATAAAAACTGTTAAAATCTCAATTTAAAGAAAGTGAAGTAGATGACATTAGGAATTTTTGTTCTTTTCTAAAATAAAATTCTGTTCATATTTGTAGTGGAACAGAATTGTTATTATTTCAACAAATATTTAATACCTTTTAATATTTTTGTACAGACTAAGATGAAGATAATAAAATGGGGAAGAGTGGCCATTTGTTACCATCATCATGGGAGATTGTATAAAATTTTGTTCCAAACGTTCTGCTGAACAGGTGGATATGTAAAGATCTCTGGGCCTGTATAGTATCTCCCTTTATAGTGTCAATATTCATACTATGTAGATGTGCATTAATATGTCTAATGGAAGTTACACCAAGACTTTTGGCAATCACTATTATGTTACTGAAATAAACACAGAAAATGCTGGGAACACTCAACAAGTCACACATCTATCTGTAGATAAAGGAAGGGAATTAGCATTGGTCTTACGGAGAAATGTGCTTTCTAGATCTTCAAAGTTTGTTTCCTTATTTTAGATATTGTACAGTTTCTTTTAGACAAGGCAGATCATGGAAATCACCAAAATGTTGAATTCAGTATAAAATCAACATCGTGGTAAATCTGATCATTTAAGTGGCTCTGTTCATTGACAGCATGTGTCTGTAAGGTTACGAGGTTCAAGTTTCACAGCAGGGCTTTTGCATGTTGTCTGCAATAATGTTTCGATTCCTGCAGGAATGCTGCTTCATTGGATGTGCTGCCCTTCAGCTCAGATGTCAAACTAAAACAATATTTTCCTTTTCTGCTGTTTCAGATATAAAAGATTTCTCAGTGTTCTATAGAATACCTTAGAATTTGACTGAATACTTTCAAAGTCTATGTGGTTAAGTACAAATGTGACATAATGAGATTCCTGTACATCATGATGATGTACTCAATCATATGATCCTGATAGTCATAGGAAAGAAGACACCAGTCTAGAATAAGCATGTGAAGAGAATGGTCTTAGGCACTGCACTAGATAGCAGTATTTGAGAACCCACTGTGTATATAGATGTAAAGGAGTGTCACAGTTAAAAAGTTGAAGAGCTGGATCTACTGATAAGGAGCAAGCAGCCTCATGGCAGTGTTTATGCACACCCCCCAAAACCTCCTGCCCTGACTGAGTCCAACCGTCTATTTGGGTTATGGGAGAAGAGTAACTATGCTGAATGATTCTGTGAGAAACAAAGCTCACTGTTCAATAATTTCAGTCCGAGCCAAATTCTGAAGCAGTCTTTATTCATATGGTCTTGCAAGCCCGGGTGACCATAAAGTAGGCACACTGATCAGGAGGTTGATTACAATTTACACAGTTCAATTGAGTCTCTCAGTACTCCCCCTTTTACTTCATATCTGATAGTTGTATTGCTCTGTGCAGTTGCTAATCTAATTGGCTTACAACATCTGTCTGTGGCCTGTTGTTGGTGTGCAACCCTCCCCTCCCACCCCCCACTCCCCCCATTGATAGCTGGGTCTTATTACTTTTGCTGACGCAACACCGGGTCTTATTTGGGTATCTACCAGTTGACCACCTCCCTTTTCAGTTAGTTATTTCTTGATATATACCCTCATGATTCCGCCTTGCAATTTTTGCAGAAGCAAGACACACTTACTTGTAACTGTTTGTGCAAGCATATCTATCTTAGCAGACACCCCCCCATCACTCAGCCTTATGATTTTTGCAGAAACAACAACCTTCACAAGGGCATCCCACAGTACCCCCTTTTTTTAAAAATAATTGTTGTTTTCTGCATTTCTTTCATATGCCACTCCCAAATTTGCAAGCATCATCCCCGAAACTTCATCCATCTTCGCCTCAAGGTCACCCATCCCCTCATTGTTCAAGAGGTAGAGTTCCTCCGCCTGATTAACTTTTAGGGGCATCTGTTTGGCCAAGGCTGTCTCAATCAGCCGTTGGCTTAGTCCCCGTACGCAAGGTATGACACAACAGCCAATTGCTACCAGTACCCGTGCTACGACTATCAGGGAGGTGAGGATGGAGACTACCACTCCCTTCCATTTTCCAAACCATGATTCCAGCCATCCCATGAGCAATGTGTCCACCCCTGAATTCTCAGCCAGTTCTTCCACCAAGGTGGTCAATCCTCACAAGGCACGAGTGATTGACTCGTCAGGTGCTGTATTATTTGGAATAAAAGTACAACAGCTCCCTCCTAACATCACGCATACACCCCCTTTTTCAGCTAAGATAATTTCTAAGGCCATTCTATTTTCCCAGACCATTCTATTGGTTGCATCAAACTGTTGTGTTATGCCTTTGACTGCATCCCTAGTATAATTGATGAATCTTTGCTGATTATAGAAAATATAGTTTATCCAGTACACATTCTTGTTGACCGTTACCCACCAGAATAGACTGGATTCAAAACCTGCTGCAATCTGGTTGTGAGCCTTGTACTCATCCGCACCTCTCTAGGAACTCCTATAGAGTCTAGATAAATCCTATCATCAAAAGAGGTGTCTAATAAGGATTTTTTTACTCCTCCCCCTTTTTGTTGCTATCTTCTCCTTTTCAAATGCCAAAGTGAATGGGATTGCCAATTGTACAATTGCGCGTATCCCTCTCCAATCTGGAGGTAGGGTGGGTCTCAATATTTTGCCTCCACAGTACCACCACAGATCTGCTCGGGGAACCTTCAGTACTGAATAATTCCCTCCCTTGTCCATTTCGGTGACATTCTCAATTTCTGTACATAATTTCAGCTCCCCCAGTTTCTGGACCGATTTGTACTTTGTCTACGCACACACGGCGTGTGATTTCCAACTGCGGCTGAAAACGTAGGCGGGGCTTTTACATCGTTCTTCTCCAAGGGAGGGAACATTAGAGATAGGGAGGTACAGTTCCTTTCATTCCATGTAGCCTTATCCTGATGCAGGGCTATCGTACATTTCATGCCCTTCCTGTCTCGCTTCTACCCGAGTGGAGAGGGAACCACCTGGGCCACTGGTCTACCGGAGGCACATGCATAGCAATTGCTCTTATTCAGACATTTTACAGTATACTTTACCCATTCAACCCAGGCATTTGCATCCCCGTATCCAGTTTCCATTTCGATGGTCTGTTTCAAGTCCTTCACCTCTATAATTTTTACCACCTTAGGGTCAGCAGGAGGGGTGAAAGGTTGTATCTTATTATCCAGTTGTTCTGCCCGTTTTCCCTTTCCTAGCTAATTCGGAAACAACACCCCAAGAAACCATTCCCATTTGTTTTCATTTCTATCCCAAATGTTTCATTTAATTGTACCTGATAGGTGCTCCACCCTAGAATCGCTTCGTGCCATATGGTTTTCTTTATCGTTAAATGTATTGGGTTACACTCTTTATCGGGACAATCGCAAGCTGGTTGGAAGGGGACCCGGTGTACTGTGACGAGACCATTATACCAAGTATCATCCCCTAGGTCATCCCCGGAGGACTTAAGTGTATCTCTGAGCTGCTGTACCGTCTCTGATTATCTACATCCCCACAATTTACTAAGCTGTATGCATCGGCGTCTATTACTTGTGGATTATCAGACTCAGGGACCGTTAATAACAAGTATGAAAACGATGTTTGACAAAATCCCAATTCTATGAGAGCTAATATTATAACCCTAAGCATCCCAGCATTCTATTATAGTATTGAAGCACCGAGAAACTTTACATGTAATTTATATATATAAAAACCTTCTAGCGCTCGCGTCGCCACGCTATAATCAGTCACTCAAAGTCTTTTTAGCCTGAGTTTCAGTGGTTCTTGCATTGATTCGGCTGTCCAGACTTCGTTCTCAACCGGGGATTCCACTGGTCCCTTAATTCTGGTGTAGTGAGTCCAGCCTTTCTCTGCCATTCTTATCGCCGTTTCAGTAGTCAAAAGAGCCTGGTACAGTCCCTCCCAATCCAGTTGCAATTTAGTTTCTGGCCATGACTTAATTAGGACTCAATCTTCCGATCAGATGGGATGAACGGTGAATTCAAGGGGTGGAGTCTGTGCCAATAAACCCTGTTTCCTGAGGAAAGGCAAAGAGGTTCAAGAACAAATCTCTAGTTTCTGGGATTGGCAGTTCCCCTTTTGTTCCCAAGTAGGGCAGGCCAGACAATATCTCATAAGGGGACAGCCCCAAATCTTTCCTTGGGGCTGTCCGCACTCGCAAGAAAGTTATAGGTAAACACTTAGTCCAAGGGAGTCTGGTTTCTATTATTAATTTAGATAATTGCCTCTTGAGTGTCTGGTTCATTCTCTCAACCTTTCCTGATGAAGGTGGGTGCCGGAGGGTGTGGAACTCCCAGGAGTACCTTGGAAGTAAAGTGAGTTCCCTGATCCGAATCTATACACCCCACTATCCCATATTTGGGAACTATGTGTTCAAGTATTATCTTGGACACCCCACTTACGGTGGCAGTGGCCAGAGGATACACCTCCACCCATCCAGATAGGTGATCAACTATTACCAACATATATCTCAACCTTCCCACCCAGGGTAATTCAGTATAATCTACCTGGATGCTCTAGAATGGTTTTAGCCCAGGTTCTCTCCCTCCTGGGACTTGTTTCCTTAGCACCTTCTTGTTTACCTTCCTGAATATTATACATCCCTCACATATCTGTTTGGCTTTTGTATATATCCCTTTGCATCCACATTTCTTTGAGACTAAATCACACATTGCTGGCACTCCCCAATGACTCCCCTGATGTAGGACAGCCATAATCTCTCGCATCATCATTTTATTCAACATTTCCCTCCCATCGGGTAACATGCAGCATCCATCTGCTGTCTTTGCCGCCCTTAAGTGTTTTAGTTCCTCCTCCTCCTTTGCAGTAAACAACGGGGTACCCTGAGGATCCAGAATTACAGGTATTAGGGAGTATATCACTGCTCCTTGTGGATTCAGGGCTGCTTCTTTAGCTACCTCATCGGCCAGTCTATTTCCTCTTACTTCTGGATCATTTCCCTTTTGGAGTCCATTTATATGAACTATTGCTATTTTACTCGGGAGTAACAGGGATTCTAATACTCGTTCTATCAATTCCTCATGTGCTAGTTCTTTTCCTTGACTATTTATTAGTCCTCTTTCTCGCCAAATTTTTCTGAAGGTGTGCACCACTCCAAATGCATATTGTGTGTACACCGTGAGCCATCGTCCTGCTTTCTGATTTAATATGGTCCATTCCTGGTGTGGAGTGCTGACTATTAGGGCTCCCCCAAAGGTACGTTTCCGACTCTCCTCTACCAATAAGGCTGTTGCTGCCACTGCCTGCACACACTCTGGCCACACCCTTGAGACCGGAGCTAGCAATTGAGACAAGTAGGCAACTGGTTGTTTCATTGCCCTCCATCGCTGCGTTAGGAGCCCTAGAGCCCCTGCCCCCCACTATCCACTGTGGCAAACAAGTGGAAGGGCTGGTCTAGGGAGGATAATGCAAGGACAGGGGCATGGATCAGGCTCTTCTTTAGTTCTTCAACCAATTGCCTCTCTTCATCTGTCCAATTCAATAATTTGGGTCTTCCTCCAATAGTTTCAGATATAATTTTTTTGTTTTTTGTGCATATACGTCTATCCACAATCTACAGTACCCTGTTAACCCCAAGAATTTTCACAACTCCCTTTTGGTCTTGGGCAGTGGCATTTCCACGATTCCCGTTATTCCTCTGGGCTTATTTTTCTTTTTCCTTCACTGAATAGATGTCCCAAATACTGAACTTCCTTTTCTACATAGTGTAATTTCTTCTTGGAGACCCTCGATCCTTGTTGTCCCAGCAAGTTTAGTCATTTGTTTGTGGTCTCTATTGCTTTGTCTCTCCTTTTGCCTGTTACCAGAAGGTCATCTACATATTGTAACAGAGTAATCTCTTCGGGATTACTGAATTCCTCCAAGACTTGTTCCAACACCTGACCAAAGAGGTTCGGGGATTCAGTGAATCCTTGTGGGAGTACTGTCCACCTGTACTGTTGTCTTCGTTCTGTCTTTGGATCCTCCCATTCAAAGGCAAACATATTCCAACTTCCTTCCGCCAGTGGAGATGCCCAGAAGGCATCTTGTAGATCCACTACACTGAACCATTTATGGTCATGGGGAATCTTACTCAATAGTGTATAGGGGTTAGTGACCACAGGGTGGGGATTGTACTATTTGATTCAATGCCCTCAGGTCTTGTACCAGATGGTAAATGCTGAGCGATTTCTGTAATGGAAGAATAAGGGTATTGTAAGGAGACATGCAGGGCTCCAATAATCCATCCTCAATCAACCCCTCAATTACTGGCTGCAATCCCCTGCATCCCTCTGTTGAAATTGGATACTGTCTTTCGCATACTATGTCTCCCTCTCTCTTTAAACTGATTTCCAAAGGAGATATTTGTAATCCTCTGCGATTCCCTCCCTGAGCCTATACCGTAGGTTTTATTTCTCTCTCCTCTTCCTCGGTCAGGATGGCCATTTGTATCACTAATCTCTGGTCCTATACTCCAATTTCCAGTCCCAAGAGTATGATTAAGTCCCTCCCCAATAAATTACTTCCAATATCAGGGATATATAACAGTTCGCCTTCGACTATCTCTTCTCCAGTTTCAATCATCATAGGTTTAAAAACTGGGACTGTAAATCCCTCCCCTTTTACCCCAGAGACAATAAATATTTGCTTTGAAATTCTCACTCCCCAAGGCTTGAAATTTAGAGATGACATCGCTGCCCCCCCATATCGATGAAGAAAACTACATCCTCTTTATAAGGTCCCACCTTTAAGTTTATCAAGGGTTCTTGGTGGGTCCCTGGGGGCAGGAATCTCTGACACCCCTATTCTTCATCAAAGGTCATAAGTGGTATTGCCCTCTCTTCCCTTTTCAGATCCGGACACTCCCGCTTAAAGTGACCTGTCTTTCCACAGTAGTAACATCCCACCTGTGGAGATTTCCACCTTGATCCCTGTCCCTGTCGACTGGACCCCCTTACGGGTCCTCCTCATCATCTTCCCCTACCTCTATTTTCAACATGCTGCCAGCCACCACTCCAGTTGCTTACTATCGGTTCCACTCTTTTCTTAACTACCTCATCAACTGTGGCTACCATCATTTTTGCTTTCTGCTTTTGCTTCTCATCCTCTCTCCTCACAAACACTTTCTGAGCTTCCCGCAACAACTCATCTGGGGGCTTTTCGCTCCATTCCTCTATCTTTTGAATCTTTTTCTGGTTGTCTGGCCATGATTTTGTTATGAAATGTACCCTCAGTAGCCCTTCTGCTACTGACCTTGCTGGGTCTATTCCCAGAATACTTTTGCATAGAACCTCTTAATCTTTGGAGAAAGGCCGAGGGGGTCTCATCCCTTCCCTGGCACACTTCAAATGCCTTTGTCAAATTTTGTGACTTCGGTGTCGCTTCTCTGATTCCCTTTATAATAAGTCTTCGAGCTCTTTCATTTCCTCTCCATGATCTTCATTTTGATTATCCCACCCGGGGTTCCTAAGGGGAAATTTAGCTTCACTTTCTCCACCTGACCATCATCGACTGGATGCTCCCTGTCCCAGATCTTGATCACGGCTCCTCTCATGAGCCCTCTTTTTTCTCCAGTAAATAAAATGTTTAATATAGACATTAGTTCCGCCCAAGTGTATAAACTGGGACCCAAAAATTGGTCGATTTGTCCGGACAACCCTGAGGACCTTCATTTCCTTCTTAAAGGTCTGTACCTCCCCGTTCGTTAGGGATGCACTTACAAACATGATTTCCTTATCCCCTATTGGGACTTCACGTAGGGGATAATAGTGGAACCTCCTTATGGGTCTTTGTCCAACTTTTTCTTCTGCATTTCCTTTTGTTTGCGGGTAATCATCCCTGTCGTTTTAGTTTCCCCCGGCCGCGGCCCTGGTCCTGTCTTTGACTCTGGCTCTGGCCCTGTCTCTGCCGCTGATTCTCCTGACCCTGCTCCTCCTGAGTCCCCTTCTGCCCTATTTGCAGGTTCGTTATATGGGTGCGGCAGATTGTCTAATACTTCCCAAGGAGGCGGTGCCTTGGGAGAGTCTTTCTTCTCTGTTTTAACGTAATGAATATTTGCTCCTGAACCCCCTCTTCCAACATGAAGCTTAATCTGATTCCTCCTGACTGAGGGGCTGTTTGCTGTTGACATATAATTTCAAATATTGACAAACCCAGTCCTTGCCCGACCCATACTTTGGCCAGAAGATGGCGGGACGAAGAATGGGCTCCTTAGTCCATATAAAGCAACAACAATATTTAATCATCTTCTTCTTATCCTTTTTCCTCGTACAAGTATTATGTTTCTAATTCCTCAACATCCTCCCTTTCTGGAGATATGTTGTCAAGGACCCCGCCTCCATTTCCATTTCCTTTTTCCCTGGAGGCTTTTTCTTTACCCTCGGCGCAGCTCATATTGAGTTCCTTTGTTAGTCCCTTATTAACTACCAGAACTCAATCCCAACCACCAAAGCAATACTTAAAAGTCAATTTTCTTACCTTGGCCTGTGCATGGAGTTACATTCAAGTATTGCCACCTAACTCTTTCCTGGTTCAGAATGACTCCCTGAGGATTCTGGTCAGTCTACCGGGAGGGACACCCACCGTCGAGAAACACAGGACCATTCTAAAAGGGAACGGGATGTGTCTTCCCAGCTGTCGACGGTGCCTACTCCACCGGTGATGACAGGATCCCGGAAGAGCCACCAATTGTGAGAAACAAAGCTCACTGTTCAATAATTTCAGTCCGAGTCAAATTCTGAAGCAGTCTTTAGTCATATGGTCTTGCAAGCCCAGGTGACCATTAAGTAGGCACACCAATCAAGAGGTTACATTACAATTTATACAGTTCAGTTGAGTCTCTCAGTACTTCCCCTTTTACTTCATATCTGATAGTTGTGTTGCTCTGTGCAGTTGCTAATCTAATTGACTTACTACATCTGTCTGTGGCCTGTTGTTGGTGTGCAACCTCCCCACCTTGATAGCTGGGTCTTATTATTTTTGCTGATACAACACTGGGTCTTATTTGGTTATCTTGTTCATACTAACTCCCTATATGTTTGACAGTTGCGACTGTCATGTCAATACATCTGTTTCTACCGGCCGAACACCTCCCTTTTTGGTTTGTCATTTCTTGGTATATCCCCTCATGATTCTGCTTTGTGATTTTTTGCAGAAGCAAGATACAGTTACTTGTAACTGTTTGTGCTAGCATATGTAGCTTAGCATACCCTCCCCCCCATGTTTCAGCCTTATGATTTTTGCAGAAACAACAACCTTCACAAAGGCATCTCACAATTCTTTGCAAGAGAAGGCTCTTGTCTGAATAACATGTAGGTTGTTGTTGCATGTTAGCAATTAGATACAAATTACATTTTTAGGTTGACATTGTTACTAAGATTGTTGAGTGACATAGATGACACATCTATTCACTTTGAGATCCAGAGGTATGCTCCTGACTCTTCCCAACCAAATGTAGGAAGTAGGGAGAATGAAATTAAACAATGATTACTGTTCCCCTCTTAAGTCTAAGTTAGCGAGGTTTTACTTGATTTACTCCTTTTCTTTTTCTTATTCCCAGTCCTTACTGAGGAAGCCAAAATGTGTGCCCAACCCTGAGTTCTAGATTATAATTTTTGATGCTGAGATATGGGCTGGCACGGTGGCTCAGTGTTTAGCAGTGCTGCCTCACAGCGCCAGAGATCTGGGTTTGATTCCACCCTCAGAGGACTGTCTGTGTGGAGTTTGGGCATTCTCCCCATGTCTGCGGGGGTTTCCTCCAGGTGCTCTGACTTCCTCCCACGGTCCAAAGATGTGCAGGTTAGGTGGATTGGCCATGCTAAATTGCCCATAGGTCCAGGGATGCGCAGGCTAGACAAATTAGCCATGGGAAATGCAAGGTTACAGGAATAGGGTAGAGGGGTGGGTTTGTTTGGGATGCTGTTCAGAGGGTCGGTGTGAACTGTTGGTCCAAATGGCCTGCTTCCACACTTGGGATTCTATAATCTCTATATCCCAGCAACCAGGGAAGCTTCATCGTGTTGTGCTGTGCTGATCTCTCATTATTACCACCATAAATATATTCTTAACACATTCAGGCTTCTACCCCTATTGCACAATTTCTTTGCTCTCCTTACTGTTGTAGGTATCAGAAGCATCCACTGAGCCTTCATTAATAAAAAAACTCTCTGATCATCCAGATATCACTTCCTCATCTACCTCTGAGAAAAAGCCACTGATGCCTCAGAGGTTACGCCATCAATACTATCTCTTGCACACTCCACCAGTCCATTAGAGGTGGGAGCACTTTCTGGTGAACTCAACACTAGCCTGTCTCCTTGGCTGAGCAAGGAAGAAATACCCCAGCCTGCTGGCACTTGGAGGACTGCCAGAAACGAGGCACCTGCTCAACTCCAGGCAGGACAGGATCTCATGATCTAAGGCATTAATAGCAGCAATGGACAGTCCAGCTAGGTAGCAAAACTGCTAGCGTGTCATTCCCATTTTATTAAGAGCTATTTCTATCAGGCAGTTCTGTTCGATTAGCGAAAGTTCCATGGGGATTCCAGTTAGTTTTCAATAGCTTTGTGCAAAACCTGAGTTGAAAGAGCACTTTGGGTTTTGCCAGGTGCAAGAGGTATTAGAAAATCCCATCTGATTCATGATGGCTTCATTGTTCAGTCCTGCTTAGCTTTAGGACTGAAATGGAATTGTGTGTTTTTGCTGGTTGGTAGTCAGAAGGACCAGTATATTAGAATGGTTTTGGTGTAGTTCTTAATCCATTTGTGCCAGTGGCCTTTCTGTCATTAACTTGAACCACTGGCTAAAGGTCAGTTTATGGAAAGTTCCTCAAGCAATTCTGACTCTTTGGTGACTGGACAAATGTGGCATCTTCAGCTGCACATGTGCTTTCTCTGTCTATAGTGACAACCAAGGAGTAATTTACTGTATGCCACTGAACTAGTATATAGAAGGACAGCAATTGAGATCAGTGCAGATTTTAATGCAATCTTGTTTCATAACAAGATCTCACTTACAAACTCTGATACTTCCAGTAACGCATGTTTGGTGGCTGTATTGATAGTAATCCTTCTTGAATAGTTTATTGTAAAGAAACATAGTTGTAGAAAATCAATTTGTAAAACTTGTACTTGTTGTAGTCATGGGATTGAGCTCGCTAGTATTATCACAGAGAGACTCTTGTTTAAGGATTCTGATTTCATTTAACAAAATCACACGTCCTTTATCAAACTAGTCACAAGACTATGTTTCATAATCTTGTTACAAAAAAGATTTGTGGTGAATATTATCCTGTTAAAAACCATATCCCTATTATAAATATATTAAGGACAAAAGGTAACTAGGGACAGAATAGGATCCCTCAAAGATCAACAAGGCAGCGTATGTGTGGAGCTGCGGGAGATAGGGGAGACACTAAACGAGTATTTTGCATCAGTGTTTACTGTGGAGAAGGACATGGAAGATATAGAATGTGGGGAAATAGATGATGACATCTTGGAAAACATGCCCATATTATAGAGGAGGAGGTACTGGATGATTTGAAACACATAAAAGTGGATAAATCCACAGGATCTGATCAGGTGTATCCTAGAATTCTGTGGGAAGTTAGGGAAGTGGCTGTTGGGGCTCTTACTGAGATATTTGTAACATCAATAGTCACAGGTGAGGTGGCGGAAGACTGGAGGTTGGCTAAGGTGGTGCCACTATTTAAGAAAGATGGTAAAGACAAGCCAGGGAACTATAGACCGGTGAGTCTGACATTGGTGGTGGACAGGTTGTTGGAGGGAATCCTGAGGGATAGGATGTACATGTACTTGGAAAGGCAAAGACTGATCAGTGATAGTCAACATGGCTTTTGTGCGTGGGAAATCGTGTCTTACAAGCTTTTTGAAGAAGGAACTAAGAGAAGTGATGAGGGCAGAGAGGTAGACATGATCTATATGGACTTCAGTAGGTGTTCAACAAGGTTCCCCATGGGGAGACTGGTTAGCAAAGTTAAATCTTATGGAATACAGGAAGAACTAGCCATTTGGATACGGAACTGACTCAAAGGTAGAAGACAGAGGTTGGTGGTGGAGGGTTGTTTTGCAGACTGTAGGCCTGTGGCCAGTGGAGTGCCATAAGGATCAGTGCTGGATCCACTGCTTTTCATCATTTATATAAATGATTTGGATATAAACAATGGAGGTATAGTTAGTAAGTTTAGAGATGACACTAAAATTGGAGGTATAGTGGACAGCAAAGAAGGTTACCCCAAAGACTACGGGATCTTGATCAAATGGGCCAATGGGCTGGGGAGTGGCAGATAGAATTTAATTTAGGTAAGTGCAAGACACTGCATTTTGGAAAAGCAAATCAGAGCAGGACTTATACACTTCATAGTAATATACTGGGGAGTGTTGCTGAACAAAGACCTTGGAATTCAGGTTCACAGTTCCGTGAAAGTAGAGTCGCAGATTGATAGGATAGTGAAGAAGGCTTTTGATATGCTTTCCTTTATTGGTCAGAGTACTGAGTGTGGGAGTTGGAAGATGTTGCGGCTGTACAGGACATTGGTTCAGCCACTTTTGGATATTGTGTGCAATTCTGGTCTCCTTCCTGTCAATGTTCAGAAAGGATTTACAAGGATGTTGCCAGGTTTGGAGGATTTGAGCTACAGTGAGTTTTCCCTGGAGTGTCGAAGGCTGAGGGGTGACCTAATAGAGGTTTATAAAATCAGTAGGGGCATGGATAGGGTAAATAGATGAGGTCTTTTCCCTGGGGTAGGGGAGTCCAGAACTAGAGGGCATAGGTTTTGGGTGAGAGAGAAAAGATATAAAAGGGACCTGAGGGACAACATTTTCATGCAGATGTTGATGTGTGTATGGAATTGGTGGAGGCTGGTACTTAAAAGGCATCTGGATGGGTATATGAATAGGAAAGGCTCAGAGGAATATTGGCCAAGTGCTGGCAAATGGGATTAGGTTATTTTAGGATATCTGGTTGGCATGGATGAACTGGACTGAAGGATCTGTTTCCGTGTTGTACATCCTTCTGACTCTATGTCTGATAAATAATCTGAGAAGTTCTAAGGTCTACTTTGAAAATAACATTTGTCAAAACAGTTTATTTGCTAAATGTTTAATCAGATAGCTTAATCTTGCAGTTCAATTAAATAAATTACACTATGAAAGAGGTTCTGCTATTTTTGCAGGTATCCCCAAAAGGATCTACATAGTTATACTCAACCTTGTGTTAATCAGGTCAATGCATTTTAAAGTAATGCAATACAATCTTTCAAACCTGTAATTGGTGAATTTGTGCAGGATTTTGTTGGATTTAGCAAGATGATCTTTGGTTTTTGAACCAAAGGAGCCAAGTTCATCCCCAGAAACAGACTAGTAATTTGATACCTGAAGCAATATATGTGAATGATTTGCCACACAACATAGCCCAATGTTGAAAATTGCAGATTTGTCAATAGCAACTGAAATACATTTTCCAAATCTGTGAGTTAGTGTCCAAACGGGTAGGGTGATAATAACTGGACAAAAAAATTAAAGCTTAATCTTCCATGCTGGTAGGATAGATAATCATTTATCATCACCTGGGATAATTGTTGGTCCCTAGACTGTGTCTTTATACCTAAATTATCTGACTATGGAATTACTCCAAATCAGTCAAAACAAAATGCTACAAGTCTCTTTTCTCAGTATTTTGACTTGAATACCATCACCTGTTGTAATAATTTTCTGTCATGCATTGGCAAAAATACTTTGGGCTCATTGAATACTCTGATTCTATTTTTCTAGAGGCATAAGAATGCTTGATCGAGAATTAGTTGGGGGATAGGAGACAGAATGTCAGATTTTATGGATTGCCCTCATTTGCAATACCATGAGTAAAAGGTGAGGAGGCAGACTGCTCAGGATCTTGATGGCTGCCCCCACAGTAATCTTAGTCTGAGCAGTTGTGGCCACTCCTGGCACTACAGACAGTCACACTGTCTGCTGGAACTGAGGTAAATCCAGGTTTAGTGCTCTAGGCAAGGTGGTTGGGTGGGGTGGAGGTCAAGGGTTCGAGACACTGGGAGGGTGGGGTCAGGGTGGGGTTGACTTTGGTATTTCAGTGTCTCCAGGGGACTGAGGGGGCTTGCAAAGGATGTCCACCCACACTCCTCCTTTCCTTCCATCGCCTCAGGCTGTTGAAGGTATGTGCCACAAGCCTCCCTCTCCCATAGGTAAAATGCTGACAGGGGGATGAGATCCTTAAGTGGTTATTAATTGGTTTCAATAAGCCCAAGGGAAGCCCATCATGTGCCTCCACTGCCCCTCCCATTATCATTTCAGACAGGTGGAAGTGGAAAAGCCGCCCATGGCCCCACCACCATCTTCAAAACTGCCAGAGGGGGAGTGTACAAATCCAGCCCAGAGAGTAAGGAGAATGGGAGCAATCTCTGACTAATGGAATGTGACATGCACAATGTTCACCGGGAATCTGCACTTGTGTTCCAGCTTTTCAGTGGATTATTTAACAGCTAGGATGAAGGAACACAGAGTTATATTGGTTTCAGAAGAATGACAAAAAGTTAAAATGGATAGTATCTTGTGCAGTTGGGTGCAGAAAGTTACTAAGAGACATAGCAAAGTAAGTGAGTGCAAAATGATGACTGATGTGGACAATGTGGGCAAGAGAAAGGATACATACTTAGGATCTGAGAAAGACACTGATTACAACTAGGATTTATGTAGTGGCTTTAAAGAAACATGACATCTCATTGTAAACCATAGGAGTGTTCACAGAAAACATTTGGAACTGAATCACTTAGAGATCTTAGGGTATGTGACCAATCGTTTGCACAAGGGGTAAGTTTTTTAAGGAGCATCAAAACAGGAGAGGTAACAAGAGGAAGAAGTTTCAGTAGAAAATTCTAGGGTTTAGATAGCTGAAGGCCACCAATGTAAACTAACAAGATCATGGATGCGATAGAAACCAGAGTTAGAGCTACATGGTGATCATAAAGGGTTGTAAGTCTACCACTTCTGCCACCTCCAAATGGACCCCATCACCAAAGATATATTTCCCTCCCCATCCCTAGCAGTGTTTGGGAGAGATCATTCCCTCCATGACTGCCTCATCAGGTCCACACCCCCCATCATCCCACACCCCACTCCTGGCACCTTTGCCCGCCACCGCAGAAAGTGCAAAGCCTGCACCCATACCACTCCCCACACCTCCATCCAAGGCCCCTGAGATTCTTTGACATCCATCAGAAATTTACCTGTACCTCTACCAATGTCATCTATTGTATCCATTGCACCCCCGTCTCCTCTACTTTGGAGAGACAGGATGCCTTCTTGTGGATCGTTTCAGAGAACATCTCTGGGACTTCCGCACCCATCAACCCCACCGCCCCGTGGCTGAACACTTCAACTCCCCCTCACACTCTGTCAAGGACATGCAGATCCTGGGCCTCCCCCACCACCAAACTGTTATCACCCGACGCCTGGAGGAAAAATACCTCATATTCTGCCTTAGGACTCTGCAACCACATGGGATAGATGTGGATTTCAACAACTTCCTCGTTTCCCCTCCCTCCCATATTATCCCAGTCCCAAGCCTCCAACTTGGCACCCTCCTCTGGATTTGTCCATCACTCACCCCTCTGACCTATCACCTTCTCCCTTACCTTCATCCACCTATCGCTTTCTCAGCTGCCTTCCCCCCAACCCCACATCCCTCCCATTTATCTCTCAGCTCCAGCCCACAAGCCTCATTCCTGATGAAGGGCTTATGCCCAAAATGTCAATTCTCCTGCCTGCAATATCTGCAGTCCTCACTTTCTCCTATTAAAAGAAATACTATAAAGATTAATGGAATGTTGGATTTTACCTCACGAAGACTGGAATTTTACAGTGAAGATGTGTCTCTTCAGTTGTACTGTACAATGCTTGTTTTGATGTTCATGAATGTTTTAAAATGAATATAAAGAAACTTGCAATTATATAACGCCATGGCCCCAGGGCATTTCAAACTGCTTTACAGATGAAAAATACATTTGAAGTAGTCTGGCAGATTTGCCTAGATGAAGGGGAGGGGGTGGAGAAATTGCTGGAGTGGCCTTAATATTGGTAGCTGGTTTGGTAATTCTCCAAAAACTGATGGAAGCAGCTTGTAATAGTCACAGGACATTATGAGTTGGAAAAATGGAGAAATGTGATTAGGAGTTGCTCAGAAATGATTCTGATAAAGATGGTAATCCTGATGGAGAGTGGTCTATAATCTAGTGTAACCCAGAAACATAATGTGACCTGGAGTTATTAGTTGTATTAAAACAGTAGTGGGGTTATATTTTGTTTGGTTTAACACATTTACTGCCTATTAAATTATGATTATTTGATGTTGCTTTTAGTTATCTTGTTACAATGAAAGTCTTAAAACTTGAAATTTTGTCAAGCGATCGCTTTATAAATTGAAATATTGGGAATTCAAGTATTCTTTTAAAAGCCATGTCTCTGTGAGATCATAACACAGAGAATCTGTGGATGATCAGCAATAAAGTATCATGCAAATATAAAAGATATGCTAACATAGGCAAAGTTTATAACTACTATAAATTCATAATTTGCATTTGCTTCTTTTCCACTTTATGAAAGTATTTGGATTATAGTCAAAGCCACAGTCTAGTGAAATGTTTATTCTACGATCTTCTGAAGTTGAGAAAAATCATGTGAGGGCACATGATATGACCAAAAAGCTGAAATGTTGTTACAAAGGTTTTTGGCTCACTGCTTAGTAGTGCATAAAGATGAAGGCACACTCTGAGCTATGGGGAGTGGGGGCTCACCTGTCTGAGTCCCTGAATCCAAGAAAATATTAAGTGTACAAACCCAAAAATATAATATGCAATTTATTCTTAAAAAGTCACACAGTATGTGCTGCTCCAAGTTGAAAATAAGTTGACAGAATGAAGAATGTTATCTATAAGATCCAGAATATCGTAGCTGCATCTCCATCTTTCAAAGGAGTGGTCCCTCTGTTTAATTCAGGTGGCGTATATTTTGAGGCAGCAGCAACCAGCCAATAAGGAATAGCCATGCCTGAAAGCTTTCGATGGAAGAGGTGGTACTAGCCATCACTGTGCTGTGAATGTTCGCTCCCCAACATCTTCTCCAGGCCAGGCCTGGCTCATGGGTAACAGGGTGTTCTCCAAGAAAGCAGAGCTAATGATCCCAGTATGACATGCTCAGAAAATTACTGCAGTCGTTGTGGGTAGACCCACAATCCCTCTTAGGGATGGAATTCCAGGATTTTAACCCAGCAATAGGAAAGGAACAGCAATATATTTCCTAGTCAGGATGGTGATTGGCTGGGAGGGGAACTTCCAAGTGGTGAAGTTCCCATGTATCTGCTCCCTTTGTCCTTTTAGATGGTCGTAGGTTTGGAAAGTGCTCTCTAAGGAGCCTTGGTGAATATCTACAGTGCATCTTGTAGACAGTGCACACTGCTGCTACTAGTGGTGGAACTGGTTGTAATACCTATCAAGCCAGCTTATTTGTCATGGATGGTGTCAAACTTTCCAAAGTTTGTCTCCAGGATTGTTTGTTTTGCCCTGCACGTCCTTGCTTACCAATGAAGTGACAATGTTACAGGGGAAGAGACAAGCCAGCGACATGTCTCCTTGGCCTCCTCCCTCAGAAAAAAGAGGGGTCTGACAGATTTTCTGAGGAAGACACAAATGTTGCTGCTTTTGAAGAAGCCAGGACTGAAATGACATGTAGCAGAAAGGCTTGAAGAACCTAATGGAAGCTATATTTGTCATGGAAAGACCTTGGACTGACAAATGTAAACATTCAGGGCTATGAACCAAATGTGGCTGAGAGGTGTTTCTGCTCTGAAGGGAAAGTTTGCTTTTAACATTTCAAATTTATGCTTCTTTGTTTGGCATTCAATGAAAATTATTTTGTTAGCTTTTCTCATGCTTAGCTTCCAGGCCAGAACATCAATTTGAAGTTATGCATAAATACATGAAAGCTTTGCATACATTCCTCAAACATCAGTGAGCAAAGGCCATTTATCCATTGCAAGATATAGAGTGTCTATACCACATTGAGTGAGTCATCAAAGCCATTAGTCTAGCTCAAAGTTGTGCTTTCCCGAAATCATGTTCATCCTAGAGTGCAGCAGAGATTGGCAGCTTGAGTGCTCCAGTCACAGCTCCATGTGAGCATCTATGGTGGTCAGTATCCTTCAAGTTTGACTATAACAGATTCAGAAATAATCAGAAGCCTTGACTTATAGCAATAAACTGTATTATTGCTGTGCAATGTGCTACATTTGTGTGCAGCGTTTGGTTATTTTTTCTCTGGGCAGATGACACTGGGACAGGTGAAAAGCCACGAGTAATTCTCCTGACAGCTTGTGGGCCTACAGCTTTTTTGGTTATTAGGAGTCTAACTTGCTCTGACGCACCAGATTCTAAGACTTTTAAAGAGTTGACAGGTCTAGTTCAGGATTATTATGACTCCAAGCAAGCCTCGTCTAATTCTAAGATGCAATTCATTTCACTTAGCAGCTTGAGAACCAGTGGAGTCTATATCAGGATTTTTGACTCAGTTAAGGTGACTGGCAGAGGCATGTGACTTTGGTTTAACCCTTAATGAAATGCTGAGAGACCATTTCATATATGGGATTAATTATATAACTATGCAAAAGCATCCACTAGATGAAGCTCAAGTCAACCTCAAACAGGCACTACAACTGGCCTTAGCATTGGAAAATGTGGCAAGTGGAGTATTTGAGTTGCAAAATATTCCAATGAACTCACCCTTGGACTGAGGTTGGGGTAAACACCGCTTGAGCAAAGGCAATTGCATAGCTTCACCCAGGACATGTTCTGAACAGAGGGACCGGAGGTCAGCCACAGCAAAACCCCGAAGCAGAGCCAAGCCTCAGGCAAACGATTAAAACTTTCTTCAGAATCCAAGCCAGCAAGTCATTGTATTTGTTGCCAACATGCGAACTCAAGACAGCAAAAGAGTCCCACTAAGCCTGAATAGAGTAACAGAACTCATTGGCTGGTATCCAGGACAGAGCATACCCTGGAAAGTCCATCTATATCTGGTTTGGAACAATTAAATTGTTTAGCAACACCCAAGTCAGAACCAATCAAAATAAATGTCTGGTTAAATCGTCACTCAGTTCTAGTGAAGGTCAGCACTGACATGGCCGTTTTAGTGATTGCAGAATCAATTTTCAACAAAATTCATCTGGACTCCAACCCTTAAGTTTGCACAAAACCTTGACTAGATTGAGAACCTAGGAGGAGAAAGTGAGGACTGCAGATGCTGGAGATCAGAGCTGAAAATATGATGCTGGAAAAACGCAGCAGGTCAGGCAGCATCCAAAGAGCAGGAGAATCGACGTTTTGGGCATGAGCCCTTCTTCAGGAATGAGGAAAGTGTGTCCAGCAGGCTAAGATAAAAGGTAGGGAGGAGGGACTTGGGGGAGGGGCGTTGGAAATGTGATAGGTGGAAGGAGGTCAATGTGAGGGTGATAGGCCGGAGTGGGGGTGGGGGCGGAGAGGTCAGGAAGAAGATTGCAGGTTAGGAAGGCGGTGCTGAGTTCGAGGGATTTGACTGAGACAAGGTGAGGGGAGGGGAAATGAGGAAACTGGAGAAATCTGAGTTCATCCCTTGTGGTTGGTGGGTTCCTAGGCGGAAGATGAGGCGCTCTTCCTCCAGCCGTCGTGTTGTTATGGTCTGGCGATGGAGGAGTCCAAGGACCTACATGCCCTTGGTGGAGTGGGAGGGGGAGTTGAAGTGCTGAGCCACGGGGTGGTTGTGTTGGTTGGTCCGGGTGTCCCAGAGGTGTTCTCTGAAACGTTCCGCAAGTAGACAGCCTGTCTCCCCAACATAGAGGAGGCCACATCGAGTTGAGAACCTATAGAGGGGAACCTTTACAGATTAAGGCCACAACGTTGGTTCTAGTCTCTTATGAGAAGCAGCTGGTTGAGCTGCCTTGATTGTAGTAAAAGGCTCAGGCCCAAGCCTGATGGGGTGAAATTGATTGAGAATGATTCACCTAGATTGGCTCAATATTTTAGATTAGAAAATGGCTGCCAGAGTGAAGCCCTAGTGAAATACCCAAAATTTTTCAGGAAGATCTAAGAACTATCAAAGGAAAAAGGCCACCTTGCGTGGTGACCAAGAAGCAATGCCATGATTCTGCAAGGCGCACCCACTGACATTTGTCTTAGGGGCAAAAGTAGAGGCAGAAATCAGGAGGCTGGAAAATGAAGGAATCATCAAGCTAGTCCGGTTTGCAGAATGGGCAGCACTGGTCGTAAGGATTGTGAAGACTGTCGGTTGGTTCATCTTTGTGGGGATTTTAAGCAAACAGTAGACTGCTTCTGGAATCAGGATAAATACCCAATCCCTCACATTGTGGATGTATACGCAAAGTTGGCAAGGGGCTATCCTTCATAAAACTGGACATGAGCCATGCTTACTTGCAATTGCATTAGATGTGGACTCCCAGAAATGCTACAATTAATATTCATAAGGGTTTTTACCAATGTACAAAGCTGAGGTACTGTCAGCCTGTGCAATCTTTTAGTGGACAATGGGGAATACTTTACAAAGTCTACCCCAGTCGCTATTTATCTAGGTGACATGTTAATAATTGGAAAGATAATAAGGAGTACTTAGAGAACTTGTACATAGTCGTTGGATGGTTCTCCCAGGTGGGCATACATTTTAGAAGAGAAAAATGTGTGTTCCAGGCACCGTAAATGACCTAAATGAGTTAACAAGACTGGATGACACACATTGGAAGATAAGGTGAGGGTGATCAAATGTGACCTGGCTCCCATGTCTGTACAGGAGTTTAGGTCTTTCCTTAGGCTGGTGGATTATTAAGGAAAGTTCATACATTGGAGTGGCCTCCACTCTGGCATCCTTGCATCAACTCTTAAAAAAGGGTCAGCCTTGGAAGTGGTTTCTCAGCCAGGTTATAGCTTTGCAGGAAGTGAAGAAACACCTATCATCATCTAAGATGTTGGCACACTATGATCCCAAGTGAGATCTGGGTATTGACATGTGATGCCTCCCTGTATGGCATCAAATTAGTATTAGCTCATAGGTGGTTCAATGAAGAGGAATGCTCAAGATCGTATGCATCTTGGACTTTGGCTAATACAGAGCATAAATATGTCCAGATAGAGAAGGTGGTCATATTTGGAGTTAGAAAGCTCCACAAATATCTTAGTGGATGTAAATTTGTAATATGAACAGACCAGGTTAATAGTCACAATGAGGGAACTCACATTCTATGAGGTTGATCTGGATAACCTTGTTACAATCACTACAGTGTCACTACCCTGGACAACCCTGGCTGAGGCTTCCTCGCAAAAATATCCCTCCACGCCCCAATTCAATCCCTACACACCCATTGAGAATCCCTTCAATGACTCTAGGTAAAAACAATGACTGCAGATGCTGGAAACCAGATTCTGGATCAGTGGTGCTGGAAGAGCACAGCAGTTCAGGCAGCATCCAACGAGCAGCGAAATCGACGTTTCGGGCAAAAGCCCTTCATCCTTCAATGACTCTGCCCATTCTACTCAGTGGGGAGATTTTTCCCTAAGTGGTTACACCTGTGTTTTAGAAATCTTGAGGGTGATTTTTCCAAATACTGAGCACCACCTTGTAATATAACAGTTCATTGGAAGAGTGTCTGACAAATATTGATGATGTGCGAAGTTATGCATGCCCATTAGCCCTGTTGAACTTTTCATCTGAGTCTTCTGTGGAAATGATAATATAATTTATATTTAGTTCGCACTTTTAATGTAACACGAGGAAGTGCTTTATAGGAGCATTAAAAAACAAAGTATGAAGTCCAGGCAAATAGCTAAATATTAGAATCAAATACCAAAAGCTTGGTGAAAAATGCAGATTTTGAAGGTAGAGGCTAAGAGGTTAAATGCAATATTTGTACATAATTGCTAGCTATATTAAGTATCTATTGGGTCACTTTAATGCCATGTCATGCATGCCCAGTTCCTTATGCTATGGGAGGTAATATAAGCACTGCAGAATCATGTAAATACTCTGCTGAAGGCAAACATATATCATGGTTAATGGAAGTGGTCTTATCTAAAAGACTCCAATATTTTGATAAAGAACAAAGAACAATACAGCACAAAAACAGGCCCTTTAACCCTCCAAGCCTGTGATGAAAATGATGGTAGATATTTGGAAAACTTGTTGAAGATCAACTGAACAACTGTTCTGGACAATAAACATTTCATGCAATCAGCAGACTGAGTTCCAATGAGAATAGACTGCTCTGCAGATCTATTAACAAAAGTCAGTGACCAACAAAAATTCAGAAAACACAATACGCTTTGTCTAATCCTTGACATACCTGAATCAATCAAGGTGTACGTGATAACACTTGGCAAACCATTTGTAATACCTTTGAGAAGCAATTGATTAGGACAGCATTTGGATAACATGGCTCTTTAGTCTAAGTAATGCAGCTCAAAGGCAGAAAAAAAAGCTCCCACTGGCCAGACATGGCCTGCAGACATAGTTTATGCTCTCCTCCTCTGAGAAAAACAATTCCAGCTTCTTTAGTCTCTCCACATAACTGAAACACCTTAACACCAGGAGCATGCTGTGAAATTACCTCTGTAGCCTTTGCAATTCCTTTGTATCTTTCCTAAATCATGGGGCCCAGAATTGGACAAGATATTTTAGCTGGCGCTTAATCAATAGCTTATAAAGTTGATGGGTGATGGGATATATTTAGATATCAAATAAATAATATATAGATTCTTTTGAGGGAATTATAGATGGCATGTATAAAGATGAATATTGTATGCAAGGCTTTTCAAAAGTATTTAATAAATATCATATAAGAAACTGATATGAGTTTGAATGTAATTGGTATTAAAGAAAGTGATAAAAACAGGAAGTGCTGGAGAAACTCAGTAGGTCTGGCAGTATCTGTGGAGACAGAAACACTTTAATGTTTGAGACCGATATGACTCTTCTTCAGAACTGGAAAATTGGTAGTCGATGGGGACTGTTCAGGCTTCTTCACAAGGAAGAATCGGAGAGCTTTCAGACCATCATGCTGGAGGATGTATGTGGAGAAGGATTACATGTCCATGATGTGAAGGAGGTGGCTAGGGCTTAAAATTGGAACTTGTGGAACTGACATCAAGTGTCAGAAGAATTGTGAATGTAAGTGAGAACAGATTGAACAAATGAAGGGAGATAGAGTCAAGATAGGAAGAAATAAATTCAGTGGGACAAAAACAGGCTGAAATGATTGGTCTGTAGGGCAGTTCTATGTGGATGTTGGGCAAGAGAGCAGATCTCCAGAGGAGAAGAGGTTAGTGTCAGTCCTGGAAATAACAGTTTCGTGTTCAGTAATGGGCTCATGATCCAGGGGTAGATCGGAAGTAGTATTTAGGAGTTGGCACTCAGCCTCTTCAATTTAGGGGTTGGTACTTAAGCTGACAACAGAGTTCTGAAGAACTTGGAACATTAATTCTATTTTTCTCTCCGCAGATTCTGTCAAACCTGCTGAGCTTCTTCAGCACTTTCAGTTTTTATTTCAGATCTCTGGCATTGGCAATATTTCTCTTTCACTGAAAGACTGAGAGTTGGCTATGAAACAGTGAAACGAGGGTATCAATAAATGGATGTTTTTCATATTGTTGTGACATGGGTAGATATGATTCTCAAGGACTATCATTGGGATTTCTTGCTTTTAAATTATGTAAATGATTTAAGTGATGACACAACATGAATAGCAATAGAAATTTGCTAATGGAGACTATTTATTGAGCAGGGAAATCTGAGAGTAAGATTTCAGAAGATTGCAGGAGGACCTACTTAGATCCTTGAAGTGGGCAAAATGATGGCAGATGCAGGTTAGTTCAGAAGACTACAAAGAAGAATATTTCATATGAAGGAAAATGTTGAATGGAACTATATCTCAAGAAGAGAGTGGAGTTACAGAGAAATCTTGAGGTACAGTTACACAGATCTTTAAATGTGAGAGACAAATAGGATTCTGGCTTTAATGCAAGCTACCTTATGCATACGAACAAAGATTCACAAGGTACTGACTAGGTCACAGCTGAAATACTGGATCAACCAGCCATCTTTCGTGTGCAAGACTCAACTTTCTCCCCAATGGAAAAGAAAATCAAGTAATGGACAATTGAGTTGCTATCATAGGCTCTTCACCCAGCGATATAATTTGGAATTGCCAGCTTGGTAGGCGTTACAGTATTATCCTTTGTTTTGATGCTGTTCTAACTCTTTGGATCCTGGGGGCATTCAGCTGCTGTACAAGTTCAACATTTAGAAAGCTTTACAATTCACATACAAATTAAAAACCTTGTGTCCTCCTTATGGATTATTTTTTGCCTTTATTGTAAAACATAGAGACCATTGTTTCCTGGGACTACCCCCGAGGACTCCTTTAGGCCTTGTGACTATGTTCAAACTAGCCTGCTGATTTTTCATGGGCTAGTCGTTACAGTATTTACTTGTATTTCATGGTTTAATTAACCTTTGCCAGTGTGATTAGACAAAGCATGTTTTATTAAATGATCAATAAAAGAATCAATGAAACAAAAGCATGACTTTCAGTTCCCAGCCTTTGTCTGCCAATATTATTTTGCAGAAATCCTATGTTTTACTATATTAACTGCACCAAAGATTCAGTCAGTAAGTTGCAAGTATGATAAAGCAGTAAAGAAAGTATGATAAAGAGAGTAAAATGTAACAATTCAGATTACAGGAAGGTAGAAAACCATGTTCCAGGAGGATCAATGTTGAGACCACTTTTGTTTATAATTAGCATTAATGATTGCACTTAGAGTCACCGAGACAAAGAGTTTTACAGCACAGATAAAGGCTCTTCAACCCGTCATACCTGCATTGAACATCAAGCACCTATCCACTATCATTCCAATTTGCAGCACTTGGCTCAAAGTCTCATTGCCTATAGTGTTTCAGATGTTCCCGTAAATACTGCTTAAATGTTGTTTCTGTGGTTAAATGTGGTTCTGTGTCTACAATCTTTCAGGCAGTGAGTTCCAGGTACCCACCACCCTCTGGGTGAAACATTTTCCCTCAAATCTCCTATAATCCTCCCTTCTCTTACCTTAAATCTGTACCCCTGATCATTGACCCCTCTATAAGTGGAAACTTGTTTTCCTATCAACCCAGTCTAGATTCCACATAATTATGTACACCTCAAACAGATCCCTTTTCAACCTTGTCCGCTCTAAGTAAAAATGAAAACAGTCTGTCTAGTTCGTCTTCAGAGCTGAAATGCTCCAGCCCATGCAATATCCTGGTGAATCTCCTCTCCTGCTCTCTCGAGCAATCATATCTTTCCAATATTGTAGTAACCAGAGCTTCACACAGGGATGGCCAAACTAATGTCTCATATATTTCCATCATACTTTCTTGTTTTTGCATTCAATGCCTTGACTAATAAGGGCAAATATGCCACATTCCCCCACCTTATCTATCTGTCCTGTTGTCATCAAGGATCTCTGGACATGTACACTAAAATGACTTATACACAGTATCATAGTGTTAAAAATTATAAATAATGCAGATATAGAACTTAGAACAGTACAGCACAGTACAGGCCCTTCGGCCCTCGAAGTTATGTCAACTTTTAATCCAACTCTTGGGTGGCACAGTGGCTCAGTGGTTAGCACTGCCTCACAGCATCAGGGTCCCAGGTTCGATTCTGGCCTCGGGTGATTGTCTGCGTGGAGTTTGAACATTCTCCCAGTGTCTGCGTGGGTTTCCTGCGGATGCTCTGGTTTCTTCCCAAAGTCCAAAGATGTGAAGGTCAGGTGAATTGGCTATGCTAAATTACCCATAGTGTTAGGTGCATTAGTCAGAGGGAAATCGGTCTGGGTGGGTTACTCTTCAGAGGGTCGGTGTGGACTTGTTGGGCCAAAGGGCCTGTTTCTACACCGTAGGGAATCGAATCTAATCTAAAATCAAATTAACCTACATACCCTTCATTTACTACCATCCATATCCAAGAGTCACTTAAATGTCCCTTGTGTATCTGACTCTACTACCACTGCTGGCAGTGTATTCCACGCACCCACTATTCTGTGGAAAGAGTTGACCTCTGACATCTCCCCTAAATCTTCCTCCAATTACCTTAACTTATATCCCCTTGGGATAGCCATTTCTGCCCTGGGGAAAAGTCTCTGACTATTTATTCTATCTATGCCTCTCATCACCTATGGGTAATGCTGACACCAAGGAGCAGTGTAGTAGAATACACCAAGTAATTTGGAAACTTGTAGACTGGGTATTTAAAATGACAAATAGACTTTAAAAGTGATAAATAGGAGCTGATGTTGTTGGCCAGAGAATAGAAATACCACTTATGCAAATGAAAACAGGGAAATAAATTGAGTCAAACTGCAAAGATATGTAAAAATACTGACAAACAGACTATTGACAGGAGTATCACAAGTCAGCAAATGATTAAAAATACTTAAAAACACTGGGATTTATTTCTAGGGATTTAGAACTAGAAATATAGTGAAGTTATATTAAAATTGTATTATACCCGAGCCAATGATACTTAGGACTGAACTTCTCAGGGTTCCAAGGTCCATGATCCTCATGACTGCCTGAAGAAAATAAGGCTGAAGTATTTGCAACAGTTTTGATAGATTATAGAATCCATTTGGTGTGGAAGCAAGCCTTTCATCCCATCGAGTCCACACCAACCCTCCAAACAGCATCTCACCCATTACCCTATCTCTGCATTTCCCGTGACTGATTTGCCTAGCCTGCATATCAGTGGACACAATGGGCAATTTAGTATGGCCAACCCACCTAACTGCATATCTTAAGGTGCCAAGTAGATGATCTCTATCTTAGTGTCCTCCAGTGGTCCTCAGCATCATGGATGCCAGTCTTCAGCAAATTAGTTTCATTACATGCATGATATCAAAGAATGGTCAGATACTGCAAAGATCCTAACAACATTCTGGCATTAGTATTGAGGACTTGCAATCCAGAACTTGTCACTCCCATAGCCTAGCTGTTCCAGAACAGCTACAACACTGCCATCTACATGACAATGGAGAAAATTGTCCAGATATGTCCTGTGCACAAAATGTAGGATAAATTCAACCTGGACAATTACTATCCCTTCACTCTACTCTCGATCATCAGTAAAGTGATGGAAGATGAAGGATGGGCTCAGTGATGCCCAGTTTGTGTTCTGCCAGGGGCACTCAACGTCATTACAACCTTGGTTCAAATATGGACACCAGAACTGAATTCCAGAGGTGAAGTGAGAATACATGCCCTTGACATTAAGGCTACAATCAACCGACTGTGGCATAAAGAAGCCCGAGCAAAACCTGGGTCAATCTGAATCAGATGAAGAATCTCCATTGGTTTGAGTCATATAGAGGTCATGGAGTCCTACAGCATGGAGACAGACCCTTTGGCCCAAACTAGTCTATGCTGACCAAAATGTCTACTTTTACTCCACTAGGCCTATATCCTTCTAATCCCTTCCAAACTATGTATTTGTCCAAATGCCTTTTAAATGTTACTAATGTATCCACCTCAACCACTTCTGCCTGCAGCTCATTCCATACGTGTATCACTTTGTGTCAAAAAGTTACTCCTCAGGCTCCCTTTTATTCTTTGCCCTCTAATCTTGATTCCACAACCCTGGGAAAAAGACTAAGTGCATTCATCCTATTCATGCCTCTCATGGTCTTGCACACCTCAATAGAGGTCCCCTCTGAGTCTCCTGCGCTCTAATGAAAAAAGTCCTCGCTTGTCTAACCTCTCCCTATAACTCAGACCATTGGGTCCAGGCAACATCTTGTAAATTTCTTCTGCACCCTTTCCAGTTTAATAACATTCTTCCTATAAGAAACTGACCAAAACTGAACACAATGCTCCAAGTGCGGCCTCACTAATGTCCTGTATAACTGCAACATAACTTTCCAACTTCTATACTCAATGCCCTGACTGATGAAGGCCAGTGTGCCAAAAGCCTTCTTCACTGCACTGTCTACCTGTGACTCAATTTTCAGAGAACTATGAAGCTGAACTCCAAGATCCCTCTGTTCCACTACACTCCTTAAGGCAAGATGGGAGTGATTGTCAGCGATCAGTCATTTAGCTTCAACACTTTTCTGCAGGAGTTACTCAGGGTAGTGCCCTCGCTTTATGTTCGGCACCACTTATGACTTGTCAGTTACTGAAGCAGACCATGTCTAAGTGGAGAAATATCCAAGCTTGGGCTGAAAAGTGGCAAGTAACATACACACCACACAAACATCACCAATAAGTGACAGTCTAACCACCCCCCTTGACTTTAACTTCACTGAATCCCTCATGATCAATTAACTGGGAGCTACCCATTGACCAGAAAATGAACTGGATTAGCCTTTTAAATGCAGTGCCTACAAAAGCAGGTCAGATGCTTGGAAACCTGCAGTGAGTCACTCACCTTTTGACTCGCCAGAGCATGTCCACACTCTATAAGGCAGAAGTCAGCAGTGTGATGGAATGGTCCCCATTTGCCTGGATGAATGCAGCTCCAATCACACCAAAGAAACTTGATACCATAAAGCAGCCTGCTTGATTGTCATCGCATCCATAAATATTCAGTCACTCCATGACTGATTCACAGTAGCAGCAGTGTGTACTAATTACCAAATGCACTGCAAAATTCACCAAAGATCTTTGGACAGCACCTCATAAACACATGACCACTACCACCTAGAAGGACAAGGGCAGCAAATATATAGGAACAATACTGCTTGAAAGTTTCTTTCCAAGCCACTCACCATCTATCTTGGAAATATACTGCTATTCCATTTGTCACTTGGTCATAAACCTGGAATTCCCTCCCTACAGGATCGTGGATCCACCGACAGCACATGGACTGAAGCTGTTCAAGAAGGCAGCTCACCATCATCTTCCCAAGGGCAATATGAATTGTTAATAAATGCAATACCCAGGACCTATGATCAAATTTTTTTTAAAAAGTGTCATTTCTGGGCAAGGGTAACTCTGAGGAAGTTGATAATGGGTGTCCCCTGTGGGTACAAGATCAACACTATCCTAATGAAAAATAGTGAAATGACTGAAAAAAACCCACACATTTCCTTGATTGAGCTTAATAACTCATCTTTCATTGGTTTGATGATATGCAATGTTTCAAATGTATTAGTTTACACAGTATAGTGATTGGAACAAGGTCAGCCAGGTGGACCTCATAGAAAATTAGTTGTGCTGTTAACCTTGTCCAATTGGGGAGTCCTGGCTGACAGATATACACAGAAGTGTCAGAGGTTCTGTTCATTCTAGGAGCTAGCTTTGAGGGGGCTGAGCCAATGTCGTGTACTATGCACATGTAAATAAAGGGTGACTTGGTGACAGGATATCGGCCCTCGTGGAGTTATTTCACACAGATGCTGAGAATATTCTTAAGCCATTAAGATGCAATACAACTGAAAAAATTGTAAGACTTCACTGAAATTGTCACTTACATAATTCTTGCAATTTCCTGCACAATAAGTTGAAATATTAGTAAATAAACATGTTCTCAGATTGATTTTCATTTACAGAATACATCCTATCACAAGATGAGGCAGTAAAGGTTAAGATACCAATGCAATGATTAATCTGAAATTCAGCTGCGAATGGTGCAGTGCTGTAACAGGGAGTCCTTATTGGATTTCTGATGGGCCCTGTAGAACTTTTAGTAAATCAGTGAACTCCAGTCGATCAGTTTAAGATCACGAAATGTCACTCATAACAGTTAAATCTTGAACTAGCCTTAAGAAACCTTTTCCTTCTGAGATGGAAAGTATTTAATTCTATACTACTAGCATCCCTTACTCTGAAAAGTACAATTAATTTTGCTTTCTCAAGCGTTGATCTACAGCCAGTTCTGCTATAATGTGTATTTCTTCAACGCAAATTGGCTATAACACGACTGAAGAAATTAGACTATGATTTGTAGAACCCGAACTTTCCTTACCTCTATTGACTATAATCTGATTCTGGTCCCATTGGTTTAAATGATGCTGCTTTTAAGTGATTTTAATGTGGGATCACACAGGAACAGAGCTATTGCATTATGTCAGAATGGACCATATTAATGTGCTCCTGTGAATTTAGCTTTTAACAGGACATGGTGAGGAAAATTATTTTCATGGGTTAAATATAGAAATTTATCAATTAATTCAAATTTTATATCTGATAATTTTAAATCCAGATGCCTCTGCAGTTATTGCATCCCTTGCAGTCAACAACGGAAGCCTGTATCTATAGAACTTTACCATAGTAATAACTTCAAAGTTCTGAATCCTGCAGGAAATGTTTAAGCATATTACACAGATATCCCATACTATGGACAGCACTAAAGTCTAGTTGATTTTGAATCAAATATTACCTATTATATCAGTGTTCAAGTGTGTGCAATGTAGGCAAAACACAAGGACTGACATTGGAATTCACATTTTCCCTTAATTTAAATTAATTCTTCACAGTAAATAAGTTTTTGGTTTCTTCTTCACAGCTTCTGTAAACTATATGTTTTGAACGTATTCCTCCCACAAACACAAACTATCACTATTTAGGTAAAACCATTATTAATTCTGGCATAAATTTCTTATTCAATGAAAAACAATTTGTTCATGTGAAGTGACAATTCTTACTGGCATGATCAGATGCGCTGGGAACTATAGTCCCTGTTGCTTTCTCATGGAAATTTCAAGTAATAGCCGTTTCATTTTGGGCTCGGCAAAAATAGTTTTCTGGAAGAGTTCTCATGGTTTAGGTGGGTGTTCTGGCACTATGCCGAAATTGCCATTAGTGAGGTGCAGGGGCAAAACTGCTTCAAAAGCAAGTTCAGCAGCTTTCCTTGTTTCCCAGTTTAGCTAAGTGCACAAGTCACAGGATGCCACTAACAGATCAATGTTTGAAAAAACAAACTGATCTGCTGTGCGAGATTTTGTGAACATAGCGTTTATTTTATGGAGATGGTTGTAATGGATAGATTGCAAAAATGTTCAGTGAGCCCAAATTACCAATGAGCCCAAATAATTCACTCCAAATCCATTTCGAACTTCGTGTGCATCTCAAATATAATACCAGATAATTGCTGATCTGTTTCACAGGAATGACAATCACAGGTGAGAAAGGAAATTCTTCAAAATAATGACTTAATAGTGAAGCGAGCTAACCTACCATTTGCTTTAGTTTATACAAAGATAATAAAATTTACTTAGGAGCAGACATGGAACTAGTTTAGTTTAGGAGTATATTTGGCAGGAACTGGTTGGGGGTGGGGTTAGCGGGCAGTATGTGTTTCCATGCTGTATGAAATAAGTGACTCATTTCTCTTACCTCTATATACAACATACAAATATGTTAGTATTTAAAGTCATTCTGGATTTTTTTTCGAACCACATGTTGCATTCTCATCTTTTGGAAGAATATTCAAAGGTGTATCCACAGGAAAGTGATTTAGCAAATAGTAAACTAATTAACAAAACATACAATAGTATGGGCTGTGCATATGAAAAAAATATTGTTGATACACCTTTCAAATTTGCATGGAAGGTAATTGAAAGAACTTAACTAAAAAGTATGAAGTGCTAATACTTATGGATGAAATATTATAAAAACTTAAAATGAAGAGGCCACAAATAGTCTGTCTAAAGGAAACAAATCCACGAATCACTTTAAACTACTAAACTGGTGCTGTTATTTTGATAGCATATATGAAACTGGTTGACCACATTCAAAATGACTCATTAGCCTATAAGTTATGTATAATTTAATAAGCCGTATTAACAACTTTTAATATAAATTTCAGGGCTAACCCTGTGCTTTTAAAAGGGACAGTAGGATATATCCTTTAGGTAGGAAGTGAAAATTCTGTTTCTTGACAGCAGGTTGAACATCTGCTATCAATGTTCTCAGAACTTTTCATGTGGGTTGGCCTTCCTGACATTTATGCTTAAGAACCTTTTTTTTGCACATTACTAATACTCTTTAGCATTCCATCCTGCAGGAATAACATTCATATGTACTATTTTATTAGCCAAAATTGGGAAACATGTGTTACAAACCTTTCTGTATATAATCACACATATAGCTCTACTGATTACAAGTTTCTTTAGTTACTTGGCTTTTTCATAAGTAAGCTGTTTCTTTGCTCAACTGCTTGCTGTGTGAGGGCTGAAATCTGCTCAAGCCAACAAACCTACCCAGGTGTGGCAGCTACACCAGCCGACACCAACAAATCTGTTTGGGGCAGGCAAGTGAATTTGAACTCAAAAGGGAACTCAACTCAGAAGGTAATGATGTGTCCTTGTCTCAACCAAAGCTTTGATGACAAGTTGTTAGATGAGAACATTCTCCTAGAAACATCAGTGGGACTTGGGAACAACTGAGTGTAAAACTGACAGACGCGTGAAAGACACACTACTGTGGTATCAATGGTGCTATGTTGGTAAGTCCGGTGAAGTGATAGACATTGATTCCACATGAGGCATCTAATGAAGATGTTTTATACCCATTGTTGTATCCTTTTCAGTGGCAACTCTGCATTGCTAACACAGTCTCATAGGAATATGGAGCATTGAGTAGACAGTGTTACATTACCTAACGTAGAGCAGCTCATTCATCCTCTTGCTCCAGTGGAGTCAAGTCCTTTTGAACCACCCCGGATGCTGACCATTGCCATCACTTATGTACAGACAGCCTTTATCAATCAGTCTGGCCATTTATTGGCATCCATAAGAAAAAGAACTTCCCTTCTCTCCTGAATTGGCTTACGTCCATATGATTAAGAAAACGTCAGTCTCACAAATTCAAGAATGCGTGCTTGTGGAGGATCATGACTTAACCTTGTGGAGGATCATGAAGAAGCTTATCTGAAAGAAGTTGTACAGCAATGCACTTCATATTCATTTATAAATATAGCTTACCAACCATCACTAGTGTAAGGATTATGGACTGAGTGGACTTGCCATCTGATCAACAATTGCCCCGTCACAATGAAAAAGGTGCCTAAATTATCAAGGTACCTATCTAACACATTCAACTTGGTACAAAAAGTGTGACTGATGCTTAAAAATTAACCACTTCACAAAATTGTGCAGTTTGTTGAAGTAGACTTTGTCTATTCGACAAGTAGATGAATTTCTTCCTGTGTGAAATATGACATGTGTATAATGTCACAAAAGGTAATTCACTCTCTCAATTTAAGGACTTCTAATTAAGAATTATGGATGCCTTAGTGATATTTGTGCAAAGTATCTATGTTGACCAACAAACCCTATCACTCTTCAAGCTAATGACCACAGTTCCAGTACACTACAAAATTATCCACCAAGACAAATTCACATTCTAGGTGGGGGACTTTTTATAGGAGTAGATCATTATAGTCATTTTACTTGGCTTCAAACTTAAAGATTCCACTTGGTGGACTGATTATCTATATTCCTGATTCCTCATTCCTGATGCAGGGCTTTTGTCCGAAACATTGACTCTCCTGATCCTTGGATGCTGCCTGACCTGCTGAGCTTTTCCAGCAACACACTCCTGACTCTAATCTCCAGCATCTGCAGTCCTCACTTTCACCTACCTGATTATCTACAATCACATTCTTCTTTGTTTATTGGATTTGGGACACTGTCAACACATCAATTATGCCAGCTTAATAAAACTTGAGAAAGTTGCAATTTACAATCTGTGCCAAAATGTTACAGGAGCTGAAATGAGTAAAAGTGGATGGTATCATTTAGTGAATATATTCATTTCCATGGATATCAAACTGAGGCATTGAATGATGAAGATATGGCAAACTTGGGTCTTTGTTGATATAAAGGAAGTCAAAAAGCTGTCATTTCAGACAAATACGCACTTTCTATGATCCAGAAATGTTGATATTTCATGGCTATACAATCGTCACAAAGTTTGACATGTAATTGAATAATCTACAATTGCTACTGATGGAGGAACTCTAAAATATCTCACATTTCATATCAGTCACAAAGCTGTTTGAAATGCTGTAGAATACCTTAGTAACTAATTTCAACACCTTGTGCATTGCAGATGATTGTTTCTTAAGTGTTGTCAGAATTGAGGAAATGCTCAATCTATTCGATGATGTTGTTCAGGAAAAGCATAAACAGAACACAGTCAATAGTTATCAGGGGTAATAATCATTTGACTCAGAAAATATATGCACAGTTTTTTAGGACACAAAGTGACAGCAGATGAAGTAAAGCTTATGCACAGCAACATGAAAGCCATTCATGCACTTTAATATGAAAAAATTGACATAGTTCCTCAATACTACTAACTCTAATCACAAATCCATTCCTAAGTATAGAACCCTTTTGAAAGCTGTTGCACAAAGATGCATAAAGAGAATGGACCATCCTACATCAAACAGCATTTAACATATTAAAGGTAATTATAGCAACATCGTCACATACAGAAATGTATCACATCTGAAGTGTCTGGAAATGTATTGGAGCTGCACCATTACCACACTGATGGAAGGAACTGACCATGCACCTATACATCATGATCATTGTCGGAATCTGAATGCATGTACTGCACTGGAGAGTGGGAGCACTGGCCTACATATATGCTGTGAACATTGGCACATGTCGCTTTCTGGTAGAAATTTGACTTACTGCACTGATCATCAAACACTGACTATGTTGTTAGCCACATCAGCATTTGGTGTGATGGATCATTTTTATCACATAAATTCGATGCTACATCGCAGGTTCAAGTAGCCAAGTCGCTGACGCGTTGAGCTGTATTACTATTCCAGGTGACTTCACATACATCTCTGAATTTTACTACATGAGAGAAGTCAAAGATAGAAATAGCAACAGATAGTATACTATAGAAAGTAAGATAATACCTAAAACCTGAGTAGCCTCACAAAATAGAGAAAGATTTGCTCTTGTGTAATGGAATATACAATAAACTCCCATCTTTGATGTCAACTTTGATCAAATGCAGAACTTGAGTAGTTATGCTGAATGATGTTGTCACATCATTCATGAAGAACACCTGGATATTATTGAAATGAAGCAACAACCTCATGAAACAGCCTAATGGCCAGCAGGAGATTGCTACCTGGAAAAGTTCATAAGAAACTGCATTTGCTGGTGTACTTGTGAAAAACTCCATTAAACTGTGTTCCACATCTCTGCAACTCATTGCATGCTCAACAAAACCATGGCAACAACTCCAAGCATATATTTATGGAGAACTGCAAGAGGCCCCTGACATTAAAATCTTTTTAGCTTGTTCATATCTACTCAGAAAATGTGAAAATCACAACACATTCTGTAATTACATCTTTGGTCATTGAACTTTTAGACAAATTGTATACAGAATGGTGCTTGCCAGAAGCTATCATTACAAGTAGTTTTGACTTGATTCCAGCCAGTTGGCCGAGTTCTTAGCAAGAGATAGAAGTCTTCACCATCTGACACCCTGTCACATGGCAACATCAAATGATTTATCAGGGTGAGAAAGAACAATCAGGGAGCTCATATGTTGGAGGTGCAAATTTTTGAACAACGTAATCATATCATGTTTCATACATTTTGATCCAGCCACACTTTTTGGCCAGTCTTATAATGATATAAACCATTGGTTATTGATCATTACGTCGCAGTGACTAATTTAAAAGCCTTGGACTTGAGTTTGAGAGAAAACAGTGAGAAATAAGTTGGAGTACTTTAAAATGGCTGCCAAAGTCACCTGACCTGAACATAGCAAGATAAACTGGAATATCTGAATAACATAGCTGAAACTAACCACTTTGAAAAGGCCACCCAGGAGTAAAAACCTGAATGTTAGGCTCATCAGCTAGTTTGTATGGAGACCTCAAATATCTCTGATGAATGAAAATTCTCAATTTCAGTTATAGTTAGAATAAAGACTTAAATCTGAAACTTGATATAGAGAGGAAGATTAAATTCCCTAATCCCACCTCTAAACCAATCTATTTGAAAACATAACATAGGAACTCTGACAAAGATCTGTTGAAACACTCTTAAATATGGTTTGTCCCCATTGTAGGATCCAATACACAGACACTGAAACCCCCTCCTGTGAGAAGTCATGATTATTTTAGCTTTTGCTTCTTTTTTGCTGCAAAAATAAGAGCAACATCTGTGGAAAGGATTCTCTCTCTTTGGGGAGTGGGCCCAGTTCTGCAAAAGTAATCAGCCCTGAGAGAAAAACAACTGTGAACTGAAATGTTTAAAATATAAAAACCTGCTTGATTCAATTATATCCACCAAGACAACTGTACTAGCTTCGTCACATTTCCTATGGTAGTAGTACTGGTTCAACGTCAAAATGTATAATTCCTTCACTTAAAAATTACACTTGTTTTTCAATTTCACCTCTCCTCATACCGTACTTTAGTTTGTTTGCTTGTGCACGTGTGTGGTGTAAGTTCGCATTATCTTCTTAATTTTGAACTGTTTGGTTGGTTCTTCATTCCATATTCAGGAACTTATTGTACTGAGGAAAATAACACATCTTTTCAGACCTCTGCTTTACTAACCTCAGGGTGAACAGAAAGGAAACTTATTCAGCCCTTCGGACTTGGCCACAACATTGCAAAAACATCAGCTGAACATCTGATTGATCATAACTTTCACATACCACTGATTATTGTTAAATCATCATCATTATCCAATGAGAATTTATTCATGTCATGCTTGCTGTGTCTGAAGACGGGTCATTGCTCATTGTTTGCTCAGCTTTTTCCGAGCTGTTTGCTTTAACAATTTGTTGTCGGTGGTGCTTTGCCATTCTCTTCCATTCTCAGGGACATGGTGAAGAGGCAGGTCCCAGGTCTATCTCGGCTAGAATTCAGAATTGATCCCATGCTGTCAGTGAAGTCTGAAACATGTGCTAGCCATCTGAGCTAACTGAGTCTCACTAACAACACCCTCTGAGGAAAAACTTTGCAAAGCAGCAAGACAGGGCAAAAGCGTACTTCATAAGTATGCATGTGAGAAGAAACAATGATTTGAATTTGGAATCTGGATTTGCAGCAAGTGACCAAATTATAAGCACAAACCTACATTAATCTTGCAAGACTGAGCAGATCAAATGATTGTTTAATACCAAGGCTGACAACACAAATTGGAATGTAAGATGCTTGATAGCTAGAAGACCAGGATATTTTCAGGATAGCTGTTCCTGAAAGGGCTGTTCCTTCTGAAGAACATCTTCATGCTCTTACTTGGCAGAATGATGTGGCTCTAAAAAAAACCTCACTATTCAAGACAGAGCCCTGGTTTTCCATAATATTGTCTGAGGCAGAGAATCCAAGAATTAACCGAGTCCTTTATCTTTAAGGTATTGTATGAAGGTCCACACATTATATGCAATGAAACCTGGTGCAGATAGGCCATCCTATATCCTTGGTTACTTCAGTGGAAGGAGATGCTGCATTGTAGATACACTGGACATGATGACATAGTGCTCTGATCTTCATCTCTTGACAGAGTGTAGCACAATTGCCCCAATCTCATTAGAGCAAAATTTCATTGTAGATGAGGAACTGTTATTGCCAAATATCTTTGCAACCTCACAAGCGCACCTATAACTGCAGGCTCCTCAGTTGCTGTTGGCTCCATATCCACTGGGGGTTGATATTGGGCTTCCAAGACAGATGTATTTCTTATTCATCCATGTCGCAACTCTTAGTGCAGTGAACACAAAATTGACCATAGATTCTGTGCCTGGATCCATTGAGTTAATTCCAATGAGTCTTTGTGGCCAAATCAGAAACAAAGGACATGCTCAATATCATGATCAGTTAGCCATTGCAACAGATACTAATAACATTTGAACAGTAGCCTCAAAGCAATGGGATACACAGATCCCTGACAAGGAGTAACCAAACATGAAAGTTATTCATTGTTGTCCTGACTCAGACGCCTTATTGCTCTTTGGCAGAATTGCAGTACCAGAGGTACACGTAGCAGCAATAATGAGGACCTCTCCTCCCATCCCAACCCACAGCCCCCACAGTATCCTGTGAGATCTTTGAAGGTGATTGCTACTCAGGGCATAGAAAGGATTGATTCATATCATTGAGTGCTGCGTTCATGAGTATTTGAGGCCAGACGTTTTAGTTGATCAATGTATGAGTTGCCCATGCAGCATTTTGTGATAGCAGTTTCATTTTACCAGTATTGTGTGGGTGTTTATTTAATGCTATTTCCGTTTGAAGAGTCTCACATTGCAAACTTCTCCCCTCTCAAAATGAAACACTTACTGTAGCCCATTTGCATTACCATTGTGTATTTGCTATTTTGATAAGTATGGAAGACCACACAGTTCATGCTCAGCTGCTTAATCTTTGTGTTCCCCTCCAAATCTTAATGTTGATTTCTTCCTTGTCTCCCTGTCATCCCCATTCACTTTAATCTTCCCCGTTCCCACTCAATCTGTTTATTTGATTGATCAATGACCTATTTTATCTGTTGAGCTGCAGACATATAATGTAATCATACTTCTGGAGTGATTCTTGTATTGTCTTGAGAAGGGTAATACTGAATACCTGATCAATTCATTTGCATCTTTTTATTTTTCATTGTCAATTTTCCAGACTTATTTTCTATGGGACCAACGCTTGCTATCTGAACTGGTTTCTTTATTTGAATACTCTTCGAAACCCTATTGTCTGCTTTCTCAAAGAACATAGAACAATACAGCGCAGAACGGGCCCTTTGGCCCTCGATGTTGCGCTGACCTGTGGACTATTCTCTGCTCGTTCCCCCTACACTATGCCAAAATCATCCATGTGCTTATCTAAGGATTGTTTAAATCTCCTTAATGTGGCTGAGTTGACTACATTAGCAGGCAGGGCATTCTATGTCCTTACTACTTTCTGCGTAAAGAACCTGCCTCTGACATCTGTCTTAAATCTATCACCCCTCAATTTGTAGTTATGCCCTCTCGTACAAGCTGACGTCATCATCCTAGGAAAAAGTCTTTCACTGTCTACCCTAACTAATGCTCTGATCATCTTGTTTGTCTCTATCAAATCCCCCCTTAGCCTTCTTTTTTCCATTGAGAACAGACATAAGTTTCTCAGCCTTTCCTCAGAAAACCTTCCCTCCAGACCAGGCAACATCATGTAAATCTCCTCTGCACCTTTTCCAATGCTTCCACATCCTTCCGGTAATGGGGCGAGCAGAACTATACACAATATTCCAAGTGTGGCCGCACCAGCTTGCTGGCTTGCTTTCTCTTGTACTTCGCTATTTCTTTCCTTTTTTTTAGACACTCTTTCCTGTCCTTTTTATAATCTGCCCAATCTTCTGAATTGCTACTTATCTTTGCATAATTATGTGAACATATAAAATAAGCACAGAGGTAGGCAAATCAGCACCTTGAGCCTGCTTGTCCATTCAGTAAGATGATGATTGAATTGTTTTTGTTTCAAATTCCACATTCTCGTCAACCCCTGACAACTCTTGATTCTTCTTCTCAACAAGAATTTGGCCACTTCTGACTTAAAAATATTCAATGTTCCCTCCATCACAGTCCTCTCAGGTATAGAGTTCCAAAGCCACGTAACCCTCAAAGAGGAAAAAATTCTCCTAATGTCTGACATAAAAGAGACTCCTGGCCCAGAGGTAGGGACGCTACCATGACACCATAAGAACACAACAACAATTTCTGTCTGTCTCCCTTCTTGAACGGATTGGTTATATTTGCTATTTTGCAATCTAATGAAATCTTACCAGTATCTAACACATATTGGAAAATTAACACTAATGCACCTGCCACCACATTAACTACCTCTTTTAAAACCCTCAGATGAAGTCCATCAGGATCCAGAGACTTGTCAGCCTGTAGCTCCATCACAAGTCATTATAATCTCACCAAGTTCCTCTATTCCTTCAGCTTCCTGATCCCGAGGATTTACTGGAATGTTCCTTTGTATTCCGTATAGTGAAAAAACACAAGACATATTTATTCACTTCATTTGCCATTTCTTTTGTATCTACTATTACCTCATCATTCTCATAACCTGAAGATCCCAACACTCACTTTTAATTTGTAAATACCTGTGGAATCTCTTGCTACCTGTTTTAACACTTCTAACAAGTATCCTCTTGTGCCTATTTGTCATTCTCATTCTTAGTGCTTGGCTTCAGTTTTAGGGTGAACAAAAATGAATCAATTCTTAATGTTGAGAAAAGTCTTGCCAACTTTCCCCTCAAGTTGTAAATGTCAAATTCATAATCTCCCCAGTGAGGAGCAATTATTTTATTTCTATATATTTGTATCTCCTTCAAACTCAACTCACATTTTTATGTGCCACTTCTGATTGTTGCCTTCTTTCCTGAGAAACAAGACCATCCAAATTCCTGACATGTAAACCAGAACAGCTACCTAGTGGCTGAAGCTCATGGAATGCTTGTCATGGCATTATGTTCCATAGCCAACATCTTTCTCAAACTCTTTAGTCTGCCATATCAGCCTTGGTGAACCACCAGCTTCACCACATCATCTTGCTTGCTCTTGAAGACCATTTCAGTCCTTCAACACTTCAGAATTCAGCAGCACCTGTAGCTTCCATGATTCTGACAGGTTGCTTTGCATATAGTGAGGGACATGCACCTCATGTATTTACATGAGGGATACACTGGAATACACTGACTGCTAAAAAAATTTCTAAATATGAACCCTCTTGGAATGTCATACCTTGTAAGGTGGCAAGAGAACTTCAAAGAGAAAGACTACAAAGGGCAGAGATGCAAATCTGACCATCTCCACTCAGCAGAAAAATGACTCTTTCAGGTTAGATTTCAGACAGGGAACATATACATTTGTATTTCCCCTTCCAGTAATATATTTAAAAAAACATGTTAAAAACCAACAGCAAAGTTTTGTCTATATATGGTAATGGGTAAAAAATGAGGTCTGCAGATGCTGGAGATCACAGCTGAAAATGTGTTGCTGGTTAAAGCACAGCAGGTTAGGCAGCATCCAATGAATAGGAAATTCGACGTTTCGGGCATAAGCCCTTCATCAGGAATGAGGAGAGTGTGCCAAGCAGGCTAAGATAAAAGGTAGGGAGGAGGGACTTGGGGGAGGGGCGATGGAGATGTGATAGGTGGAAGGAGGTCAAGGTGAGGGTGATAGGCCGGAGTGGGGTGGGGGCGGAGAGGTCAGGAAGAAGATTGCAGGTTAGGAGGGCGGTGCTGAGTTGAGGGAACCGACTGAGACAAGGTGGGGGGAGGGGAAATGAGGAAACTGGAGAAATCTGAGTTCATTCCTTGTGGTTGGAGGGTTCCCAGGTGGAAGATGAGGCGTTCCTCCTCCAGCCGTCGTGTTGTTATGTTCTGCCGGTGGAGGAGTCCAAGGACCTGCATGTCCTCGGTGGAGTGGGAGGGACAGTTAAAGTTTAAAATCTGATTGAAGATTTGTAGCTCGGGTATCCGTGTTGAGCCACGGGGTGGTTGGGTTGGTTGGTCCGGGCGTCCCAGAGGTGTTCTCTGAAGCGTTCCGCAAGTAAGCGGCCCGTCTCCCCAATATAGAGGAGGCCACATCGGGTGCAGCGGATGCAATAGATGATGTGTGTGGAGGTACAGGTGAACTTGTGGCGGATATGGAAGGATCCCTTGGGGCCTTGGAGGGAAGTGAGGGAGGAGGCGTGGGCGCAAGTTTTACATTTCCTGTGCTTGCAGGGGAAGGTGCCGGGAGTGGAGGTTGGGTTGGTGGGGGGTGTGGACCTGATGAGGGAGTCACGCCGTCCCTCCAACCACAAGGAATGAACTCAGATTTCTCCAGTTTCCTCATTTCCCCTCCCCCCACCTTTTCTCAGTCGGTTCCCTCAACTCAGCACCGCCCTCTTAACCTGCAATCTTCTTCCTGACCTCTCCGCCCCCACCCCACTCCGGCCTATCACCCTCACCTTGACCTCCTTCCACCTATCACATCTCCATCGCCCCTCCCCCAAGTCCCTCCTCCCTACCTTTTATCTTAGCCTGCTTGGCACACTCTCCTCATTCCTGATGAAGGGCTTATGCCCGAAACATCGAATTTCCTATTCCTTGGATGCTGCCTAACCTGCTGTGCTTTAACCAGCAACACATTTTCAGCTATATATGGTAATGGAAAAAATATATGTGCGATGAAGGTCAGAGCTGGGAAAACCCTGAATCTTTCCTGTACTGCAGGTTAAAAAGAAAAGGATTCTCTCTGTGTGTATGTTTGTCTCTCTCTTTCTCTCATTGTTGGTTCACTGAAGTTAGAACATAAGAGAAAGTGTGATTAAAGAGAAATAGACTTTTTAACAGATAAAAGAGAAAAAGACAAGGAATTTTAGATGATCTAGTCATAGAGTCATAGAGATGTACAGCATGGAAACAGACCCTTCAGTCCAACCCATCCATGCTGACTAGATACCTCAACCCAATCGAGTCCCACATGCCAGCACCTGGCCCATATCCTTCCAAACCCTTGCTATTCATATACCCATCCAGATGCCTTTTAAATGTTGCAATTGCACTGGACTCCACCACTTCCATTCCATACACTCTCTGTGTGCAAACATTGCCCCTTAGGTCTCTTTTATATCTTTCCCCTCTCACCCTACACCTATGCCCTTTAGATGTGGACTCCACCACCCCAGGGAAGAGACTTTGTTTATTTATCCTATCCATACCCCTCATTATTTTATAAACCTCTGGAAGGTCATCCCTCAGCCTCCAACGATCCAGGGAAAACAGTCCCAGCCTATTCAACCTCTGCCTATAGCTCAAATCCTCCAACCCTGACAACATCCTTGTAAATCTTTTCTGAACCCTTTCAAGTTTCACAACATCTTTCCGATAGGAAGGAGACCAGAACTGCACACAATATTCCAACGGTGGTCTAACCAATATCCTGTACAGCTGCAACATGACCTCCCAACTCCTGTACTCAACACTCTGACCAATAAAGGAAAGCATACTAAACACCTTCTTCACTATCCTATCTATCTGCGACTTCACTTTCAAGGAGCAATGAACCCGCACTCCAAGATCTCTATTCAGCAACTCTCCCTAGGACTTTACCATTAAGTGTATAAGTCTTGCTCTGCTTTGTTTTCCCAAACTACAGCACCTCACATTTATCTAAATGAATCTCCATCTGCCACTTCTCAGCCCATTGGCCCTTCTAAGATCCCATTGTAATCTGATGTAACCTTCTTCGCTGTCCACTGCGCCTCCAATTTTAGTGTCATCTGCAATCTTATGAACTATACCTCTTGTGCTCACATCCAAATCATTTGTATAAATGATGAAAAGTAGTTCTCGAAAGCTAAACATCTTGAATTCCCTTCTCGTGCCACATGAGCAGATCAGGATATTTTGAGGACAGTGATTACATGATACACTTCTATTTCCAGTGAGGTTACAATGTTAATCATCTGCCTCATTGAAAGGATCACATGGAACAATAACATCAAGTTTGTGGGTCTCATCACTGTGATCAGTAACCTCATATCTCTTCGAGAAAATGGTCACTCAACTCTGAGAAATTATTTTATGTAAATATGCCTGTTTAGGATGGTTTAATTTACAACATTCTAATTAGCTGTAGGCCACAAAGGACGATAGGCATCTCTCTACGTTATAGAGGGACAAGTGGTTTCACAGCTTAAAGGCATCATTCTTCACAAAGTTTAGGGCAAGACAGGAAGGAAGATCTCCATGAACTACTACAGCCATTACAGGGATTAAAGGCCCTTTAGTTTTACAATAAAGGAAAGATGTGTTTAATTCTTCCACTAGATTGTATTGGCAGAATTCTCCCATTTGCAGTTCAAGTGTTTTGCAAAGTGACACTCATGATGCCGAGTCTACCTTGTTTCAGAATGACTTTTCTCAAGCAATCTTCTGCTCTTCATCTTATTCATTGAAGAACGAGGCTATTCAACAGCTTTTGCATGGAACTGCACAACCGAGGAGGCAGAAGTACCTGCCATTGATGGGGCTTTTGGGTTTTCATGCCTTTAACATCATATTTAAAGCTTAGATGCATACTATTTCAGTTGCTGCAAATGTTGTGACAGTCCCTGGGCTAGGTTTTCCAATTTAGTTCCATTCTAGATAAGGTCTCCCAAACTATCATAGCCCAGCTGAAGAGGGATGAACTGACTCCTTTTTTTAAATTAACTGACTCCCTTAATTGATCACGACAGAGTTAATTTTAAAAAGACTTTTAAAATAGATATAAATTATCAAGCGTGTTAGGAATATATTCACAACGGTGGTCATGGGAGAGTAGCACAGCTCTTTGCAATGAATTTAACTTGGTTGCTGGAACATGAAGTCTTGGCATCACTACATGAGTGGTCACTATCCTCTCCCACAAGGGCAATGATCGTTTCCTATAGGGGGTGAGCAGGTAGATGTCTCTCTGCTTTATTGTGGGCTGTTTTCTCCTGGAATGTGTTGAAGGAAGAGATTGAGTAAGATGAAAGTGTCTGGTAATGTGGGTGCAGGTAGGGGAAAGGTGGTGAGGTGATCCAAGTGGGTGAGCAAGCAGCACACAGGGCCATCAGGGTTAGTAATCTGGGGGTTATGGGCGTGGGTATGAGTGAGGAAAGACGTTGCATGCTATAATGAGAGTAGTAGTGTATGAGCATTGGTGGAAGGTGGGTGCAGTAGCAGATGGTGAGCAGGACTTGCCAGATACTTGCTCATGCCTTCATGCTGGGAATTCTCAAGATCTAGTTTCTATCTGTCCCATGGTACAAGAGGAAGCAGCATATTAATGAATTGGGATTTGTAGTTAATGAGGATGAAAACAAGAAATGATCCTTGCTAATAGTCCTCTAGCCACTGCCCAGCAAGAATTGCATCCCAACTTCCAGAATGCTGTTGGAACATATTGCTGGTTGGTCCTGACGTCAAAGAAGGCCTCACTGGACTCCTCACATGATTCATCTAGAATTCGGATCATAGTTGACATTATTCAGGGCTTTCTAAGTTTTTGCCCCCGATTTCTGATTCATTAGCTGATTTCATTAGGGTTAGTAAAGAGGACATTTTAATTGGCTTCTCTACCTCTGGACTGGGTGGGGAAGAGGGGGGAGTGGATATTGGATAATATTTCTTTTCCTGATGTCAACAGTGATCCATGCTGGATAGGATGGCATGGTGGCTCAGTGGTTAGCACTGTTGCCTCACAGCACCCGGGACCCAGGTTTGTTTCCAGCATCGAGCAACTGGATTTGCACATTCTCCCTGTGTCTGCATGGATTTCCTCCAGGTGCTCTGGTTTCCTTCCAAATTCCAAACATGTGCAAGTCAGATGAATTGGTCATGCTAATTTGCCCATAGTGTTCAGGGATGTGTCAGTTTGATGCATTAGTCAGGGGAAATGTGAAGTAGTAGGGGAATGGGTCATAGAGTCATAGAGTCATAGAGATGTACAGCATGGAAACAGACCCTTCGGTCCATCCCGTTCATGCTGACCAGATATCCCAATCCAATCTAGTCCCACCTGCCAGCACCCGGCCCATATCCCTCCAAACCCTTCCTATTCATATACACATCCAAATGCCTCTTAAATGATGCAATTGTATCAGTCTCCACCACATCCTCTGGCAGCTCATTCCATACACGTGCCACCCTCTGCGTGAAAAAGTTTCCCCTTAGGTCTCTTTTATATCTTTCCCTCTCACCCTAAACCTATGCCCTCTAGTTCTGGACTCCCCGACCCCAGGGAAAAGACTTTGTCTATTTATCCTATCCAAGCCCCTCATAATTTTGTAAACCTCTATAAGGTCACCCCTCAGCCTCCAACGCTCCAGGGAAAACAGTCCCAGCCTGTTCAGCCTTCCCTGTAGCTCAGATCCTCCAACCCTGGCAACACCCTTGTAAATCTTTTCTGAACCTTTTCAAGTTTCACAACATCTTTCCAATAGGAAGGAGACCAGAATTGCTTGCAATATTCCAACAGTGGCCTAACCAATGTCCTGTACAGCCGCAACATGACCTCCCAACTCCTGTACTCAATACTCTGACCAATAAAGGAAAGCATACCAAACACCTTCTTCACTATCCTATCTATCTGCGACTCCACTTTCAAGGAGCTATGAACCTGCACTCCAATGTCTCTTTGTTCAGCAACACTCCCTAGGACATTACCATTAAGTGTATAAGTCCTGCTAAGATTTGCTTTCCCAAACTGCAGCACCTCGCCTTTATCTGAATTAAACTCCATCTGCCACTTCTCAGCCCATTGGCCCATCTGGTCCAGATCGTGTTGTAATCTGAGGTAACCCTCTTCGCTGTCCACCACACCTCCAATTTTGGTGTCATCTGCAAACTTACTAACTGTGCCTCTTATGCTCACATCCAAATCATTTATGTAAATGACAAAAAGTAGAGGGCCCAGCACCGATCCTTGTGGCATTCCACTGGTCACAGGCCTCCAGTCTGAAAAACAACCCTCCACCACCACCCTCTGTCTTCTACCTTTGAGCCAGTTCTGTATCCAAATGGCTAGTTCTCCCTGTATTCCATGAGATCTAACCTTGCTAATCAGTCTCCCATGGGGTTACCTTGTTGAAAGCCTTACTGAAGTCCATATAGATCACATCTACTGCTCTGCCCTCATCAATCATCTTTGTTACTTCTTCAAAAAACTCAATCAAGTTTGTGAGACATGATTTCCCATGCACAAAGCCATGTTGACTATCCAGGATCAGTCCTTGCCTTTCCAAATACATGTACATCCTGTCCCTCAGGATTCTCTCCACAACTTGCCCACCACCGAGGTCAGGCTCATCGGTCTATAGTTCAGTCTATAGTTCCCTGGCTTGTCTTTACCACCCTTCTTAAACACCGGCACCACATTTACCAACCTCCAGTCTTCCGGCACCTCACTTGTGACTATCGATGATACAAATATCTCAGTAAGAGGCCCAGCAATCATTTCTCTAGCTTCCCACAGAGTTCTCGGGTTCACCTGATCAGGTCCTGGGGATTTGTCCACTTTTAACCATTTCAAGCCATCCAGCACTTCCTCCTCTGTAATCTAGACATTTTGCAAGATGTCACCATCTATTTCCCTTTTTCTATATCTACCATATCCTTTTCCACAGTAAATACTGATGCAAAATACTCGTTTAGTATTTCCCCCATCTCCTGGCCGCCTTGTTGATCTTTGAGGGGCTCTATTCTCTCCCTAGTTACCCTTTTGTCCTTAATATATTTGTAAAAACCCTTTGGATTCTCCTTAATTCTATTTGCCAAAGCTATCTCATGTCCCAGTTTTGCCCTCCTGATTTCCCTCTTAAGTATATTCCTACTTCCTTTATACTCTTCTAAGGATTCACTCGATCTATCCTGTCTATACCTGACATATGCTTCCTTCTTTTTCATAACCAAACCCTCAATTTCTTTAGTCATCCAGCATTCCCTATACCGACCAGCCTTCACTTTCACCCTGACAGGAATATACTTTCTCTGGATTTTTGTTGTCTCATTTCTGAAGGCTTCCCATTTTCCAGCTGTCCCTTTACCTGCAAACATCTGCCTTCAATCAGCTTTCGAAAGTTCTTGCCTAATACCATCAAAATTGGCCTTTCTTCAATTTAGAACTTCAACTTTTAGATCTGGTCTATCCTTTTCCATCAGTATTTTAAAACGAATAGAATTATGGTCGCTGGCCCCAAAGTGCTCCCCCACTGACACCTCAGTCACCTGCCCTGCCTTATTTCCCAAGAGTAGGTCAAGTTTTGCACCTTCTCTAGTAGGTACATCTACATATGCCGGGTGAATTACTCTTTGAAGGGTCAGCGTGGGCTTGTTGGTCCAAAGGGCCTGTTTCCACACTGTAGGGGTTCTATAATAATGTATGTGGAAAGGATTGATTGTGGGTTGGGTCGATCTTTGCTAATACGTCTCCCAAAAATCCAACACCCTTCCAAGTCTAATCAATAAAATAATTCATTAATTGCAAATGTAATTTTCAGAATGTTGGTTTGATACTATTAATAAAGGCAGCAATTTACCTATTAATATTATAATTGAAATCTAAAATAATAAGCTACTCATTCATAATTCATTATAAAATGACTTTTGGTGGAAAACATGAAACAAGACAGTTAAACAAAAATAAAGACAAACTATTGAGTTCAGTAACTGCTTGCTTGTCAGTCACGCATGTAATTGATGTTCAAGTACATGTGAGAGTGATGCTGCTGACTGGCCTGACTCTTATACACTCATGTGTCTGTTTCTGGAAAGTAGCTTGCAATAAAAAGGTCACAAGTATAAAGCTTATGACCTTCTGTTATCTGCCCTGATCTTTGCCAGTAACTACCCACTGTGCCAGAGCAGCTTGGTTTCCTTCCAAGGACAAGCAGCTGATTACAATTTCTTTCAGTACATTAAGAGAGCTCACTGAAAATATATCACACATCAGTGTCTGTGTGAAATGGTGAATGAGACCATCTCACTAATTAGATTACTTACAGTACGGAAACAGGGTCTTCGGCCCAACAAGCCCACACCGATCCTCCAAAGAACAACCCACCCAGACCCATTCCCCTACATGTACCCCCTCACCTAACACTACGGGCAATTTAGAATGGCCAATTCACCTAACCTGCACATTTTGGGACTATAGAAGGAAACAGGAGCACCCGAAAGAAATCCATGTAGACACGGGGAGAATGTGCAAACTCCACACAGACAGTTGCCTGAGGTGGGAATTGAACCCAGGTCTCTGGCGCTGTGAGGCAGCAGTGCTAACCACTGTGCCACCGTGCCACCCACTTATGTGGGTACAATTAGAGAAGATATGACGTGTGTAATAAAGATCATATAAAACTGTAATCTTTGGTGACTTCACAAAAAGCATACTTGTATGCTGATATAAAAGTCAATGATAAACATTCACTCAGAATGCCAATTGCAGTCCTAGTCAAGTATGTAACACACTGTTACATTGTTCTTCACTGACTGATGTAACGATCTGAGAGCATTGTACAATTCCAATGTATGCTTCAAATGAGCATGCTAATGCTCTCAGAGTGGTTCATGTGTGGATACAGCTTTGGAACTATAAATGCCAAATCTGTGAGCATTAGGGGCCAGATCTAATTATCAAAGTCTCATCCACCGGTCAGACAATATGCAAGGAATGCCTGTCAGTTCCATGGGAGATATTCAAAAACATTGTGATCTTGTGGCAATTCATGGTAGAATCCCTACAATGCGGAAGCAGGCCATTTGGCCCATCGAGTCCACACCAACTATCTGACCCACCCTCCCCTACCCTATCCCTGTATTTCCCATGGCTAATCCACCTAGCTTGCATATCCTTGGACAGAATGTGCAATTTAGCATGGCCAGTCTACACAATCTGCACATCTTTGGACGGTGGGAGGCAACTAGAGCACCCGGATGAAACATAAGAATGTAAGAACTCGGAGCAGGAGTAGGCCATCTGACCCTTTGAGCTTGCTCCGCCATTCAATAAGATCATGGCTGAGCTTTCTATGTACTCAGATCCACTTACCCGTGCTCCCACCATATCTCTTAATTCCTTTATTGTTAAAAAATCCATCTTAGCTTTAAAAACATTTACTAAAGTAGCATCAACTACTTCACTGGGCAGAGAATTCCATAGATGTAGAACCCTTTCGATGAAGAAGTTCCTTCTCATTAAATCTGCTTCCTTCAATCTTGAGGCCATTCCCTCTTGTCCTCGCTTCAGCTGCCAGTGGAAACATCCTGTCTACTTCTATCTTATCTATTTCCTTCATAATTTTATACGTTTTGATAAAATCCCCCCCTCATTCTTCTGAATTCCAATGAATATAATCCTAATCTACTCAGTCTCTCCTCATAAACCAACTCCCTCAACTGCGGAATCAACCTAGTGAACCCCCTCTACACCCCTTCCAGTGCCAGTACATCCTTTCTTCAGTAAGGAGACCAAAGCTGCACACAGGTGTGGCCTCACCAACACCCTGTACAGCTGCAACATAAACTCCCTGCTTGTAAACTCAATCTCTTTGGCAATGAAGGACAAATTCCTTCTGCCTTCCTAATTGCTTGTTGTACCTGCAGACCAACCTTCTGTGATTCTTGCAAAAGGACATCCGGGTCCCTCTGCACAGCAGCATGCTGCAACTTCTTACCATTCAACTAATAATTCTTTTTACTGTTACTCCTACCAAGATGACCTCACATTTAATAACATTGTATTCCATCTGCCAGACCTTTGCCCACTCACTCAAAGTATCTGTGTTCCTCTGCAAAGTTTCACAGTCCTCTGCACACTTTGCTCTGCCACACATCTCAGTGTCATCTGCAAACTTTGACACGCTACAGGTGGTCCCCAACTCCAAATCATTTATATAAATTGTGAATAATTGTGGTCCCAATGCCGATCCCTGAGGCACACCAGTATTTATTGATTGCCAGCCAGAATAACACTCATGTATCTCCACTCTTTGCTTCCTGTTAATCAACCAATCCTCTATCTGTGCTAATACTTTACCCAGTAAAAAATGAGGTCTTCAGATGCTGGAGATCACAGCTGCAAATGTGTTGCTGGTCAAAGCACAGCAGGCCAGGCAGCATCTCTGGAATAGAGAATTCGACGTTTCGAGCATAAGCCCTTCTGATGAAACGTCGAATTCTCTATTCTTGAGATGCTGCCTGGCCTGCTGTGCTTTGACCAGCAACACATTTGCAGCTAATACTTTACCCATAATGCTATGCATCTTTATCTTATACAGGAGCCTCTTGTGTGGCACCTTGTCGAAGGCCTGTTGGAAATCTAGGTACATCATATCCACTGGGTCCCCCTTGTCCACCTTGCTCATAATTTCCAAAAGATTTGTCAAGCATGACCTGCTCTTTATGAACCCATGCTGCATCTGCCCAACGGGGCAATTTCTATCGAGATGCTTTTCTATTTCTTCCTTGATAGTAGACTCAAGCATCTTCCCCATTGCAGAGGTTAAGCTAACCAGTCTATAATTCCCCATCTTCTGTCTACCTCCCTTTCTAAGCAGTGGTCTCACATTTATGGGCGGCACGGTGGCACAGTGGTTAGCACTGCTGCCTCACAGCGCCTGTAGACCCGGGTTCAATTCCCGACTCAGGCGACTGACTGTGTGGAGTTTGCACGTTCTCCCCGTGTCTGCGTGGGTTTCCTCCGGGTGCTCCGGTTTCCTCCCACAGTCACAAAGATGTGCGGGTCAGGTGAATTGGCCATGCTAAATTGCCCGTAGTGTTAGGTAAAGGGGTAAATGTAGGGGTATGGGTGGGTTGCGCTTCGGCGGGTCGGTGTGGACTTGTTGGGCCGAAGGGCCTGTTTCCACACTGTAAGTCTAATCTAATCTAAAAAAAAAATTTGCTGTTTTCCAATCAGCTGTGACTGCCCCAGAGTCCAGCAAATTTTGCAAAATTACAAGTGCACTTACTATTTTGCCTGCCATCTCTTTTAGTACCTTGAGATGCATTCCATTATGGACAGGAGACTTTTCTATCCTTAGCCCCATTAGTTTACCCAACATTAATTTTTCCATAATAAAGATTGTTTCCAGGTCCTCACCGACCTTTGCCTCTTTGTCAATTACTGGCATGTTATTAGTGTTCTCCACTGTGAAGACCAACACAAAATACCTGTTCAATGCTTCAGCCATTTCATCATAGCCCATAACTAAATGCCCTTTCTCATCGTCTAAAGGACCAATGTTTACTTTAGCCATTCTTTTCCGTTTTATATATTTATAGAAACCTTGGTTACTTGTCTTTATATTCCCATGTTCTCACGTTCTATCTTAGTTTTCTTTATAGGTCTTTTGGGGCTTTCTGTTGACTTTTAAAGCTTTCTCAATCTTCGAGATTCATGCTGTTTTTGGCCACTTTGTATGTCTTCTCTTTCAATTTGATAGCCTCCCTTATTTCCTTAGACATCCATGGCAGATTACCCCTTTTCTTACAGTCCTTCCTTTTCTCTGGAATATACTTTTCCTGAGCAGATGCAGGGAGAATGTGTAAACTCCTCCACCTGAGGGTGGAATGGAACTCATGTCCCTGGCTCAGGTGTGGCAGTAGTGCTAACCACTGTGCCACTGCGCAACAGTAGCTGGTCACTCTGTGATGTAGGACCCTGGTGGCAGTGATTCCTTTCATTGAGAGCTGCTATCCAATTAGTGGCCAGTAACTTTTCATTGTCAGTGGGAGCTGTGCCAGATACTGGCAATGATGTGCCAGAGGCCCAGTATTACTGAGAGATCCCAGCTAGGCTGAAGGTGAGTTAGAGTGGAATGGGAATTACTGGGCAGGAATTGGTGCAGTGGGGCAAAGAACTAAAAGGAAAAGGCATGGGGTGCCTTTCAATGATCATTCCCTCCTGATGCTCAGTCCCTTGATCAGAGTGCCTGGTAACAAGGAATGAATTCATTAATGTCTTTTACTGATCTAATTAATTTTGTTACTGCTCAAAGATAAGGTCACAGTCTAGTGAAATATTATTGTGCTGTTTGCCAAAGTCAAAGTAAATCTTGTGAACGTCCATGATAAAATCAGTTAGCTCACATAGCGTGATAAGAATTGTCTATCGGAAAAACAGAAAGTGCTGGAGAAACTCAGCAGGTCTGGCAGCATATGTGGAAAGAAAAATAGAATTATCACTTCAGGCCCAGTGACCCTTCGTCAGGATTGTCTATTTGGTGCAAGGACATTTGTCATATTTACCTGAAAAATGAATGCGATTCCAGGAGTGAAGAAATGAAATTGGTCTCATCAGCGCTCTAAGCTGCTAAACGTGACAATTTGAAAGTAATTTCAAAACTATTAAAATCACATCAACAAATGTGAATGCAGGTCATGCTAATATAAGACTGGAAGGCATTGGAGTTGAAAGAGTTGGGTGTGTTCGTACCTTTCCTGGACGCAACTTGGCTGCCAGTAACATATGAAACAATTCTGCACTTAATTCCTTGCCAACCACTCTATAGAGAAAATTACCCATAATTATTTTAAAGTAAGCAGGCATAGTTCTGTACGTAGCTGAAAATGTGCTGCTGGAAAAGCGTAGCAGGTCAGGCAGCATCCAAGGAGCAGGAGAATCGACATTTCGGGCATGAGCCCTTCTTCAGGAATGAGGAAAGTGTGCCAAGTGGGCTAAGATAAAAGGTAGGGAGGAGGGACTTGGGGGAGGGGCGTTGGAAATGCGATAGGTGGAAGGAGGTCAAGGTGAGGGTGATAGGCTAGAGTGGGGGTGGGGCCATAGGGGTCAGAAAGAAGATTTCAGGTTAGAAAGATGGTGCTGAGTTCGAGGATTGGGACTGAGACAAGGTGGGGGGAGGGGGAATGAGGAAACTGGAGAGGTCTGAGTTCATCCCTTGTGGTTGGAGGGTCCCTAGGTAGAATATAAGGCGCTCTTCCTCCAGCCGTCGTGTTGCTGTGGTCTGGTGATGGAGGAGTCCAAGGACCTGCATGTCTTTGGTGGAGTGGGAGGGGGAGTTGAAGTGTTGAGCCACGGGGTGGTTGGGTTGGTTGGTCCAGGTGTTTCAGAGGTGTTCTCTGAAATGTTCTGCAAGTAGGCGGCCTGTCTCCCCAATGTAGTGGAGGCCACATCGGGTGCAGCGGATGCAGTAAATGATGTGTGTGGAGGTGCAGGTGAATTTGTGGAGGATATGGAAGGATCCCTTGGGGCCTTGGAGGGAAGTAAGGGGGGAGGTGTGGGCTCAAGTTTTGCATTTCTTGCGGTTGCAGGGAAAGGTACCGGGAGTGGAGGTTGGGATGGTGGGGGGTGTGGACCTGACGAGGGAGTCACGGAGGGAGTGATCTATTCGGAACGTTGATAGGGGAGGGGAGGGAAATATATCCCTGGTGGTGGGGTCCGTTTGGAGGTGGCAGAAATGATGTGATGTATATGGAGGTTGGTGGGGTGGCAGGTGAGGACCAGTGGGGTTCTGTCCTGGTGGTGATTGGAGAGGTGGGGTTCCAGGGTTGAGGAGCAGGAAGTGGAGGAGATGCGGTGGAGAACATCATCAACCACGTCTGAGGGGAAATTGCTGTCTTTGAAGAAGGAGGCCATCTGGTTTGTACGGTATTGGAACTGGTCTTCCTGGGAGCAGATGTGGCGGAGATGAAGGAATTGGGAATATGGGATGGCGTTTTTACAGGGGGCATGGTGGGAAGAGGTGTAGTCTAGGTAGCTGTGGGAGTCGGTCGGTTTATAGTAAATGTCCGTGTTGATTCGGTCGCCTGAGATAGAAATGGAGTGGTCTAGGAAGGGGAGGGAGAGTCTGAGATGGTCCAGGTAAATTTGAGGTCAGGGTGGAAGGTGTTGGTAAAGTGGATGAACTGTTTAACCTCCTCATGGGAGCACGAGGCAGCGCTGATACAGTCATCGATGTAGCGGAGGAAAAGGTGGGGGGTGGTGCCAGTGTAGTTGCGGAAGATGGACTGTTCCACATATCCTACGAAGAGGCAGGCATAGCTGGGGCCGATGCGGGTGCCCATGGCTACTCCTTTGGTTTGGAGGAAGTGGAGGATTGAAAAGAGAAATTGTTCAGTGTGAGGACCAGTTCAGTCAGTCGAAGGAGGGTGTCATGGGAAGGGTACTAGTTGGTGCGGCGGAAAAGGAAGAAGCGGAGGGCTTTGAGTCCTTCGTGATGGGGGATGGAGGTGTACAGGGACTGGATGTCCATGGTGAAGATAAGGCATTGGGGACCGGGGAAGCGAAAATCATGGAGAGCGTGGAGGAGGTGGAGGGCGTGGATGGTGGCCCGAACGCAGGTGGGGAGTTCTTGGACTAAGGGGGACAGGACCGTGTTGAGGTAGGCAGAAATGAGTTCAGTGGGGCAGGAGCAGGCTGAGACAATGGGTCGGCCGGGGCAGTCAGGTTTGTGGATTTTGGGCAGGAGGTAGAAACGGGTGGTGCGGGGTTGTGGGACTATGAGATTGGAGGTGATGAATGGGAGATCCCCTGAGGTGATGAGGTTATGGATGGTCTGAGAGATGATGGTTTGGTGGTGGGAGGTGGGGTCATGGTCAAGGGGGCAGTAGGAGGAGGTGTCAGCAAGCAGGCGTTTAGCCTCAGCAGTGTAAAGATCGGTGCGCCAAACTACTACCGTGCCTTCCTTGTCTGCCGGTTTGATAGTGAGGTTGGGGTTGGAACGGAGGGAGTGGAGGGCTGCATGTTCCGAGGGTGGGAGGTTGGAGTGGGTGAGAGGGGTGGAGAGGTTGAGGTGGTTAATGTCGCGGCGGCAGTTGGCTATGAAGAGATTGAGGGCAGGTAAGAGGCACACGGGGTGTCCAGGTGGATGGGGTGTGTTGGAGGTGGGAGAAGGGGTCGTCAGAGGGTGGGCGAGAATCCCGGTTGAAGAAGTAGGCGTGGAGGCGAAGGCGGCGGAAGAATTGTTCTGTATGTACACATGTAACATCATGGTACGAATAAGTAACGTGCTGAAAATGTGTTACTGGAAAAGCGCAGCAAGTCAGGCAGCATCCAAGGAACAGGAGATTCGACGTTTCGGGCATAAGCCCTTCTTCAGGAATCCCCGAAACGCCGGTTCTCCTGTTCCTTGGATGCTGCCTGACCTGCTGCGCTTTTCCAGCAACATATTTTAAGCTCTGATTTCCAGCATCTGCAGACCTCACTTTCTCCACGAATAAGTAACGTGCCCTGATATCAGCTGATAGCTTGTTTATACCTTCTTTCAACCTGTACATTTAAAAAATAAATTCTTTTCAGTAAGTTAAGAATGTTTTGACAAAGATCACTGTTTTAGAAATGGCTGTAGTCAGATGCCATGATGACCCCAAGGTAGCGTGGAACTAAATATCATGAGAGATTTAACTGTTATCTTTTTCAAGGATTGCTCTAATCTGCATCATTCTTGGAAAGAGGTTCTGTCCATTGAAGTTAAAAATCACACAACACCAGGTTATAGTCCAACAGGCTTAATTGGAAGCACACTAGCTTTCGGAGCAACACTCCTTCAACAGGTGATTGTGAAGGGCTCGATCGTAACACAGAATTTATAGCAAAAATTTGCAGTGTGATGTAACTCAAATTATACATTGAAAAATTGATTGTTAAGTCTTTCATCTGTTAGAATGCAGTGATAATTTCACTTCTTTCATGTGTAAATCACAAAATCTTTTTAAAAGTTGCATTCTCGGGTTAGCTGTTAGTAGCTTTAATGCAATTTTTAAAAAAAGGTTTTGTGATTTACACATGAAAGAAGTGAAATTATCACTGTATTCTAACAGATGAAAGACTTAACAGACAATCAATTTTTCAATGTATAATTTGAGTTACATCACACTGCAAATTTTTGCTATAAATTCTGTGTTACGATCGAGCCCTCCACAATCACCTGAAGAAGGAGCGTCGCTCCGAAAGCTAGTGTGCTTCCAATTAAACCTGTTGGACTATAACCTGGTGTTGTGTGATTTTTAACTTTGTACACCCCAGTACAACACCGACCTCTCCAATTCCTGTCTATTGAAGTTAGTTACTAGCTGTCTCTCACAAAGTGGTCTTATCTGTTTGATTTAACCAGACCACCTGGCCTCCCTTCTGATCAGTAAACTGTTCATCAGTGCTTTCTTCCTGCTTTTTTTTCTCTCTCCACAAATGCTGTCAGACCTGTTTTTATATCAGATTTCCTGCTGTCATAGTTTGCTTTTACTCTGTGAAGTACCATCCACTTACTTTCAACTACTTTTATTTAACTGCATAAATTATTTATGTTTTCCAAGAAAAGCGATTCAGGTTTGAAAAATGAATTTTAGTGTCTTATCCGAATAATTTAATGTTGCCTTTTTTGAATTGCTTATTAATTTGGTCTGCAAAACTTCCCATGTGTAATCAATACCTGTTATTTAATTTATTCCTTAATGAAATTATGATGAACACCAGCTACATTGGTGGAAGAATCTTCCTCCATTTGTGTATTATTGAACAGCATTTCAGGGATATTTTAAAGATGTCTTGCATTCTAGATAATATTGGATTTAAGAGAAACATCAAATTAGGAACTTAATGTTGAAGTTTTCTATGCTTAGTTATAATAATGCCTCAATATAATATTTGCAGCACTGATTGCAAATTGATTGAATGACTGTAGTTTAGAGCTAGATCATGGTTCTTGATTTCAACTGATTTCTGTCAGAGATTCAAAGCAATTTAAGGTGGTGGAAATGACCTCTTTCTCTCCTGCTTACTTGCAAGAGGCTAGTTACATCTTGCTGATTTTCAGTAACACTTCCTATTATTTTATGCAAAGAGTTAATGCCAATCTTAACAGTTTTGCGCATACTGACATCAAGCACACTGAAATTAAAACCTTCAGAATTTCAGCATACAATATTCATCTGTCAGCATACATCTTGAAAAGAATTATGATTTTGAGGTTCTGACCAGTTTTCAATTGTTGGATGTTTGTTTCATATAGTCCTTCATGAAGACATATTTATAGAACATGAAGTTGAGAGACTTTTCTTAGCTCATATATTTCAACAATCTTTATTCCTGGAGATACACAGAGACTACCATACCTAGAAAGCAGGTAAGTGCTTTCAGGAAGTATAGGCCTTGTGAAAGAGCCTGTCGTTCTCCTTAATTAATGTAGTTATTGAACTTGTGCTGTGCTACTATTACCAGATGCAATGAATATTACTGGGAAGCACAGAATCTAATTTCATCTTGCACTGTGGAAGGTGCAAAGAGAAAGTTACATTGGGAATGACCAGTTGTATTTATCTGCATCTTCACTGCCAACTTGCTATGTCAAGTCTGTTCCTACTCACTCTGTGTCCCTTCAGGATCAAATTCAGCAGATGTTTAGGCAGAGCAAGTAAGTGAAAGCATGTGAAGTGGTGACAATTTATTTTGTTTTGAGGCTTGACTTAACTGAAGAAGAGAGGGTAGATTTGTATTCTCGTGATTAGCCTAAAACATAGGCTTTAGTGGATACAATGCAGTAAAATTGTTCAGTTTTGTTTTTCTATTCATTCATAGGATATGGGCATTGTTACCTGGCCCAGCATTTATTATCCATCCCCAGTTGTCCTTGGAAAGTTTGTAGAGAGTTCAATGGACTGCCCATCTAGGCAATCTTTGCCCATCTGAATTTTCCAGTTATGTGTGGATTGAAATGATCATCACTGTGTCTTTCTGATCAGGTCTCATTATTTTTTGCTTTGTACATCACTCCACTGTGTGATTATTTTTATGGGAGGTCACAAATGTCTCCTAGCCTTTAGCATTTCACATTTATACCTAAAATACTTCCACATCTTGGTTTTCAGATCTTAGCTCATACTTCAATATTGTTTGAATATCATCATTAATTAACAGAGCCATCCAACCATCCTTCCATCCTACCCTACTTTCCCACCATTCATAAATATCCTGTAGACTTTAGATTCCAGTACTAATATCATTCTACTTGGCCCTGACTCTACACTTTGATTTATCACATTTTTCTTGCCCCCACTAATTAGTTTAAAATCCTCTCTACTACAAGTGGTAGGAATACCAGTTCCCGAGCAGTTCAGAGGGAAAGCTGCACATTGGTACACATCCCACTTTCCCCAAAACTGTTGCTAGTGCTCTATGAATGGGATCACGAGTGTGGGGGTAAGTACATGAAAGTTTTCGGTACTTACTCTCTTTAATTTCTGATATGGCTAGGAAGAACTGTTTGTTTAGTGTATGGATTCTTCTGTAGATGAAGAATAGCAGAGGTCCTTTGCAGGTCTGATTCCTGATGAAGGGCTTATGCCCGAAACGTCGAATTTCCTATTCCTTGGATGCTGCCTAACCTGCTGTGCTTTAACCAGCAACACATTTTCCTCTATGAATGGGAACCCATTTCTGTCACACCAGTCTTTGAACTATATATTGGTCTTTCAAATCTACATGTGCTTTAAATGATAATGCAGAAATTATGACCACTTTTGTTTTGCTTTTTAATTCGGGTGCCTAACTACTCATACTATCTATACAAAAACCTCCTTCTTCATCCTGCATATGTCATTGGTCATATTTAGAACACAACCTCTTCCACTTTAAGCTCCTCTCCAGCTCTGAGTAGATGTCGTGATCTTTGGTACTGTGTAGGACTCAACCAGCTGGAGTTAAGCTCTTTGCTGCACAAAAGGGTGTGAGTACCTGTCACTATATTGTCCCCTGGCACCACTGCTAACATGGGATTCAGTTCTGCAATGTAACAAAATGATCCGTGTACAATGAATGATTTTCAGTCTCTGAATGTGAAGAAGGTAGTAAGACTGCCAATTTAATGTACGTTCTATTTCAGAGTTGACTCTGAGATGATTCTGGAGAAGCTGCAGGAATACAACAAAATCAATCAAGTTATTTGAAGCACAAACTCATGGTGCTTGTTATCCACAATGTGGTGCTGAGCAGAGCTTCAAAGGCAACTTTGAAACAGTTTGGAGGTCATGCCCTTAAATGCCACTGTGAGGCACAAAGCACAGTAGTTTTTGAAGGGAAGTCACACATTTAATACCTATGAATTGATACTCCACATAATGACCTAAAGCCATTTCACCTAAACTGAATGACTTATTCCAGAATCAAACTTGATTTAAAACATACACTGTTCAACAAACATACTTCAAAAGGTCCCCTACAGCAATATTTTATAAAGACTTCTTATCTAAGTATCTCACTGAAGACAGATCTAATCACAAGGGAATAAATCACTACACTGTGCCATTGTTTGAATAGAATCCTAAATTTCGACTCTAAGAATGAACAGTGGTTGGATGGATTATGTGAAAAAATCAATTAAGAGAGAAGAACAGCAGACTATTGAAACCCACTGCCAGTGAGACTATCACGGTTAAAGAGTTAACTTATGAGGAGGGGATTATACAAGTGTAGATTGTATATCCCACAGTTTGGAAGGTTAAAGGATCTTCTAACTGAGGTATTTAAAAAGACGGAAGGAATTGATAGATTCATTTCAGAGAAACTATTTACTCAGGTGAGGGAATCCAGAACAAAATGGGACAATTTCAAAATTAGAGCATTTAGGAGTGAAATCAGAAAGGACTTTTTTTAAAGTAAAGGATAGGGGAAGAGTGGAATGTAAGTGGGCTGTGAATGCTGGATCAATTTTCAGCATTGTTATTGCCGGATAAAGATATGGTTCAGGGCTTCTTTTGCTACCATCCCAATGCATCTGCATTCATGTTGCCTCCTCAATCCTCTGCATGCAAAGGAGTGAAATGCCAGTGACAGTAAAAAGATATCGATCAAATAATTATAAAAGTAGTGCCTGATTGTTAACTTAATCCTGTCCCCGTGACAGTGTCTTCTTTTGCTAATAAAGTCATAGAGTCAAAGAGGTGTACAGCATGGAAACAGACCCTTCGGTCCAACTCATCCATGCTGACCAGATATCCTAACCTAATCCAGTCCATTTGACAGCACTTGGCCCATATCCCTCTAAACCCTTCCTATTATATACCCATCCAGATCCCTTTTAAATGTTGTAATTGTATCAGCTTCCATCTGGTAGCTCATTCCATGCATGCACCACCTTGTGCGTGAAAAAGTTGCCTCTTGAATCTCTTTTAAATGTTTCCCCTTTCACCTTAAACCTATGCCCTCTAGTTCTGGACTCCCTCACTCCAAGGAAAAGACCTTGTCTGTTTACTATAACCATGCCCCTCATGATTTTATAAATCACTATAAGGTCACCCCTCAGCCTCTGACCAGGGAAAACAGCCCCACCCTATTTGGCCTCTCCCTGTAGCTCAGATCCTCCAACCCTGGCAACATCTTTGTAAGTCATTTCTGAACCCTTTCAGGTTTCACAACATCCTTCCAGACCAGAATTGCACACAAAACTTCAAAAGTGGCCTACGCAACATGACCTCCCAACTCCTATACTCAATTCTCTGTCCAATGAAGGAAAGCATACCAGACGCCTTCTTCATTATCTAATCTACTTTCGAGGAACTGTGAACTTGCACCCCAGGTCTCTTTGTTCAGCAACACTCTCCAGGACCTTACCATTAAGTGTATAAGTCCTGTTCTGATTTGCCTTTTCAAAATGCAGCACTTCACTTTTATCTAAATTAAACTCCATCTGCCATTCCTCAGTGCATTCGCGGATCTGATAAGATCCCATTGTATTTTGAGGTAACCTTCTTCGCTATCCACTCCACCTCCAATTTTGGTGTCATCTGCAAACTTACTAACATATTTGCTATGTTCACATCCAAATCATTTACATAAATAATGAAAAGCAGTGGACCCAGCATTTATCCTTGTGACACACCAGTAGTCACAGGCCTCCAGTCTGAAAAGCAACCCTTCATCACCACCCTCTGTCTTCTACCTTCAAGCCAGTTCTGTATTCAAATGGCTAGTTCTCTCTGTAGTAGTCCAGTAGTGCATTCTCTGTTGTTTAGCTCTGCCTCTAGTAGATCTGTGTGGGTTGGGAATCGGGTTAGCTCAGTTGGCTGGATTGTTGGTTTACTAAGCAGTGTGATGCCAACAGTGTGGGTTCAATTATCATCGCTGGTTTGAGGTTACCATGAAGGACTGTCCTTCTCAACCTCTTCCCACACCTGAGGTCTGGTGGTCCTCAGGTAAAATCACCACCAGTTGCTTTTCTCCAATGAGAGAGCAGCCCCTATAGTCTGGTAAGACTATGGTAACACAAAAATAACATGTATGGGTAAAGGTGTCTACAATGATAATAGGTACCAAACCAGGAGAACACTGACAGTATGGGTACATTGTGACTTTTGATTGGTAACAGCAGGGATATGAAGAGTTAGAAAAACATTTGATACAAGAAAGAAATTTGCTATTAAGAGCAGGTTATGAGGGTAGTTCGTGGGTGCAGTAAAGAATGACAGCATTTCAAAGCAAGAAGAGGAATGAAGTGGATGAGCTAATGAATGGCAATGAATTTTGATGTTAATATAAATATAAAATTACACACATTAGATCAAGAATATGAGGGTTCTTGATAACATAGGAGCATACTTAAGTGATGGACAGGATAATTTCAATACAACATGTCCTACATGATTGTGCTGCCTTAGTTATCCACTCTCCACATCAAACAGAAATAATCTCCTTGAAGAGGTGGGAAACTAGAATAAAAATTCAGGTCAACTGAGGAAAGATAGTTGCAAAAGATTTCTCAGACTCAAATGAATGGAGAAAGATAAAACTGGCTCTGACTAATGATATTTGTGTTTATAATTTGTACAATTTGCAGAAAGTGAAGGTGAAGGATGCCAGTTAGAAGAGGGCATTGCATGGAATCTGGTGAAGCTGCTAGAGTGGGAAACAGGGTGGGTGGAGACAGTGGGAGGCAAAATGCCAGCTCCCCACTAGAAGAGGACTTAAATTAGCACAAGGAATTCAGGAAAGAAGCACCCTTCCTTTCATCGAGTAGCAGCCTACAGGGTTAAACCATATATGTCCCTGAGATTTCTGTTTCATGAATCCTCATCACTGTTCGTCATGTCGTTTGAGCTATCCGGACTATTGCTGCACATGAGATAGAATGGTTGCTATCATAAGGCAATCTATCAGTTGGAATTCTGAGTGCATTTCTGGCTGCTACACATGATTGCGCTGGAGGGAGAGCAGAGGAGATCCCCAGGATATTACCTGTGAGAGAAAGTCTCAGTTATAATGAGGGACTGGTTTGGTTTCCCCAAGAACAGAGGAGGCTGAGAGGGGATCTGATTAAGGTATATAAAATTATGACTGGAATAGATAGAGTAGATCTTTCCCTTGTGGCAGATGTGTCTAAGAGCGGAGGGAATAAGTCTAAGGTGAGGAGTAAGTGGTGTGAGGGAAACCGATCGCACTCTCTGAGAGGGTGGTGGATGTAGTTACTGTCACAACATCAAAGAAGGATCTGAATGAGAATTTAAAATGGCAGGGCATAGTAAGCTATGGACAAACTGCAGGTAAATGGGATTAGTATAGTTTTGTGTTTGTCACCTGGCATAGTGGTTCGAAGAGCCTGTTATTACACTAGATTGGTGCATTGTTGGCAGGATGAGGCTGTCATAATGGGATTACTTGTCCAATTCAAACTCAATTTGATCATAAGTGATTGGTTCACTACCCTAGCCACCTGTAAAGACATGGTGGGTGGACTGGGAGTGGTAATACTGCCAATGATCTGACTCTCTAACTTATGGGTGTAGCAGCCTGTTTATGGTTGGCCCATAAAATTCAGCCCATTTTGTTTACCATTCTGATATCAGTGGTAACAAAAATAAAGCTAAATTTGAAAAAATTGTGAGCAAAAATGAATTTTGATGCTAATTAGTAAATCTTATTTTTTCTCTAGTCTAGCAGTTAACGATATGCCTAACAGAATAAGTATGCCATACAAAAAAAAACTGCTTTCAAAAACATTACAGCCTGACCTTTCATATTTTGTTAATGAAAGGTTCATTTTCTCAGGCAGAGTCAAACAAGCATCGGAATCCAAGTTCAACAAAGTCTGAGTGTTTTCCTGTCCCTAATGTTTGTGAACAATGATCAGTTTCTGGCACAGAGTCTCTTCACTCTTTCAGGGAAACAGCTATGCCTGTGAAGTTACTGGATGTTCCTCAGCTGATGGTAAGGCATTCAAAAACCTCTGGGTTTTCATGCTGCCGAGATCCCACACCAACGGCAACCCTCTGTTGCAATGAATATTTTATTCTTACCTCCAATTTGGTGGAAATTGTATGAAGTTGAAAAATGTGATGCTGGAAAAACACAGCAGGCCAGGCAGCATCCGAGAAACAGGAGAATCGACGTTTCGGGCATAAGCCCTTCCTCAGGAATGAGGCTGGTGTGCCAGGCGGGCTGAGATAAAAGGTGGAAGGGGAGGGGATTTGGGGGAGGGGCGCTGGGAATATGATAGGTGGAGGGAGGTGAGGGTGAGGGTGATAGGCCGGAGAGGGGGTGGGGACGGAGAGGTCGGGAAAAAGATTGCAGGTCAAGAGAGCATTGCTGAATCCGGGGGTTGGGACTGACATAAGGTGGGGGGAGGGGAATGAGGAAGCTGGAGAAATCCACATTCATCCTGTGTGGTTGGAGGGTTCCTAGGAGGAAGATGAGGCGCTCTTCCTCCAGGCGTCATGTGGTCAGGGTCTGGCGATGGAGGAGGCCAAGGACCTGCATGTCCTTGGCGGAGTGGGAGGGAGAGTTAAAGTGTTCAGCCACAGAATGGTTGGGTTGGTTGGTGCAGGTGTCCCAGAGCTGTTCCCTGAAACGTTCCGCACGTAGGCGACCTGTCTCTCCAATGTAGAGGAGACCACATCGGGTGTAATGGATACAGTAAATGATGTGTGTGGAGGTGTAGGTGAATTTGCGATGGATATGGAAGGATCCGTTGGGGCCTTGGACGGAGGTGAGGGGGGAGGTGTGGGCGCAAGTTTTGCACTTCTTGCAGTTGCAGGGGAAGGTGCCGGGAGTGGAGGTTGGGTTGGTGGGTGGTTGTGGGCCTGACAAGGGAGACATGGAGGGAATAGTCTCTCTGGAATACTGATATGGGTGGGGAGGGGAATATATCCCTGGTGGTGGGGTCTGTTTGGAGGTGGCGGAAATGACGGAGGATGATATGATGTATCCAGAAGTTGGTGGGGTGGTAGGTGAGGACCAGTGTGGTTCTGTCCTGTGGCGATCAGAGGGGCGGGGTTCAAGGGCGGAGGAGCGGGAAGTGGAGGAGATGTGGTGGAGAGCATTGTCGACCACGTTGGAGGGGAAATTGCAGTCTTTGAAGAAGGAAGCCATTTGGGATGTTTGGTAGTGGAATTGGTCCTCCTGGGAGCAGATGCAGCGGAGGCGGAGGAATTGGGGATATGGGATGGCGTTTTTTACCGGGGACAGGGTGGGAGGAGGTGTAATCTAGGTAGCTGTGAGAGTTGGTCGGTTTGTCGGCCGGTAAAAACGCCATCCCATATTCCCAATTCCTATTCCCCTCAACCTCACCTCCTTCCACCTATCATATTCCCAGCACCCCTCCCCCAAATCCCCTCCCCCCTACCTTTTATTTCAGTCTGCCTTCCACACCAGCCTAATTCTTGAAGAAGGGCTTATGCCCGAAACGTCGATTCTCCTGCTCCTCGGATGCTGCCTGGCCTGCTGTGCTTTTCCAGCATCACATTTTCAGCTCTGATCTCCAGTATCTGCAGTCCTCACTTTCTCCTAGGGGGAAATTGCATGAAGACCATTTATGTTAACCAGACATTTTCAATATCCTGCGATATAGTAATAACATTTGACATACCTTTGAAATTTATAAGAACCAAAAAAATTAGCCTGTTTAAGTCATGCTGTAGGATGTGCTTTTTTATTTTCTTCTCTACTACTATCCTATATGTCTTTGCGCTTTGTTGAAGCGCGAAGTTAATCTTTTGACTGATCCAGTCGGATACTTCTTTTCATTCATGAAGTGAGGGCCTTGCTGGCTAGGCCAGCTTTTCCTGCCCACCCCTGAATGCCCAGAGGGCAGTTAAGAATCAACACATTGCTGTGGTTCTGAAATCTCATGTAGGCCAGACCAGGTAAGGATAGCTGGACATTAGATTCTTTTTTTCCCCAACAATGTTTCCATGGTCATCATTAGATTCATAATTCCTGATTTTTATTGAATTCAAATTCTACCATCATACACACACCATATATCTGTCCATAAATCTCACCATATCCCATATTGCTATAAGATTCAGATGTCCACGTTTCTCAACTATATTTTTAGGCTAAAATTCCATTATCTGCCTGACCACCGTCAATATGCTCATTTGTCTGTAGTTTCTGGAATAATTTTATGCCCCATCTTTAAATTGAAGAATTAGATCAGTGTCTGCCTATCCCTTGCATGTATTTCCTTTTCCTAATGAATTTACATATAAGCATGAAATAGTGAGTAAGGGCACCATACCCCAAATGTGTAGATCATCATTAGTGGTAGATGACTGCTGATGATTTAGTATGAGAGCCACTATACCTCAAGAAAGGGGTTGGGTTGAGAAGGTGGGACCTTCATGGTAATGTCAGCTGGCAGGAATTGACCTTTTGCTCTTGGTGTTATTCTGCAAACCAGCTGTCTAGCTAACTAAGCTAACCGACCCCCAGGAGTGTGTAATATGTAACAGTGCCTCTGCTCATTCTTCCCTACATTCTGCTATGTTCTTCATTATCTTTTTAGAAAGGCCATTAAACACTCCAAATTAAGAGGTCTTTTAACTGAGGGAAGACTGTCCCACTCAAGAAATTATGAGTTTTATTTGGTATTTTGTGCAGAAAAAAGGTCTCATATCATTAGGTCTTAAAGCTGCTTGTTGTTAATCCTGTGTAGATTGTAATAGGGAGATACAACTGCGAAACTGATTCCAATCTTTTAAATTTAAATGAATATCACTTGGAAAGGGGAAAAGGCAGCTTTAGTTTACTTTCCAGAATGGGAGTTGTTATCTGAGGACACAAGGATGAAAAATTCCCATTTTGGTGACACATATGCTTATCTTACGCATGTTCTTTATGCAACATTGGAACCAATAAACTTTTGGATTACCGTATATCTGCTTTACATGCAATGATAACTGTTCATTCCAAAAAAACAAGTTAATTTAAGCATGTTATCTGTTAACACAAGTTACTATGAGTTACATACACATGCTATCAAAGGGTATGTTAATTACTTTCAAGTTTCTTATCCTTCATCCTGAATCAGTTTGGGAGCAATTTCCTGCAGATGCTGGAATCTGGACTGAAAATAACCAATGCTGGAGATTACAGCAGGTCAGACAGTATCCATGGAGTGAGACAAACCAAGTTAACGTTTCAAGTCTATTTGAGTCTTTATCAGAGCCCTGATGAAGAGGCATCTAGATTTGAAACATTAGCTTGCTCTCTCTCTTTCCATGGAAACTGTCTGACCTGCTGTGATCTCCAGCATTTGTTGATTTCAGTCCAGGATCAGATTGTTATTTATCATTCAGCCTGGATTAGTCTATCAATTTCTTCTTTCTATCTATGATCGAAAGGGACAATAAATACCTCAACTTTCTGAATGGATGGATAGAATGCAGACGAGTCACTATTAAGGTACTCTGACAACAGTTTGTGAATGGAAATTGACACACTGGGGCTTCCCTTTTACCCTATATTGATGGTGTTTCCATCTGATGCCATACATGTTTCTAGAAAGAGTGCCACCAAGACCTGTGACCAGCATTGTTCCTCCAGGATCAGCACTGGGTCCACTTCTGTTGGCACTTATATAAATGATTTGGATGAGAATATAGGAGGCATGGTTGGTAAATTTGCAGATGACACCAAAATTGGTGGTGTAATGGCCTATGAAGAAGGTTATCTAAGAGTACAAAGAGATCTTGATCAATTGGGTCAATGGGCTGAGGAATGGCAGATGAAATTTAATTTGGATAAATGTCAGGATTTGCATTTGGTGAAACATACAAGGGCAGAGTTCAAAACTAGGAACATATTTTTAAGATGAGAGGAGAAAGATTTAAAAAGGATGGGAGGGGCAACTTTTTTTACACAGAGAAATTCATATGTGGAATGAACTGCTAGAGAAAGTGATAGATGCAGGTACTGTTACAATATTTAAGAAGACATTTGGATACGCACACAAATAGGAAAGGTTTGGAGGGACATGGGTCAAATGCAGTCAGGCGGGACTAGTTTAGTTTGGAAACATGGTCTGCATGGTCTGGTTGGACTGAAGAGTCTGTTTCTGTGCTGTATGACTCTTAATAGGCAGGACAGGTTGTTGGTGAGACCTGGATTTATCAGAAAATTGTTGGTACAGATCTATTAGATGGTGGGCAGATTCACCACTACTAATTGATGCTAAATCAACCAGCATAATTCACTCAGTGGGAGGTGACCAACTAGAGGAATGTTAACCCTGTGACTGGAACAGTGGGGGTCTGCTCCTCCAATCACAGCCTGCTTCTCTCTTGTGCTTGCTACTGATAGGCTCATAGTCAACCCGTCAGCAGCATCATATGGCGAGTGAGAACCAGCCTGTGATTGGATGAGCAGCAATAAGATCAGTGGAGACAATGAGCAAGTATTCCAAGGTCACATCAGGGCTGGAGATGGGGAGGTCAGAGGAAGAGAGATCTGAGGCTGGGGAAAATAGGGAAGGAGGAATAGAGTCTGGAAGAGGTAGGACTGGAAGCTGAAGGAAATTGGGCAAGAAGCAGTGAGACTTTAGGGACTGGGACAGGAGATTGTAGGCATGAGGGGACTGGACAATTGGGGACTGTCAAGGCCAGAGGTAGTGTGGCTGGAGGATGAGGGAGAGTGAATGGGCAGGAAATGAGACTGGTGAGACCAAGACAGATGGAGTGAGGCCATGGTTTGGGAATGAAATGAATCAGTAACCAGGCTAGAGGAGCTGCAGGGATGGGAGGTAGAGGAGGAGCAAAGTTGGGTGAGGACTGCAAAGGTGAGATAGGAATTCTAAAATTTTCAACAATGGAAAGTATACTGTGAGACCATTACTATTGTAATGAACACTGTTAATTAGATAATTAAAACCTGAACAGTTTTATTTCGTTAAGCTTTACATTTATGTGTTATCACAACTCAATAGTCACAAATGCTGCAAATCACGTGAGGTGCCATGCCTGTATTAGCACAAAACATGCAATTGTTTAGCTAGGACCTCACCAGTCTGTGGAAAGTGTGTTCATAATGATAGCTTTATGAGTGTGGGTGTGTGCATGTCAGTTTTTTTAAAGAAAGAAGATAATTGCTGCTAACATATGCCTGATCTTTTGTGCCAAGTTAAACATTGTGGTGTTTGAAATTCATGCTTTCCTTGTTTGTTGTGGCTTTAGATTAATATAAAAGTGAACAGTATTGAGTATTTTGTGAATTCCTCTAATTCTGTTTCTGTGAGCGTCCAAATATCCCATATGTTAGCACAAATACAGAAAGCAAGATTACAATGACTACATTGCTTAGTGACGATGAAAAAGGAGTGCTGGAAAGCCAAAAGGAGCCTATCAAAATTAAAAGGAAGCCCTTAAGAAAATCTCAAGAGGAGTGTTTAAAAACAAAAAAAAGATGCCTGCCACAGCAGTGAATCAGTGGAATGATATGCTAGAATTGGTATTAGCTTCTAAATTAAATATAATCGTCAGAAGACAACACACTGCCTTTCAACATCTGTGAGATATTAATACAAACAACATGAAGTCTCTCATGTCCTAAATAATAAATAGCCTCTCAGATACCATGAGTGCTATAACTGAGTCCTGATGAGGTCATCTACTGGGCACATGAAACTGTTTTTCTCTCTGCTCAGATGTTGCATGATCTGCTGAGTATTCCTGACATTTTCTGTTCTGTTTCAGAGATTCCAGCACTTATAGCATCATGGTCTTACATAACTACCTCCCTAATTCTCAGACCTCCAAGTGATATCCAGCAATTATTCTTCCAAATGGAATAACTGAGTGACAAACAAATACTTCTTGGAAACCTGTTCTTTCAACATATTAGGACAAATAAAACTAGTGTGAACACTTTCTGCCTTTGTGATAAGGCAGGTGAATATGCAAAAAGAGTTTTATCTGCTGTTTAGAAAGAAATATTATTCTTGCTCTTTCAATACTGGTTAAAAGCCACTTTATATTTTATATATTGCATAGGGGATCACAGGTCAACTTTAATGTCTCATCTCTCAATAGATTCAAGAAACAAATTTGATTTTGTAAGAACAATAGCAAAATCAAGTGCAACTTTGTGGATCAGGAATGCTGGAAAGATGCATGATTTTTGACAAATTGGAGACGCTTTACATATGTAATTGCTGTAGTAGATAAGTCGTGAAAGTTGCTAGCCTTTGTCTATCTGATTGCAATGGGTATGGTCCCACTTTTAATACTGGATTAAGCTAGCAGTAAATCGACAGGATTTATCAGTTAAAGTTTCCTTTTCATGTGGTGCCATCTCCTGGCACTTACAGGAACACAGCCTGTGGATGAGAGCTCACCAGGCACGTTAAATAACCAGCCATCTACACAATACTGCACCCCTCCCCTCACACATTTCTGTTTCCTCTCTCCCCTAAATAATCTGGGCATGTGTGAGGCTCTTGCATGCAGTGGTTCAAGATTTAAGGAGATCCAGGTTCAAGTTACGCCTGTTGCAGAGGTGTGTCATAGTATACTCATTGGTTATACAGACATCTCTAAGTACAGACATCATTCATCCTGCCCAATCTGACTTATAGGGAAAGGCTTAATAAAAGAAAACATAATAAAAGAAAATTGAAGAAAAATGCTGCAGAATTTATCTGACTGTATGTCAACTGGTTGTGGCTGGACAAGCAATCTAAATATCATTGGTTTTCTGGGGCAGAGGTTTGCCAGTCCAGTTTTATTTGGCTAGTTGTGGAACTAAATTTATTCAATTTGATAAGTGTTGGCTTAGAACTAGAAAATCGATAAAAGTGATTTGATTGTCATAGAAACAAACTGGTTAATAAATGTTCTTCAGGAAAGCGTATTTGTAGTTCCCACTCATTTTGGTTTGTGTGTGTTAGAGGCCAGGCCAGACCCCTCAAAACATTTCAAGAAGGCAGCGCAAACCCTAACTTTTCTAGTTGTTTTAAGCAGGTGTAAAATGGATATTCCAGGAGTGACGCAGCTGGTCAAAACCCCTCAGTTTTAAACAAAACAGAATCTACTTACAGAGTACCGAATGAAACACAAACAAAAGAGAACAGAGTACCGAATAACTTAACCTATCCGAAAACCCAATCGATTATCCCAACTTAATGACACTGTTCCAAATTCCTGCAACAATCCCCATAAACATGCCTTGGCAAAAAAGGTAAAATCAAACACAGGAGAGTCTTCCAGGAGAGAAAGAAGGCAGAGAGATAAATATGGAACACCTTCTTCCCTGGAGCCATTTCTTTGACCAGCAGCCTTACAAAACTGAGTGCTCGCTCAAACCAAACCAAACCAGACCAGAGAAAAGCTGAGCTGGGAGAACGGGTGACTCCCCTTTCATTCTACAAATGTTTGTCTAAAATTTAAAAGCTTCTTCGAGTAGAACCCAGACATTTTGGAATCCACACGTTTACGAACTCTCTGAAAGAAAAACCAAGAACAACCTAACCTTGTTAAAGGAGCAGCATCGTCACATATGTTTGATTCCAATCCCACAATATGTAGCTAACCCCTAGCCACTGAAATATAAAACAAATATCACAGATCAGAACAACAACAGTGACCCAGATCTCTGAATCCAATCCAAACTAGACAACCCTGCCAAATCCTCTTATAACATCTGGAGGCTATTAAGCAAGCAGTCAAACAACACAGAAATAGTGGGAGGGTGAGAAACATTTCTAGAGAGATCTTTCTTATTTACTAATGGCATGAGGGCATCACTAGCTGGGTCAACATTTATTGCCCATTCCTAGCTGCCTTGAGAACATGGTGGCAAACTGTCTTCTTGGACTGGTGCACTCCAATTGATGTGAGTAGACCCCCAAGGCATCAGGCTGGAAATCTTGGAATCTGACTCAATGACACTGAGAGAATGATGATATATTTCTAGTTGATAATAGTTGTGAGTTTGGAAAGACCTGTCAAAGGAACTTTTCTGCAGTCCATTTTGTAGATTGTGCGCATTGCTGCTACTGAGCCTCGGTGGTAGTGTGAGTGAATATTTATGGATGTAATGCCAGTCAGTTAAACAATTTAACCTGGATAATTCTTGAGAATTATTGGAGCTGCACTTATCCACACAAATTGGGGGTACTCCATCACACTCTTGACTTGTTCATTATAGATGGTGGACAGGCTTTGGAAGTCAGGAGGTGAGTTACTTACTGCAGGATTCATAGAATCCCTACAGTGTGGAAGCAGGCCATTCAACCTATCAAGTCCACACCAACCTACCGAAGATCATCCCACCCAGGCCCACCTAACCTGCGCATCTTTGGACTGTGGAAGGATGCCCACCTTGAAGAAGTTCTCCTGCTCCCTCCACAAGGATCTCAGTGAGTCTCTCTCTCTCACTGCACCCCTCCCCCCCTCCCCAGGTCACCTCTTCAGCCATATCCTGAAGCAGACCTGCTTCTCCAACCTATCACCATCACCTCCCCATCTTTATCAACCTATTGTCTTCCAAGCTACCTTCCCCCTAGAACCCCTCCCCTCCCCCATTTATCTCTCTCTCCACTTGGGCCCACCCCCACCTCCACATTCCTGAGGAAGGGCTTATGACTGAAACATCGATTCTCCTGCTCCTCAGATGTTGTCTGACTTGCTGTGCTTTTCCAGCGCCACACTTTTTGACATTTGCCAGACCAAGCCAGGTCTTGCTTTATTTGGACATAGACTGCTTCAGAATCTGAGGAGTCACAAATAGTGCTGAACATTGTGTAATCATTGGTGAATGTTCCCACTACTACCTTATGATCGAGGGAAGGTCATTGATGAAGCAATTGAAGATGTTTGGGCCAAGGATACTACCCTGAGGAATTCTTGCAGGTATGTCCTGGAGTGAGATGACTGGCCTCCACAACCCCCTCCATTTTGCTTTGTGTCAGGTAAGACTCCAATCAGTGGAGACTTTTGCCCTGAATCCTGATGCAGCTGTTTGTTGTCAATTAATGGGGTGAAAAGTTGGCTCAGTGGTTAACACAGTTGCCTCACAGTGCCAGAAATGTGGGCTCAATTCCAGCTTTGGGTGGCTGTCTGTGTGGAGTTGACACATTTTCCCCATGTCTGTGTGGGTTTCCTCCAGGTGCTCCAGTTTCCTCCCATCATCCAAAGACGTGTAGGTTAGATAGAACAGCCATGCTAAATTGCCTATCATGTCCAGAGTGTGTAGGCTTGGTGAATTAGCCATGGGAAATGCAGAGTCACAGGGTTAAGTGGGTGAGTCTGTGTGGGATGCTCTCTGGAGAGTCGGTATGGACTCGTTGGGTTGAAGCGCCTGTTTCCACGCCACAGAAATGTTATTGTTATACATCTGGAAGCTGACTCCATTGACTAGACTTTCAGATCACACTGGGGGAATGAATGGAGGTGGGTGCAAAATAAATGCACTGATTTCTCATTACCATTCCTGGTGCTAGTGAGGAGACAAGTTCAAAGTTTGTGAGAAGATTTGTAGCTCGGGTGCTCGTTGTGGTTCTGTTCGCCGAGTGGGAATTTCTGTTGCAGACGTTTTGTCCCCTGTCTAGGTGACATCCTCAGTGCTTGGGAGCCTCCTGTGAAGCGCTTCTGTGATCTTTCCTCCTGCATTTGTATTGGTATGAATCTGCCGCTTCCGGTTGTCAGTTCCAGCTGACAACACCACTATTATAGGACAAGCCAAACAGAGAACAGCCAGGGAATTCCTAGAGGCATGGCACTCATCCACAGATTCAATCAATAAGCACATCGATCTGGACTCAATATATCGCCCGACCACTGCAGCGGACAGCTGGAACTGACAACTGGAAGCGGCAGATTCAAACCAATACAAATGCTGGAGGAAAGATCACAGAAGTGCTTAACAGGAGGCTCCCAAGCACTGAGAATGTCACCTAGACAGGGGACAAACGTCTGCAACACAAATTCCCAGCTCGGCGAACAGAACCACAACAATGAGACAAGTGCCCAATAGCTCACTCATCTGCAGTGCTTAAAGCTGATTTAAAAATAAATCCCTGGGGCATTGTTCAGGGCCTATGATCAGGTTTTGTGGGGCTACATGGGCTAAAAGCTGAATGCAGCAAGCCAGGTGAATGGGGGAAGCTACACAAAGAGGAGCCAGTCATGGCTGGGCCTCACGAGATCGCAAAAGGGAACTTATCCACTGGTGCTGCACATCGTATTAGGTCAGCACAGGTTGTGAGAAAGGTGGGCAGTAAGTACTTGGCCAGTGCAGGGATTTGTCATTCTTCTCGGATCGTAGGCACAGAAGATGAGAGGTAAGACTGGCAAAGTCAGTTGTGTGAGGAGTGAAGTTGTCCAGTGGTGGAGGTTGTCCCTGATGTCCTTCCTGCAATATCTGGGCAAGACCTTCAGTTCCAGAGAGATGCATTCTCACAGACACTGAGGGCAGTGAGGTTCTCCTCCAGTTTTGAGACTAGCTCACATGTGAGGCATCATTGACTGCACCAATGTGGCCATCAAGGAATTGACTGAGCAGCCAGTGAAGTCCATCAATAGGAAAAATTCCCTCAATGCTCAGCGAGTCTATAATCACAGAAAGAACTTCCTCCAGAGAGGTGTGGACATTGAAGATGAAGAAGAGCTAGATGGATGCAACTCAAAAGAGGAAAAGGAGAAGCAGAATGTGAAAGAGGATGTTGATGATGCAGAACATGGGGGTGTGCTGGCTGTACAATGAGGAGGTCAGGGACAGTGCAGGAATGGAGGGTCTTGTCAGGATGCCATTAATATCAGGGATTATCTGAGGAAGGCACAGTGCAGTTGAATTCCTGTTATCCTGGATAAGAAACATGGTGTGGAATTCAATTCAAAGACACAACTAGCAACAGCTCAACTTCTACCTGCAATGAAAGATGAACATTTTTCCAGAGATTTCACTGTCGCCATTCATAGATCTCTCTCCTCTCTGCCATTTCAATCACTTCTCCTGTCCTGCCACTAATAAAAGGAGGCTCACATATCTGACTTCTTGAGCCAATGTTTCTATGTTGTTTAAAATTACAGGAAATGTGTAGTTACATGTGATAGACACTAAAAGGCCCACTCAATGCTCTACCAGATACTGTGACTCCACTCTCAGCTGCCTCCATGAGTTGTTCCTCTCGCAGCATCACAAGAGATGGTGACAGCCTGCTATCATTTCTTGGTTTGTTGCTGAGATTTGCATACTAATCATCCTTATCCTGAAAACTACCAGTGGTGGCACTACCAGAGGGTTTTAAAAATAATTTCATGGACCATGTGTGTCACTGGCTAGGCCAGCATTTGTTGACCTTGAGGAGGTGAGCAACCTACTTGAATCTATGGGGTCTATTGGTGTGGGGACACCCACAGTCCTTTTAGGGAGAGAATTCCAAGATGCTGACCCAACAACAGCAGAGGACTAGCAATATGGTTCCGCAACAGGGAAGTATTTAGCTTAGAGGGGAACCTGCAGGTGATGGTGTTCCCATGCATCTGCTCCCTTTGCCCTCTGAGGTGGTAGAGGTCATGTGTTTTAGAAGGTGCAATTGGAGATGTTTGGCAAATTGCTGCATTTCTATATGGTACACTTTGATGTCAGTGGTGAAGATGGTGGATGGGATACTAATTGAGTTGGGTGCTTTGTCCTGGATATGTAAAGCTTCTTGAATGTTTTTGGAGCTGCTTTCATCCAGGAAAGTGGGGAGTATTTCATCACACTCTTGATTTGTGTACTGTTGATGGACAGGTTTTAAGAAGTCAGGAGGTAAGTTACTTGCTGCACGATTATAGCTGTCTTTTACCTGGTCTTTTACCTTGTATTTATATGGCTAGTCTAGTTTAGTATTTGAATAAGGATAATCCTCAGGATGTTGATGGTGGAGGATTCAGAGATGGTAATGCCTTTTGATATCTTTTTGCATTTTTTAAGGTAAACCATAACCAGCTGTGGTGTAGATCTTGCATGTGGGCTCATTGGGTTGCAGAAATGTGGAGAGTGAAGGACATCGGAACAAAGGGAGAAGAAATCAAGAAAAACCATCATTGATTGACTTCTACAAAATGAGCCTAAAGAGAGAAATCAGAAGCAAAGGAGATCTGTTGCTAGCCTACAGCTAGAACACTCTTTGCCCCTTCTCCCACCAGTTGAGAGTAGGAAATAACCATATGTGAGATCCCCTTGGGTACCAGAATTGAATTAGTCAATTGGATGATCCAAGTTAAGGTTTTACCTGATATAGCCCACCGTGTAAATGCTAGTTCCAGTCTAGAGTGTCTTGGTTGATTGTTCTCTGAGAGTGGAGATGTAAATTGGAATTCCAGGCTGAACAATGGTTCTAAGCAGCCATCTCTGTGTCTGTGTATTGTTCTCAGAGCTCAGCCTAGCTGCATCTTTTAGTTTTAAAAGTTTTGAAAAATCCAGGGTTTTGGGCCACTATTTCATTTGATGGGCATTTTTGCTCAATCCTACACTGAGCCCTGTGAAACCACCAGTCACATATCACCAACATGAGAAAGAACCTATCATCCCCACTCACTGTTTCCTGCCCATGAGTCAATTCTCTAGTCACACCAATGTGCTTCCTCCAACACTCTGGGGTCTTATTTTATGACTTAACCTTTTGTGAAGTATCTTTTCGAATGCCTTCTCAAAATTAACATACCATAGTATTGGAAAACTTGCAGGGTTTATTTAATGGGATAAAGAGGAAATTTAAAAGAATTAAAGGAAGTGTCTGACGGAAGAAGAAATTTACAACAACCTTAGAAGATCAAGTCACTCAAATTCCAAGCTATGATTTTAACAGAAAGATTTATTCAGGCTGCAACCAAAGCACTTCAGTTTAAAAGTTTTACTAGGGGACATGCATTGTGTTTTGGACTGAAAAAGATGAGAAAACATTAATTCTACCCATGAAGAAGTGAAAAACCTTAATCTTTCCTGGAGGAGGTGGAGAAATGTTCCAGAAGTTGGAAAACACCATTTTGATTATCAAAAAAAAATAGAAAAAACACCAGTACAGAGATGCAGCATTGCTTCTAATGCAATTTGAATTTTGCAAGAAATAATATAGTACAGTTTCCTAGTTAACTGAGTTTAAAATATTGGAGGAATTCCATATATAATATTGGAATGACACTGAATTTTAAATCTGGAAGATAAATAAAATGTTGTAACATTACAATCATGCAGAGTTTAGAAGTCCAAAGACAAATGACAACAAAATTATAACAACATTGATGCAGTGAAAGAATATAGGCTTAAAGGCACCAAATTGGAAACCATTTTGAAATGTTCAGACGTAGAATTACTTCAAATTAAACATTAAAATCTGAAGCTGAATAAGTTATAATGGAATTGCGTTCACTAGATCCTATTGTGGATAGTGTTATAAATTATTAAAATATCAAAGGAGGCGTAAAAAACTTTTGACAGTGTCTTAAAAGTCTTTGATAACTACTTTGATCTGAGAACAAATAAAAAACTTAATGGGCATTTGTTAATAGAAAAGTTCAAACTTTAGGGGAACCTGTAGATAATTTCAATAGTAATCTTTACAAATTAGTGGAATACTGTGATTATGGAATTTTGAAATCAAAATTCATACGAAACAGGGTTGTTATCGGAATTATCGATGAACTTTGTCAGTTTTTTTTGCCGTCGAAGGAGGATTTAACTTTAGAGAAAGTGTTTCGAATTGTGCTGGCTGCAGAGGCCATAAAGACTCAAAGATGGATCCTGAAGGAAGGAGAAGAGTCCGACCATAGGAGAAGAACAGAATCTATTCACTTTATAATGCATGGGCATTTTAACAACAGTAAGACAAGTCAACACAGAAAATAAGCCAAACAGCAGATACTAAGATTCAGTGATTGCTCACATACACAAACAATGTTCAGACGTGCCAAAGGAATGCTAAATCTGTAAGAGTGTTGGTCACTTCCAGAAAGCATGTAGAAGTAAAACATATTTTCAGGGCAGCAAAAAGCCCTTACAACGAGGTTAATAATGTTGGATCACCTCCTTTTGAAAAGATATCCACATTATATAATTTCATTTACATTTGAAAAAGAATACCTGAGATATTCTAGGGGAAAATGATCATTCAAGTGAAATTAATGATTCTTCTGACTTGTGTTTCCCAGAAATAATTAATGTCAATGGACACCTTATTATTTTCAAACTTGATTCAGGAATGAGTGTCCTGACAATAGATACAATGGCTGAAGAAACAAAGGTTACAGCCTGCAAAGATGAAGCCACACAATCTGTGTGGAACAACTCTAAAGGCTAAATGTGTGTTACAAGTAAAATTTCAACATAAACGTAAACAGATGTTGAAAATGAGTATGTGGTTTGAAGTCAACACTCATCACTTTTGAGTCTACTAGCTTGCTTTGGCCTCATCATCCTGAGATGGAGGAAGATGTTCAACTAGCTCCCCAAGAAGACTTATTTAATGACAAATGGTTATCAAACAAAGGGTCAAATAGCAGCTGGATAAAGATTCCATTGAGCTTCCTAGACTGACAACAGAATTCTTTTGAGATTACCTGTGTTGATTCAAGCAAAACTGTTTCTTACTCTCAACAGGAAGGATGTTGCATACTTTACTGGACTGGTGGATACATTTCCCATTCCTGTCATTGCTAAAGAAAATTTCAATTTGTTGTCTTGCAAAGCTGAATCATCAGTGCCAGTAACAGAGACAGAGCTGAGTGGGCAGTAACACAATTGAGGATGTGAAAATACCTCTGGCACCAGGAAGCCTATTATAGTAGGTGAATAAAGACTCCGCTTTAATCAATAAGTTTAAGTAGGGAACTATTATGCTTTAGCTAAGATATATCAGCAACCTGTGGGTAAATATTCACTTCAACAAAATGGAGGTTAGTTTTCTACAACTCTTTAAAAACCAGAAAAATATCCACAGATTCAGAACATAGTTAAAAGGAAGAAATTAACTCATCTGAACATCCAAGATACTATGAGAAAAACAGAATATCCATTCAAATAATAAAAAAACTTTGTCTGGATATCCAGAATACAACAAGGGAGAGGTATTTGTTTTAACAGCACAGCCAAACCTCTGTGAAAGACATTCATGAGACTAAAGGCCCCAGATGAGCCCCCATACTGAGTTAGCAGGGAAGTGTTCACTTGTGAAGGAAATTCAGGAGATCAAGTGACCTCCACATAAGGCATTGAATCAACTATCTGGTTTAACGAGAATCACCTCCTCCACAAAACACATCTGAGAGATAAAACAGCCTCTAGTAGAGAAATGGTTTACTGACCAATCAAAGTCAGCATTTGAATTAAAATCAATAACCCTCAAGCCAAGGACTTGTCAATCTTCTAAGCCAGAAGAGAATGCATTCTGAACGAATAATGCAGCTTCAAGAGCGTTGGAATCTGTGAAATCAGAGATGTGGGGTGAGATGGAGCAGTGGTAAAAGCAATAATATTTATATAAATTAACATTTAAAAGATAACTGAGAGGAAAAATTGTGTGAAGATGTATAAGTACGTTGTTCTGAAAGATTTGACGCTTATTCATTCTCGAGTCATAGAGTCAGAGAGATGTGCAGCTCAGAAACAGACCCTTCAGTCCAACTCATCCAAGCCAACCAGATATCCCAACCTAATCTAGTCCCACTTGCCAGCACCGGCCCATAATCCTGCCAAACCCTTCCTATTCATATACCCATCCAGATGCCTTTTAAATGTTGCAACTGTGCCAACCTCCACCACTTCCTCTGGCAGCTCATTCCATACATGTACCACCCTCTGCATGAAAACGGTGCCCCTTAGGTCTCTTTTATATCTTTCCCCTCTCACCCTAAACCTATGCCCTCTAGTTCTGGACTCCCCGACCCCAGGGAAAAGACTTTGTCTATTTATCCTATCCATGCCCCTCATGATTTTATAACTCTCTATAAGGTCACTCCTCAGCCTCCAACTCTCCAGGGAAAACAGCCCCAGCCTGTTCAACCTCTCCCAATAGCTCAAATCCTCCAACCCTGGCAACATCCTTGTAAATCATTTCTGAACCCTTTCAAGTTTCACATCATCCTTCCGATAGAAAGGAGACCAGAATTGCACACAATATTCCAATAGTGGCCTAAACAATGCCCTGTGCAACCTCAACATGACCTCCCAACTCCTGTACTCAATACTCTGACCAATAAAGGAAAGCATACCAAACGCCTTCTTCACTATTCTATCTACCTGTGACTCCACTTTCAAGGAGCTATGAACCTGCACCCCAAGGTCTCTTTGTTCAGCAACACTCCCTAGGATCTTACCATTAAGTGTTTAAATCCTGCTAAGATTTGCTTTCTCAAAATGCAGCACCTCGCATTTACCCAAATTAAACTCCATTTGCTACTCCTCAGCCCTTTGGCCCATCTGATCAAGATCCCATTGTAATCTGAGGTAACCTTGGTCACTATCCACTACACCTCCAATTTTGGTGTCATCTGGAAACTTACTAACTATACCTCTTACGCTCACATCCAAATCATTTATATAAATGATGAAAAGTAGTGGATCCAGCATCAATCTTTGTGGCACTCCACTGGTCACAGGCCTCTTTTCTTCTGCGCCTAGAGCTGAGGTAACTTTGGGCATGTAAAGATTCCAGTCTGAATTAACACTACAAAAGGGTACACGGCATAGACGGGAATGTGGAAAAATTAGGTCAGCCACAATTTTATTGAATGTGGAGCAAATATGATTAGCCACGTGGCTTATTTTGCTGTTATTTCATGTGTTCATATATAATGCAGCAAAAAAAATACTCTGAAATGGTAGGCACGGTTTCCAATGGGTTTAAATTGGGCCCAGGCTCTTCCAGATCTGCCTCCATTGCTACCATTGTAACTGTTATTTTGTTGTTTATGCCATTTTTCAGGCTGTTAACAGCTTACCCATGTTAAGATCTGGGCTCTCATTTATTAAAACTCACATTAGACTACTATAGAGACCTTTTAACAGGGATCACTGATCAACAGCAAGACCCCTGGTTGATTCTATCTTGTCTTAGGTTTCCTGGGCTACAATGATACTGGCTGAAGTAAGTTAATTCCTGCTCTGTACAACCTAATTCCACATTAGACATGCACTTATCAATGAACTAATCAGAAATTTATCAATGTCAACGAGTCAGTATGGTGTACTCTTGCAATTGTTGTTTTGATTTATGCTTGCTTAGAGAATTCCATATGGTTAATATTAATATGGGCTGATATAGTACAGTGTATATTATTATGTATTCCTTAAGCAATGTCACGTGGGGGCTGTCTGAAATATTTCAACATGCAATTTGGTAAGACATGTATAGTTTGGTACAGGTTATTCTTTAATGTAATGGTGAGTCCTCAGCTCTCTAAACAGAGGCTGAATGCTGTGAGCCAATAGGTGGCAGCATCAGGTAAGCTACGTGTTCAGCCAGTCTGTAATATGCAATAATTGAAACAACATTGGAAAATTGGCATTACCTTCTGTCCAAAGGACATTCCCATTTGTAAGTGGAGGAACATGAACAATATATGACATGCTAACTGCTATTGGATATTCTCGGCCTGTTAGCTGATCTGGACATAAAGATACCATACCCTTCCATTTCCCTAGCCTCCACATGGAACAGATTATACTCTGTCATTTCCGCCACTTTCAACCTTCAACCAAAAACATCTTCCTGTCAACATTCTGAGAGATCATGCCACCAGCATCATGTTGGCCCACTCCTCAATCTTTCCCAATATGTTGTCCTCTTCTCATGTTACTCTTCCATAAAAACTCATGGGATGCAATACCTTATATTTTCCCTACCCTTTCCTCATAATCTAATGCCCAGACATACATTCCAGCTGAGAGACTGGTTTACGTGTGCTTTTCTCTATTCAGTGTACTGTACTCACTGCTTACAATATGGTCTCCACTATAATGGGGAGTCCAAATGTGGGTCGGTTCACAATTTGGGTGGAATGGCTCTGCTCTCTCCATAAGAATGACCCCGACTTTCTAATAACTTTCTATTTTAAAATCTCTGCCTTTCGTTCAAGCTGACATTTCTATTCTGTCGTGTTTCAATGAAGCTGAGCACTAGCTCCTGTAACAGCACCTCATCTTCTGATTAGGCACTTCAGAGCCTTCTAAACTAAACATTGCATCCAACAATTTCAGACCATGAATTCTGTCCTCTTACTTGGTGTTTTTTTTTATATTTGCTAGTCTTAAATCTTGTTTTTCAAGTTTTTGCTTCTGAATCTAACTGCTCATTGTGCCATTCATACCCACCCTGGGCAGATCTTTTGTTTCTTGCCTTTTGGGCGGCACGGTGGCACAGTGGTTAGCACTGCTGTCTCACAGCGCCTGAGACCCGGGTTCAATTCCTGACTCAGGTGACTGACTGTGTGGAATTTGCACGTTCTCCCCGTGTCTGCGTGGGTTTCCTCCGGTGCTCCGGTTTCCTCCCACAGTCCAAAGATATGTGGGTCAGGTGAATTGGCCATGCTAAATTGCCCGTAGTGTTAGGTAAGGGGTAAATGTAGGGGTATGGGTGGGTTGCACTTCGGGGGTCGGTGTGGACTTGTTGGGCCGAAGGGCCTGTTTCTACACCGTAAGTAATCTAATCTAATCTAATACGTCAAGGGAGACAATGGCCTGGTTATTAGACTATTAATCCAGAAACTCAACGAATGTTCCAAAGACATGGGTTCCAATCCTGCTATGGCAGATAGTTGAATTTGAATTCAATAAAATAAACAAAACTAAAAGTCTAATGAGGATCATTACACTAATGTCAATTATTGCAAAAATGCATCTAGTTCTTTAGGGAAGACAATCTGCCATCTTTACATCATCTGGCCTGCATGTGATTCCAGACACACAGCATTGTGACTGTTAACTGCCTTTTGGGCAATTAGGGATGGATAACAAGGGCTGGCCTAGCCAGTGATACCCTCATGCTGTGAATGATTAAAATAAAACCAATCCCTCTGTGTTTCATGCCATGGAACCTTTCATTTCTCTCACCTACCACATTGCAAATTTTTCTCTCTTTTTTTCCTGCCTTGTCCTCCACCCAACTTGCTCAAAAGCTTCTCCATTTCTATCTTTCCATTTTCAAAATGGATTCCTGATCTGAAATGTTACTTCTTCTCTCTCCACTGATACTACCAGATCTGCTAGGTACTGACAGTATTTTCTGTTTCTACTTCTGATTTCTCGCCTTGGCAAGATTTTGCTTTTGTAAAAATGCTGGCTGTAGTTATAACGTTCTTATAGTCAACTCGAGTATTTCATTGTCGAATAAGAGAAAAATGCAGATAAAATAAGCAATACCCAGCCTTTCTCATTTAAAAAAAAATCTTCTCTTCTCCATCTCCAGAAAGTGGAAACTCATACTGAAGCATTGTTTCACAGGTGGCAGCAGTATATAGTACCTTGTATCAGTCATCCTTCTTTGTGTAAGATTAGCCAGTCTCGACAGACTAGAAAAACTGGGAAGGGTGACCTCACAAATGATTCTGTTTCCATTAAACATCCACTCAGTCTCATTGTGTTGGCATGCTGTTTGTTTCAAAAAAAGACAACAAGATAACCCATGTAACCACAGACTCATTAGCATTAAATAAATAATGGGCAAAGGAATAACATAATGTTAACCTTACAGATTTATTTTATGTAAGTAACAGACCAATTTCATTGTGGTTTCAGAAGAAAGATATCTTATTCAACTAAACTCCATGAATTTTTTTTTCAGGCAAAACCACCCTAAATAAGTGCTGGAAAGTTTTATGCTGTGGAGCACCACCACATTCAGACAATCTCTAATCTTAAAGTTCTGCATCAAAGGCCTGTAGAATTTTTTAAAACGTAGGTGGCTTAGTTAACACATGCAGGTGGATAAGAAGCTTTTCAAGGAAGGAACTCTACTAAGAAGACATTGCACTTTCCCAACTTATCTGGGTCTAGTGTGGAAATGGAGACTGATAGACAAAGTGGAGTAGATTGTCACACCTGACTGGCTGCTCATTTTCCATGGTTACTGCAGGCTCATGTTTCCATAGCGATGGAGAATGTGGATTCTACTGGCACACAAGAGGCATTTAGGGGACTGGTGAGCTCTACAGGATCTGGGTTACATCATCATCCTTTGCAGTGACACTGTTTTCATTTTGCCGAGTTTTGGTTAGTGTTTCAACGTGTTGTTCCAGTGCTCCACTGGGGCCTGATTAACCTGATCATTGTTTATTTAAAAGAGTAGAAGGTGGGCAGATGTGTTCCATCTTCTAATGTGGTACAAATGGGCTTTTCCAGAAGAACAGCATTCAAGCATGTTGATAGAGTCAGCTGAGGAGAGGCCAGTACAATCTCCTAAAAAATGATGAACAGATAATGATTTTTATAATTGCACAGATAATGGTGACAGAAATATATCCCTAATGGTGTGAATACCTGCTGTGCATTAGTTATATTGGTCTAATGCCACCAATCCTCCAAAATCCTGTTCAATGGCATATGGAGAATTCCAGTAGAGGAGCAGAAAACTGAACTTGCAGAAATGAGAAGAAGTTGAAGAGCTAGGTGAATGGAAGTAACCTGTAGTAAATGCAATCTCGTCAGCTAGCATGGTAAATGGGGAACTGGTATTCTAGTCTGGAGCAAACTACCTACCTTAAACTTTTGGAAAGATTAAGTGGCACAGAAAAATCATGACAAGCAGGTTGTATTATGCAGTTCAATGGGGGGAAAAAAACGTAATCCTGAGAGCAGAGGAACTCTAGAATCATTGAATCCCTACTGTGTGAAACATGCCATTAGGCCCAACAAGTCGACACTGACCATCCGGAAAGTAACCCACCCAGACCGATTCCCCCACCCTATTACTCTATGTTTACCCCTGACTTATGCATCTAACCTACACATCCATGAACACTATAGAAAATTTGGCATGGCTAATTCACTCAATCTGCACATATTTAGATTCAGAGATTTTAGGAAATCAGAGCTGAATGAAATGTATCCCCTTTTAAGTTATACAGTAAAGGATCGTGTGTCCATAACATGACATTTGTGCACATTGCCTGCAGACTTATGCCTAATGACTGAGGGAATATATTCTACAGCCTGTGGCTTTTGCACTCTATTTCAACACTCATATTGCAGTGCAAAAGTGAATATAACAACAGTTATTGAATACTGTATAATAATAAATCAATGTGACATTGTGGGTGTTAAATGTGACAATTGCTTGAGTATGAGTGCTAGGAGTGCTAATGATATTGTAACAGAGTCATGACAGACGCATTAAGCTGAATGGCCTTCCCATTCAATGTGAAGTTCTATCTCTACAGACTGACTGACTGCACACAATCCAATGGAATGACTAGAAACCCAAGCCTTCTAATCAATAGAATAGAATGGATTCTGGTGAGAACGGCATTGCAGATAATCGTCTCCATCGCATTTTTTGACCAATGTATAGGATTTTCCTTTGTGTTAAAATTGATTCAGAGAGAATGCTTAGTCCAAAGCATTTATATTATCAAGTTAAAGTTACTTAGAAATTACTCTCAAGGGAAGTCAGAGACAGGCAATAAATGCTGGCCAGCCAGCCAACAACACCCACATCCCATGAGACAATAATAATGAAGATTCAGATTCAATTAAGTATTTTGACTCAGTTGTTTGACTTCACTGGGGTGAAGTCTGAAAACTGCAGTTAACCTCTGCACAGTTGAGTTTAGGTGCATTTCACATTCCAGTGACTCTTACTAGGGAATGTTTATGAGTATATTGGGTTTGAACTTAATTCATATAAAGAAAGGTCATGTGAAAATGGGGTACTGGCTGAATGGAATTGTAGCCTAGTATAAATCACTGTCTTTAAAAAAGTAAAGGGAGAACAGGTAACAAAGCTGTACCATGTCAGAGGAGAATATGGTGATTTATTCTTGGGGTGCCCACACTTTGCCATCAGTTACATGAGTATCAGCCAATGATCAGTTAGTTTTTTAAAGCTAGAAGTTGGAGATTTGGTGGAATCACATATTGTGAACAGACAGAACAAGATCTTAAAAGAAACTAACACATCTCCAAGGATTATTAGATATTTTATGTAATGATGATAAAATATTAAAGGCCTGTGTTTTGGTTTTTGAACTGCTTTGATGTGCAGCATTGGGATCATATAGCTGATCATTCTGAGACAGTGTTACTGTAAAACTTCTACTAGGAGTTCATTTGCTTAAATATTAAATAATTAAATCTGTTTGGTACATTAATCTAATGAAGCTCAGCTATCCAATTAATTAACTATACTTTAAGCCTGGATTTCATGCAGTGCTGTGGTTCCCATGCCAGCACCAGCCCGGTATAAGGGCCAGTGGGGAGCCCATCAATGGTTTCCTGGCTGTTGGTTAGAAATGGGATTTCCAATGCTCCGGGACAGAAAGTTCTGTCTCAGAGAGCCAGTAGCCTCATAGATCAAGCAGCCTCAGACCTGGTCACTTTTGGGACTTCAGGTAATCCCCACTGGAGATCATCACTGGGACCTGACACCAAGAAGTTTCAGTTCACTAAACAGTTCTACTTTGGCTGTTTAATTCATCATTTCTTACCACCTTTAAAACTAAGAATAATAGAAATAACAAGAAGACAATCCTTAGTATGCCCGATAAAAGTGACATTTTGTCAAAGCTTTTCACCTTGTTGGAAGATTTGACAGAAAAGTTTTGAGTAACTTAAAGTTAGTTGTTTTACAAACAAGTATTATAGAGTAACAGCAGGAGTGGTGTCCACTTCTAATAGGATGCTGCAGTCAAGCCAAAAGGAAGTGCTGCTGATCACACAAAGAAGGGTTACACCCGAAACATTGACTTCTCTGCCTCTTGATGCTGCCTGGCTTGCTGTGTTCTTCCAGCCTTCTGCTTGTGTACCTTGGATTCCAGCACCTGCAGTTTTTTTGTCTCTATATAAATTTCAGTGCTATATTTCCCAAGCACAGGCTGATCATCTTAAATAGCAGCCCTTTTAGTTGTTCACGGCAAGCAAAGTATTGACCATACCCATAATTGTAAAACTCACAAAACAGTGTCCACTGTAAGCTGTGATTTTGCAATTTTATACCATTATAATTCTGAGTGTGTGAAGTATTACACTAACAACCAATTTTGGTCCTAGTGTTTAAAAAAGGATATTCTGACATCAGAGGCAGTTAAGCTGAGATTCACTGGGCTGATTCGTGGGAGGAAGGGGACAAGCAACAAAACAACTTACAACTTTGTTCATTAGAGTTCAGAAGAGTGAGTAATGATTGGCTCAAGTCTGGCCTGCCACAGAGATTTGTAATAACATGTTCAAATAGATTGAATAAAAATACCTGAATATTAGATCTCCCTTTATTGGTATTGTTGAAAATTGTTCTGATGAGAGCAAGATTAAAAGCTTCTATAATTTTGTTTTTCTCCACAATACTCAAGGTCTGTACTAGCAAACAACTATTTGACACCATTTTCCTGAATTCCAAATATATTGAATTGAAGAGGCTGAATACATTTCAAAGACAGGAATACACTGGTTTCAAATGTTGATAAAGCATTCCAATATTCCAGTCTTGGGCAATAAAATCAATAAAATGAGAGACACATTACTACAGCATATTTCAGCCAATGTGTTCCCACCTGGGCATAACACCTGGAAGATTAAACTCGAAATTTGCCAAAGGATGTTACAAGAAAAGATTTGCATTTATATAGCACTCTTCATGACCACAGGACATCCCAAAGTCATTTGAATGTACTATGAATGTACACTTTTAAAGTAGTCACTGCTGTAATGTAGGGATCACAGCAATAAAATTGTGCATAGCAAACTCCAACACAGCCATGTGATAATAAACAGTTAATTAAGAAAAAAAACCAATTGGGTAATCTGACTTTGTGACGTTATGTCTTTCTTTACAGATGTAGGTACCCTATTACCAAAGTAATAATTGTTAATTAATTCCAATTAACTTTACTGGTATTGGAAATTATCTATTACTTATTTAATTTCTTAAGGGATTAGATTTGGAGAATTTAGAAACCTCTAATCTGATGTTTCAGTTTTATCCTTTTTCTTTCTCTCAAGTAAATCTTTTGTTCCCTGTACCTATTCTTCTCCCTGTGCCTGATTTGAATCTACCACTCCAAAATACTCTTCCTTCCTAGTTCTTTTGCAGCTAATTTGATGTGATTTATTGTAGTCACAAATACCTAATTCAGTCAAAAGCTATTTCTCAGTCTTTCAATCTAACTGATTAAGGAAATACAAAGTTGCACTGCCTGTTCATTCAGGGCCTAGTAGCTTGTTTGCCTCACAATCATCTCCCACTTTCAGAAACATAGTGGTTAAAAGTTTTTAGGTTTGAGCAGTTTAGGGGCATGAAGTATTCCACAACAGTAAAATCTGGCCCAATGTGAAGTCGAGCGTATAATTGCATCAACACTGTTTTGCATGTCAGCTTGTACTGAATCATTGCATGTGAAACAGTCCTGATGCAATTATACCATGACATGTAAAGGATTCCTGTTAAGATACTCTGACCGCAGATGTGGCGCTGATAGAATTGCACAGTAACACTGTACGATGTATTTCATTTGATGATTTATAACTGCATGGTCCCTGTGCTCTGCCTTTAATAAAATCAGTTTGTGAGGATGCAATATTGATTTGCAGTAAAAATCCAGATACGATGATTACTCTTTTCCAAGAAAATCACCAAATTATTATTTTTTGGATTCATTTTTTTTCTTGTGGTGTATCTCAAGTGTCAGAAATCCCTACAGAGCTCATTATACCCAAACCTTGCACTCTTAAGAGGGCTTAAGGTCTAAAGCAGGTTGTTCTGAAATGATCAGTATTAAAGTCAATGATCCTCTGCTGCACCAAATTAGACTGCCTGATTAAATCCCACAAAAAAGGGAAATATTTTAAAAAGCATAATTGTATGTGACATTGTGAACTGCCTCACTGGTAATTGAGAACATTCTGCAACTCAATTCAACCTGTTCTCTGGAAGAATATGAAGTGGAAAGTGTACCCAAAAAAATTCAATTCTTCAAAGTTGTTAAGCAAAGCCCATGGAAACTGTACCTGTTCTCCTGAGAAGAACATAAAATTGTGTCCATCTGGCAGAGAAATAGATGTTCTGTCCACATGTCAACTGGCGAACCACACAAAAAAATTCTTGTCTTTTGGAATATAGATTAAAGGTATGGAAATCACACTCTCTCAAAGAGACAAACTCACCGTCACCCTTCCAAAAAGTTACATCAGCCAGGGCCATCTCTAGCCCCTTAAAATACACTCACATTCTTCACTTAAGCAAAAAAAAACTACAGCACCTCTCTTTAGGACAAAATTTACCAACCCAGAAGAAAGCCATTCAACCCATTGTGTCTGTGCTATTTCTTTGAATGAGATGTCTGATTAAATCTCAATTTCTCCTCAAAAACCTGACAAATTAATCTTCTGTATGTTACAGGTCCAATTGCTTTTTCAAAATTCAAACTGAATCTCTTCCCACCAGCATTTCAAACAGTGTGTTTCAAATCCTAGCATGCCTCTGAGTGAAGTATTTTCTTTCATTTCCCCGTTGTTCTTCTCTCAATTATTTTAAATCTATGACCACTAGTTGTCATCCCACTTGCCAATGGAAAACAGTTCTATTTGTATATTCTATCATAACCTCACATCATCTTGAATACGCCTATTGGGCCTTCTGTTAACTCTCCTCGCTCTGAGAAAAATAATTACAACCACCAGAATTATCAGTGGCATGCCATTTCCAATGTCATAACTGAGCTAGAACTGAGTGTCACATTTGCTTTCCTCTCTTGATTCACTTTTCCCAGGCAATTTATAGTTAAAATTTAAGTGCCAGCAGTATGCAGGGCAAACACTTTTGAATTATAGGCTGGGGAAAACTTTCATTGGTGGAAGCCACCATTAACTGACAATGCTGCTTTTATAAGCGCCCTAGGTACCCTTGATTAAACAGAGGAGTTTCATATCATGGGCAAAACACTCTTGCCCAATTACATTGCGAACAACACAAAACTTGAGAGATAGCATTTTTGTTTTCAAAATTAAATTTTTCTTGTGAATAATTCACATTGCGTTAATTTCATTATATTTATGTGCGTATCATTGCTAGATATTGAAACTAGCTTAGTCAGAGAGCTAATTGTACTAGAGTTGGAATATATTCACTATTATAGCAGAGTTACAATCATCTCCTTTATTGCGGATGAAACAACATTGTTCACTCTTAATTGAATGGTCATTGTTATGGACTTTAAGCAAAGGGGTATGCCAGTCAGACTCTTAAGCCTGCTCCAGCATTCAATAAGATCTTGGCATTCCAGGTGTATCGGACAAGCTTTCACCTTGTGCTTAACAAGAATCTATCCTAATCTTCCTTAAAAAAAATTCACAAACTCTGCTTTCACCTTTCAGGAAGAGAGTTTCAAAGACTCCCAATCAACTAAGGCAAAGAAAAATGCTGCATTATCTCTGTTTTCAAGGGAGAAACCTTGATTTTTATACAGTGACTACTCTGTTCCATGTGAGGAATCCTCTCTCCTAACAAGACTTCTCAGGATCTTGTATGCTTGAATTCAGTTGCCTCTTGCTCATTTAAGCTCCAGGTGGATACAAGCAAGATCTCTTCAACCATTCCTAATAAGGCAACCCACTTTCTGCAGGTAGGAGTCTGTCAAATCTTCTCTGAAATGCTTCCAATGCATGTACACCATTTCTTAAATAAGGTGACAAATGCTGAGCACAGTAATCCAAATGATGACCTGTATGACTGAAACGTAACATTCTACTTTTGTATTTCGTTAACTTTGTGATAAGTAACATACTGTAAGCTTTTCTAGTTACATACTGTATCTGTACCTTTTGTGATTCATGCACAATGCAATTTTGCAAACTCTCACCATTTAGATAAAACGCATTTTTTTATTCAACCTGTCAAAATAGATATATTTACATTTTCTCACGTTAAACTGTATCTGCCAGTTCTTGGTCCACTCACTGTACCTAAATTTCCTGCTTTCTATAGCTCTCCCTTTTCAAATAAAGCTGTTTATTCACGATATTTCAATTTAATGGGACTGTCCCCAAATCAAAGGGGATTTGGAAAATTAAAACCAATGCATCAATAACATTTCTCACTAGCCCTGATTTTTAAGATACTAGGATGAAGTCCGTCAGGACCGGGGTACTTGTCATCCCAAAGTTCCAACAATATGCTCAGTACTACTTTTGGAGTGATTGCAATTGTCTAGAGTTCCTCTCTCCATTCAATATCCTGATTTGTCGCTGCTTCTGGGATGTTACTTATATCCTCTATGGTAAATACCTGTTCCGTTAATCTGCTGTCTCCTTATTTTGCATGATTAATTCTGCAGACTTACTTTCTGTGGAACCACCACTTACTTTAACTTTAATCTTTTAAAAATATTTATTTATTTTTATATTTCTTAGTGGCTTTCTCTTGGACTCTAATTTTCTCTCCTTGCTAATTTTCTGGTCACTCTTGTTGCTTTTGATATTCTGGCCAATTTTCTGACCTACCTTCTGCCTTGGAACAGTTATGTACCTTTTTGCTGAGTTTGATACTACCTTTAAATTTCCTTATTAACAATGGATGGTGCATTCATTCTGTTTTACACCTTTCTTACTTTTTGGAATGTATCTATTCTGTGCATTCTGAACTATCCCTCAAACGTTTACCTTTGTGTCACTATTGACCTATCCTTCAATCTAATTTGTCCAGTCACATTGCTAGGTCTGCTCTTGTGACTTCATGTTTACCCTTATTTAAATATTAAAATAAAATATTCTTGGACCCATTCCTTTCTCCCTCAATAAGTGCAAAGTTCAGTCATATCATGGTTGCTGCATAGGGGCACCTTCACTATTGAGTAACTAATTAATCCCCTATCATTGTACAGCACCAGATATAGTTTGGCCTGCTCTTTGGTGCCTTCAGAACATGCTGATCTAAGAAACTACCTTGAAAACATTTTATGAACTCATCACCTAGGCTATCTTTGCCCATTTGATTTTTGCAGTACCAGTGCCAGTACCAGTGCCAGTACCAGGGCCAGTACCAGGGTCAATACCAGGGCCAGTACCAGTGCCAGTATCAGGGCCAGTACCAGGGTCAGTACCAGTGCCAGTATCAGGGCCAGTACCAGGGCCAGTACTCTCTCATAGCAGCTTTTGAGCCAATCATTCATCCCTTTAAGCTGATGTGCACATAGTTATTTTTGTCCTCAATACTCTGGGACATGAATGAACTTATAGGTTCAACATCCTGCAAGGGATATATGTTTGGATAGCACTATCACTGGTCTTTAAGACCCTCACTTTCTTATCTCGACTGATTTTTCTAACCACTTCCCACTACACCCAGGATGGTAGGTCCTTTTCATTGAATTCCTTCATACCCAATGCCACCTATGTCCTTCATTGGATCCCTCTTCCAATTCTTCATTCCCTTAACCAGTACTTGAATGCCCTGCCCTGAAGAGTCCATTCTCATGTTCGTATCCGTTGAGCCTTGGAATTAACCATGGAAACCTGCTAACCTTACACTCAACGGCATATAGCTTTGTGTAACTTGTCTTTAACAACTTCTTCTGTTGTGTGTATATTTTGTTGAAGCTCTTGCTGGCAGTTAGTCTGCTTTGAGACTCCGGGCTGCACACACACACACAAATCAGTTGGTCACTGTAATGTCAGCTATCTGATTATATGTGTTTTACTCTTTAAGATAAACAAACATGCAGTTAATCAACCCCCTTGAGCAACTCTTGGCTCATTATCAATAACATAATGCAACATATAGCAGTGGTAAACATGTGCTGATGAGGCTCATCAAGATGGTGGCGGAGACTGCATTTCTTGTTTTTCTCTTTTTCTTTTAATTTACCTCTTGTCCTGAGGTTGGATGGCATTGGTGGTGAGGAACCCCAGCACAGACTTGAGTAGGCTCAACGCAGGCCTCATAGTGGTAGCGAGGGAGCCCCTACTTACATTTTCATGGTGAACATGGGACCTGGCATCAAAATCGGTGGTTGCTACATCAGCAGAGGTGGCATCAACGAGCTAGGCCACGTGGTGAGAAATGGTGCTTAAAGAGTGGCACTTCAGTGTTGGTTGGGTCCAGTGTAGTTAGATGTGTAGAGGCAATGGAGGAGGGATGGTGTTGCAGGCATCATTGATGATGAGCTAGCTCAGGACTGATGGGCCCTCTTTAAGCTATATCCTTTGTTTTCTTATTCTTAAACTTATTCAAAATGTTGCTGGATCATGGTGACAATGGAAATTTTTTCACTTATTTCGCTGTTTTTCTTACTATAAAATATATATGACAATAAAATTATTCATTCATTCATTTATTGTGCTTGAGCAGTCAGCAAAAAAGTTGATCTATAGGTGAAACACATGGTTATCGCACTTAAATCATGTTAAAATTCCTGACAAAACCTTTGATAGAGTGTTGAAGACAGATCTTGCAGGTAAGCAGACCATTTCTTAATGAGAGGCCAGTTTAATTCAGTTGAGAAAGGCAAGTGATGGATAGTGTGTTTCAGCTAATAGAAAACAAGAGAACGTCTGGATGACCACGAAGTTTCTTATTTTAAATTGAGACACAGCACACCTCCTAAAAGAATTTGTAATATTTAAACAATATTCAGACCTATCTAATGTAGAAAAGCAAAGTATCAGTGTCATCATACCATTGAATTATTGGTAGAATTCAAATAATCTGTCCTCAGAAAACTAGCGACTATTCATTATTGGCTAAGATGCACACAAGGACAAGTGCCAATATACTTCTCTTGTGAATTTAAAAAAACATGTATCCATGGACATGGGAAGCCATGATAAATCATATGAACATAGGACTTACAGCATCCACTGTTCTCCAATTCCATGTGCACCATCCAGAGAACGTCTGGATGACCACGAAGTTTCTTATTTTAAATTGAGACACAGCACACCTCCTAAAAGAATTTGTAATATTTAAACAATATTCAGACCTATCTAATGTAGAAAAGCAAAGTATTAAGAGTTGTTTAGCAATTGTGAACAATCTGTATAGACATAATACATCAAGGCTAATAGCTAAAAACATTCTCAGAAAATTTGGATCACATTAGAAGAGTCAAGCTAAACCTCTATATTCACAAACTAGAATTAATATAACTTACACCAATGCCTACTGAATTTACAGACCACTTTGTCGACAGATGCAGAGAAAAGGGCTCATAATGTGATTTTTCAGAGAGCTACCAAACAGAACCATTGAATCAGTGATTCCATCTACTTCTAGTAAGCTTTCAGTGGACACAACCATGAGAATGCCCAAATATAAGTTTGTCCTTCTGCACACACCAAGGAGTTGTCCAGATTTTAATCAATTTTGTGAGTCACTAGCAGAAAATGCTAGTGGCAGAGACAATGTAGTAGAGCAAAGGCTGGTGCAGCTACGAAGAGCTGTACACTGACCTAAACTGACTGCACAAGGTGAGTAACTACAAGTCACATCTGGCATCCCATCACAGGCATACACGTGAAATGATCAATGAACAAGAATCCAATCTTGCACATGACAGGACAGAGTGGTGAGCACATTTCATACTGTCAATCTTGTGGAAAGTATCAGTGTCATCATACCATTGAATTATTGGTAGAATTCAAATAATCTGTCCTCAGAAAACTAGTGACGATTCATTATTGGCTAAGATGCACACAAGGACAAGTGCCAATATACTTCTCTTGTGAATTTAAAAAAACATGTATCCATGGACATGGGAAGCCATGATAAATCATATGAACATAGGACTTACAGCATCCAATGTTCTCCAATTCCATGTGCACCATCTATAATATTGGAGATCAAGTACAGTCAATCTGCCTCGATGTCACATCAGCAACGACGTATGCCAACATGCAATGTCATTAAACTAGACACAATTAATGGAATCAGAGACCCAACAGAAACTGCAGGAGTCTATTCAAGAAGCACTGTACTTTCAACTGAATTAGTGGAACTAGTAACTCAGCTCTCTGCTTTAGAGATAAAATTAAAACTCAAGAGAAGAAAGTCTGAAAGACTAGCTCAGGATTAAATCCAAACTTGACAGTACCGTTTCTGAGATGAAGAAGGTGTTTTATCATTAGACAGTTAATCCAGAGACCAAGGTAATGTTCTGGGGATCTGTGTTTAAATCTTGGCATGGCAATAGTGGAACTTGAATCCAATATAAACCATGGAATTAAAAATATAATGATAACCATGAATTCATTGCTGATTATTGGTAAGACCCATCTGGTTACTAATGTCCCTTAAGGAAGGAAACTGCCATCCTTACCTGGTCTGGACTACATGTGACTCCAGACCCACAGCAACACAATGGTTGACTCTTAACTGGCATCTGGACAAATTAGGGATGGGCATTAAATGTTGGCCTAGCCACCAATGTCCTCATTTGTGAGTGAATAAAAAAAATATATTTAGTGGATTCCTTCACTCAGCTCACAAAGATGAATGAATTGTCACATTATTGATCCATTGAAAGGGTTGCCATTTGCAAATATATCTGGAGTAACTTCCACACAAAGCAGATCAGACTCAGAGCAGCTGCTGAATTATTGACTTGGGCTCAAAGTAAAGACAGAGAAAATGACAGAGCTCCAAAAACAGGTACAGGTGTACACTACAGACAAGGTAGATCAGAAAATCACTTGTTCTTTCAGCAATTAATGTGGGTAATAATGCTGTAGTCAAAGAGCTCACAGGATTATAGAACTCAAACAACCAACATAGCAACCAGTGAAAGAGATCTAGGCTTCAAAGGAATCAAAAACGGTAACAAAATGATGAGGTTAGGCAGTTATTAGAGCCAGTATTGAAGAAGAAAAAATATTTGCCTAACAACAGGCTAAAACTTTAGGAGGATTACAAGTATTCTGGGTGTAAAATCAAAATCTTCAAAATGAGCTGGAAGCTCTTGAAGAAAATAATACATTCTAATAAAATTTGAATTGCTGAAAAAAGCTTGAGGAACTTGATCAGTCAATGATTAATCTGGAATGAAACATGGCTGCATTTCATCTGTTTAGGGACATAAAACTGCAGACACTGGAATCCAAGATAGACAAGCAGGTGGATGGAAGAATACAGCAAGCCAGGCAGCATCAGGAGGTGGAGAAGTCAATGTTCTGGGTGTAACCCTTCTTCAGGATTGGGGATGGGTGTAAGGGGTGCTGCAGATAAAGGGGTGGGGGTGGGAGAGGGTTTTGTGTCGGGTGGGAGGTGGAGTGGTGAAGTAGGGATAGATGAATACTGGGAGGAGAAAGTGAGGACTGCAGATGCTGGAGATCAATGTCAAAAAGTTCATCAGGAAGAGGGTATGCTTGAAACGTTGACTCTCCTGCTCCTCAGATGCTGCCTGACCAGCCGTGCTTTTCCATAGGTGAATGCAGGTAGAGGATATGACCTGGTTGGTCAATGGGAGGAATGAATCAGGTTGATAGCTGGAAGGAAGGGTCTCTCAGAAGAATGGAAGGGAGGGGGAGGGGCTGGGCAGGGAGTCAGGGGATGGGAAGGGAGGTTATTTGAAATTGGAGAATTCAAAATTCAATGTTGTGTCCTCCGGGCTGTAAGCTGCCCAGGCAGAATGTGAGATGTTGTTCCTCCACTTTGTGGTCTGAGCCACTGTAGCAATGGAGGAGACCAAGGATGGTCATGTAGGAAGGGAGGAGAGAAGGGGAATTAAAATGGGCGGTGACTGGAGGTCAGGTAGGCCCTCGCGGGCCTGGTTGAGATGCTCGGTGAAACGGGCCCTTTGTTTATATTTAGTCTCGTTGCTGTAGAGAAGACCGTGGATACAGTAAGTTTGTTTAAGCAAATTCTGGAGTAGCAACTGCAGTCAGAAAAAAATAATTCACAGACAGGAATGCCAGACAAAATTACTGATGACTATGGAAATCAACAGCACCTTCAGACAAAATCCCTATCACGAGATCTGTTTATACCAGTAAATTACTTACACACAGTAAGAGCTCACAGGTTCACCTGGTATTGTGAACTGTTAAGCATTCTTTTGAAAAGGAGGGGCATTTTGTATGTGTGCCTTACAGGTTGTATGTGTACCTTACCTTTTGTATGTGTACTTTGAGATTTTGCCTTTAAGGACACCATGTTGCAGCTCTTCCTGATAGTTAGTCAGCTTTGGGTTTGCCAACTTTGCACATAGAAATCAGGTGGTTTAGTGTACTGTCTGTTTCAGATCCGAATTTGTTTAATGTTTCATATAAACTAACCCATGTAGTTAATCAAAACAGTTCATTATTAGGCCATTGTCATTACCATGACAAATGCCACTTTTTTAATGATTGTGAATTGAGTTGCCATAAGATTCTCATTGTCATTATCTTAAATGTAAGATTTATTGAAAACTGTTTCACGTTAATGAGTATTCATGTGGGCATAATTTTCAACAGATCACAAACATTCTGCTGACTTTCTTGTTGTATCTTAACCCACCATAGGGAAATTGAAATTTTGTAAAATAATTGTGGAGCAGACTGAACAAAGCTTATATTCATTTTAATGAAGATTCTTTTGTTCCAGCAGCGAGAGCAGAATTGGAAGCAAGACCTCGAAAAACTTATCAAATCTCTATCAGGTCTTAAAACTATAATAAAGGTAGAAAGTGCAAGAAACACTTAGTGGGTCAGACAGCATCTTTGCAGAGAGAGAAAAACAGTAACAGTTCAGGTGTGATATTTTTAATCAGAACTGAGAAAGGTTTCAACAAAGGGGGAGTCTGTGATAGTCTTAGAGGTGGGATGATTAGATTAGATTAGATTACTTACAGTGTGGAAACAGGCCCTTCGGCCCAACAAGTCCACACCGACCCGCCGAAGCGCAACCCATCCATAGTCTACATTTACCCCTTACCTAACACTACGGGCAATTTAGCATGGCCAATTCACCTGACCCGCACATCTTTGGACTGTGGGAGGAAACCGGAGCACCCAGAGGAAACCCACGCAGACACGGGGAGAACGTGCAAACTCCACACAGTCAGTCGCCTGAGTCGGGAATTGAACCCGGGTCTCAGGCGCTGTGAGACAGCAGTGCTAACCACTGTGCCACCGTGCCGCCCACTAGATGGATTAGATGAAAAAATGTTTCAGTGGTACAAGGCACAAGGTCAAAGAGAATGGTAATGGGCTAGGCAAAGAAGCAAAAGATGCATTGAGATGAGGTGCAAATAGCAGGACAGCACATTACACCTTTGTATCCCTTCCTTCTTTCACACCACCGTTCACTGATTCTCACCTCTTGAATTTTCACTTTTTTCCTTTACTGGACCATTTGTGGCATTGGTTTCATCTACCACAGCTCTGTGGGCTAAGAGTCCCTCCATAAACCCTACTATCCCTTGTCTTTATTTTAAAATTTTCCTCTGACCAGTTTTATAAAAATTAGTGTCTATCACCTTTTCTGATCTCTCGCCCATGGCTTGGGTGCTAGTCCATTCAGTGCTACTTCTTTGTCCTCTGTGAAATGCCCTGCTTGTTCTATTGCTTGCAGTAGTTCCAGTGCATCAAATAATTGAGACACTGAGCTGAGGCCAACTCTCAGTGTGACAGTATTTGCTGACTGAAACCAGCATTTTACATCTTTGGAGCACTTTTATCAAAGTTAAACAGAATTTTTCAAAGCTCAGGCATGCATGGACCAGTCAGCAGTTTGGGATAGGTTATTTGTGCAAGTGTTTCAAGTTTTCATTCATGGTGTGAAATAAGTAAAAATCCATATATAAATGGCTCAATCTGGTGATTATGTGGTACAAAAGGTTTTGTTTTCATTTATTTTGGGTTTAGGCTTAATCTCTTTACTGGACTTGCTTTTTATTATTCTTCTGTAGTAGTTTCTGAGCAGTAGCAAGTCTTCTTGGTCTTTCCTCTGATGAGATAATTCCTAAAGGTTCCCTATTTCTTCTTACTTGGCTTTCAGCTCCAAAAGTGGGATTTGAGAATGAGGAAAAGTTAGTTAAAAAAGCTATTCATGAAGTGTAGCATAAACTCTTTGAAACTTTTACCTTTTGAAGTTCAAAGTTTCCTGAATTGTTTTCAATTACAATCCTGATCTCACACTAGAAATGCAGTGAACAGTACGCTTCTTGTATCTGTTCAATTTATTTCTTTGTTTATGTCTTTTTCGGATCAAATGACTCATTTCTTAATACTGGTATTTGGAAAAGATCGAGGTGGAATAATTTTTGATATTTGTTTTGTTGACAGAAACAAACATTGAACACTAGCAATTGTTTTTTTGCTGACAAAAGCCAACCTGGGATTTAAACTTCCCAAGCTGTCTCAGGAGGCTTCTGAATTATCCTGTGCAATGGAGTTCATGCATATGTGCGGATTTGTGATGGGACATCTCTAAGGCATCAAGTATGAAGGTCCAACCTTTGGTGGATTGAACTGTTCCCAATCTTAACTCGATGCCAAACTGTACTTTCAGTAATTTTATGAGTTCCTTAATCTCACCTCCTAGTTCCTCTGAATGCTACATTTCTCTGGTTAATTTCTCTTTTTGCTATTATTGTTCAACACAACTGTTGATGTAATGACACTTGTGTCAGTGTGGTCGCAGTGACATTGGTGGAGGTCTGGCAGCTCCAGTTTAACAGACAGTCCTCTAAATGTGTCTTGCCGATGCTAGAGATATGGGTGGTCACAGCTGGCACATTAATGTTTAATCAAGCAATTCTTTCAGGAGGGACAGCAGAGAGAACCAGAAAATGGAGAGTGAAGCAACAGACACTACTTCCCTTCAGATATCACTGTATATTGGTCAGGACTGTAAACAATTCCTTGTTCAGTGTTGTTGGTCCTCATAACCACTCTGGCTAGAATCATATCTGATTTAATGTGGAACTTTCAGACTTTTTGGGTATTTTTAAATTACACAGCAAGTCACATTATCATCCTAGCATTGTATTAAGAATTTAAGCTTCAATCAAATCTGCTGAAGGCCAGTCGTGAGGGGAAGAAAGCCACAAAGGTTCATTGAAGTGATTATAGTTTACATTCCCTTAAAGATCTCCCTGAACATTATTAGCACAACAAGAGGAAATAGATATTTATGAAGTGTACCTAGAGTAAAATACATGACATAAAGAGTTAACATAACCATTACTGGCTGGATGTAGTAAATGAATGCGCTTAATTCTATGTGACAATATGCTACTTTCAACATTGTCAATATGTGTGAATGAAAACATGGAAGCATTTAAAGTGTGTGGAGTTCAGTGTGAGGTTAATACAAGCACCTCAGAGCCCAGAAGTTCACTTCTCACAGTATTTATGAAATGTGCAACCGTGTGTCACTCTTGTGTGATTTCCATTTTATTATTCAGGTCATGTGGCAAGGCAGTGACTGCAAGATGTGCATTTCCTCTGTTACCCATCTTGTTGGAATCAGAAGATACTGACATACAACAAAACATAAAAACTGTCAGGAGCCCAAGTGAATATGTGGTGGCAATGTTAAAGGCCATCTTACTATAATAATCCAAATTGGGGAATCTCACCTACCCCATCAACATCATGGTGGTTACAATTGACCAGAAACTGAATTGACCAGTCAAATAAATACAATGGCTACAAGAGGAGGGAAGTTGGGAATTCTGAGGTGCTTAACTTACCTCTTGATTCCCAAAGCCAGTCCATTCACTTCAAGGCACAAGTCAGGAGTGTTAAGGGATATTTTCCACTTGTCTGGATTAGTGTGACTCCAACAACAACTTGTTTTACTGGTGCCACATCCACAACCTAAACATTGACTCTTTTCACCAGTAATGCATAGTAGCAGCAGTGGGTCATCTACACAAAAGGCACTGCAGCAACTCACCAAAGTTTCTTCAATAGCACCTTCCAAACCTGCATCGTTAACCACCTTGAAGGACAAGAGCAGCCAACACCACTTATGAGATCTCTCATCCACACCTTGTATCATAATGATTTAGAACGATATTGAAGATCTTCAGCATCACTGAGACTCTCTTCCCAGCAGCTCTATGCGTGTACCTGCACCTGATCGATCACAGAGGTTCTAGAAGGTTGTTTGGTACCCCATCCTCAAGGCCAATGAGTGATGCACAACAAATGTTGGCCTTGTGAGTGAAACACACATCTTGTCAAAGAATTAAAAAAAGCCTCAGGTGGCACTCCCACTAACATCTCCATGGCAAAGGTGACTGCCATGTGCATCTCAGCATTGAGACCAATAGAAAATCCTCAATAGTCTTTCCAAAATTGCCAGGAGATATATTTTAACAAATGTTGAAGAGTGTGGTGCTGAAAAAGCCAAGCCTGATGGAAGGGCTAATGCTCAAAACATCGATTTTTCTGCTCCTTGGTTGCTGCCTGTCCTGCTGTGATTTTTCAGTACTACGCTCTTCGACTCTTCATAGCAAAGCCCCAGCATGCTCCACAGACATCCTCTGAGAGAAGAAATTTCTCTTTATCTCGCTTTCACTATTCAACATGCAATCCCTTATTCTAAGTTACTGCCCTGTGGCACCCAACTCTCCCATAAGGGAAAACAACCTTTCTGCATCTAATCAGTCAAGTCTCTTATGAATAGAGTCATAGTCATAGAGATGTACAGCATGGAAACAGACACTTCGGTCTAACCCGTCCATGCCGACCAGATATCCCAACCCAATCTAGTTCCACCTGCCAGCATCTGGTCCATATCCCTCCAAACCCTTCCTATTATATACCCATCCAAATGCCTCTTAAATGTTGCAATTGTACCAGCCTCCACCACTTCCTCTGGCAGCTCATTCCATACACGCACCACCTGCTGCGTGAAAAAGTTGCCCCTTGGGTCTCTTTTATATCTTTCCCCTCTCACCCTAAACCTGTGCCCTCTGGACTCCCCGACCCCAGGGAAATTTACCCTATCCATGCCCCTCATAATTTTGTAAACCTCTATAAGGTCACCCCTTAGCGTCCGACACTCCAGGGCAAACAGCCCCAGCCTGTTCAGCCTCTCTTTATAGCTCAAATCTTCTAACCCTGGCAACATCCTTGTAAATCTTTACTGAAACCTTTCAAGTTTCACAACATCTTTCCGATAGGAAGTAACCCTCTTCGCTGTCCACTACACTTCCAATTTTGGTGTCATCTGCAAACTTACTAACTGTACCTCTTATGTTCGCATCCAAATCATTTATGTAAATGACAATAAGTAGAGGACCCAGCATCGATCCTTGTGGAACTCCACTGGTCACAGGCCTCCAGTCTGAAAAACAACCTTCCACCACCACACTCTGTTTTCTACCTTTGAGCCAGTTCTGTATCCAAATGGCTAGTTCTCCCTGTATTCTCTGTGTTGTATGTTTCAATAAGGTCACCTCTCATTCTTCTAAACTCCAAAAAGTATAACCCATCAACCTCAACCTTTCCTCATAAGGCAGTCCCTCGAGCCCCTGGACACAGCTGAGTGAACCTTCTCTGGACTGCCTTGTTTCCTCTGAGTGAAGCCATGCTGAGTCTGCTTGGTCATATAGATGAATTCCCAAATACCATACTATTAGATCCTTTGTAATACCCTGAAGCATTTTCCCAAAAGCAGATACTAAGCTAACCACCCTACAGTAACATGTAATTGTCTTCTTCCCTTTAGTATACAGGTTATTACATTGGCTATTTTCCAAACTTCTAGAATTTTGCCTGAATCTGAGGAATCCTGGAAGATTATTACCAGTGCATCCAATATCTCTGTAGCTGCTTCTTTCAATACTCTAGGTTACATCCCATCAGGTCCACTGATCAATCTCTAACCCTATTAGTTTCTCTAGCACTTTTTCTATCATAATAGTTATGTCTCTTCAGTGTGGGGAATGGGGCACCATCAGTCTTGCAGGTCAAGAGTAAGCAGTGGGTGGATCAAACATACGTCTATTGAGGTGCTGTGGAGACCCCTTTCTGGGGGCTGCGATATTCTCAGTCTTGACTGTCCTTCCAAGTTGGCCTGAGGGGAGGGGTGACGGGATTTAAAGATGGGCCGCACTCGGTCCTGGGGCTTTGGTAATCACTGTCGAAGAGTTTGGTGGTGAAAACGTACAGCCGAGGAGCACGAGAATCGACGTTTCAAGCGTAAGCCTTTCTTCAGGTATGAGGCTTGTTGCCCAAGGGGGTTGAGAGATAAATAGGAGAGGGTGGAGCTGGGGGGAAGGTAGCTGGGAATGTGATAGGTAGATGAAGGTAGGGGTGAAGGTAATAGGTTGGAGAGGAGGGTGGGCTGGATGGGTGGGAAGGAAGATAGATATGTAGGATAGTTCAAGAGGGTGGTGCTGAGTTGGAAGTTTGGATCTAGGAGGGGATGGGGAAATGAGGAAACTGGTAGAATCTACATTGATCCCATGTAGTTGGACAGTCCCAAAGTCAGGCAGCATCCAAGAAGCAGGAGAATCGACACTTCAAGCATAAGCCCTTCATCAGGAATGAGGCTTGTGGCTCTAGGGGGCTGAGAGATAAATGGGAGTGCGGTGGGGTTGCGTGGAAGGTAGATGGGAATGCAATAGTTAGATCAGTGTGGGGGTGAAAGTGATAGGTCAGAGAGAAGGGTGGAGAGAATAGGCGGGAAGGAAGATGGACAGGTAGGACAGTTCAAGAGGGTGGTGCCGAGTTGGAATGTTGGATCTGGAATAAGGTGGGGAGAGGAGAAATGAGGAAACTGGTGAAATCCACATTGAACCCGTGTAGTTGGAGGATCCCAAGGTGGAAGATGAGGCGTCGGATGGTTAGGGTTTAGTGGTGGAGGAGGCCCAGGACCTGCATGTCCTTGGCGGAGTGGGTGGGGGAATTAAAGTATTCAGCCACTGGGTGGTGGGGTTGTTTAGTGCATGTGTCCTGGAGTTGTTCTCTGAAACATTCTGCAAGGTGGGGGCAGTCTGTGGAGTTCAGGGGAAAGTGGAAAACTCATGTCTGGAGTTGATGTTTTTTGGATTGGTTCTCTGAGGAAATTATGCTAGTGAAATGAAGGAATTCAAGAAAGATAGTGAGATCTCCCAGAGCATATGAGGGGACATAAAGCTATGGGGAGAATTGGTTCCCCCAAGTCACAGTTATTCTGGCCTCAATGTGGGAAGAGTTTAGAGACAACAAGTGCATGGTAATTCACAGTGCCATGGGTTTGTAGGTAAATGAGAACATGAAGAGACTAAACAGAAAGTGGGAGGGAGGGTAAAAGGTGAATGGGGACAGTAACACAAAAGGGAATATGAAGGTTGTGGGTATCATTGTTCCTCTCAGCCTGTGAATCACTGACAAAGTCAAGACCATACCATCTGCACACAAAATGCAACTGGGCAATAAAGAAACAACTTGGCTGACACTTCACATAGTGGATGAAGTGTGTCTCTTTGGGGATGGAGTATAATTCTGTGCATCTGAGCATTTGATGGGGCAACTATATTACTCAAGCATTTATTAGTTGCGTAATTCCATCCATCTGTTTGCTGTTTAGTTTCTGACATTCAGCTCACCATCCGAGATGAAACGTGTTGTTGGAGGATACCTTTCTGTTTAGTTGAGCATGAGACACCAACATCAAAAAAGGCACCAATTTTAAAGTTGCCAGTAAGCCCACCAGAACAGTAACATCCAGGCACTACCACACCAGCAGGTAGAGATGCCCCATGTATTTGGCAGTCTTGCTGACTTTATGTAACATAATCAAAAACTCAATGTAGGTGTAAATTAAAGATCTCTCTGGTCATTGTCACTAAACAGCATCCTCTGCTGGAGCAGGATGTGTGCTCAGAAGGACTGAGGTTACATCAGTATGAACTGTGCCAGCAGCTCCTTCCAAAGAGCAACTGGGGACCTGTGTGTCATCAACAGTGCTATCAAGCAGGACCTGTTGGAGGTCAATCATTTCAACTTCAGGCCATTTCTGCAGGAGTTCCTCAGGGTAGTGTCTTCCACCCAACCATTTTCACTCTTCATCAATGACCTTCCCTCCATCATAAGGTCAGAAGTGGGGATGTTCATCAAAGATAGCACAATGTTCAGCACCATTAACGACTTCTCATATACTAAAACAGTCTATGTTCAAATTCAATAAGATTTGGACAGTATCCAGGCTTGGGGTGATAAATGTAACATTCACACTATGCAAATGCCAAGCAATGAACATCTCCAATAAGAGATGGTTTAACCCTTGTCACTTGACATTCAATGGTGTTACCATCACCAAATCTCCCACTATCAACATCCTGGGGATTATCATTGACCAGAAACTCAAGTTACTCACCGTATAAACATAATGGCTACAAGAACAGGTTAGAGGCTAGGAATACCTCAATGAATAACTCATCTCCTCACTCCTCAAAGCCTATCCATCATCTACAGGGCACAAGTCAGGAATATGATAAAATACTTCTCATTTGCCTGGAAGGGTGCAGCTTCAACAACACTCAAGAAACTTGGCCCCAAAGAGGACAAAGCAGCCCACTTAATTGGCACCACACCCAAAATCATCCACTCCCTCTGCCACTGATACTCAGTAGCAACAGTGTGTACTATCTACAACGCGCACTGCAGAAATTCACCAAAGATCCTCAGACAGCACCTTCCAAATCCACAACTACTTCCATTAAGAAATACAATGGCAGCAGATAATGGGAACACCACCATTCACAAGATCCTCTCCAAGCCACTCTCCATCCTGACTCGGAAATATATCAGCATTCTTTTAGCAAAGCAGAATCAAAATCCTGGACTTCCCTCCCTAAGGGCATTGTGGGTCATCTTACAGCAGTTAGTTCCAGTAGACAGCCACCATCACCTCCTCAAGGGCAACTAGGGATAGGGAATAAAAGCTATCAACGTCCCTATCTCACATCCCACAAGTGAATTAAAAAAAGTCCAATCTTCAGCCCACAATTGCATTCAAGTGATTACTCATGCATTTTCTCTAGAAAACAGGCTCTTCATATTCCTTCCCTGTGATGAGGAGAATCAAGCAGTTCTGGCCGTGGACATTGCTGGGTTCCTCCAGATGCAAGGTGCAATAGAGTGTAGTCATGTTGCCTTGAGAATGCCCTATGACTAATCTGTAGAGTTCATCACCTGAAAAGTTTTCTGCTTCCTTAGTTATTAGCTTATCTGTGACCACTGATGCCACATTTAGGAGGAGTGCAGCAGATATCATATGAGTTGCCATGATGCATACATACTAGGTTCAATGTCTCTGGGCCACAGCGAGGTGGCTGCTGGGTGACAAAGATACTTTGCCTAACAAAAAGGGAAAATTCCACCCATAGAATTTGGATCATCTTCATATTTGACCCTGAAGTAGACAATATGGCCCTGGTTTGGGGGTCTGGGTGGAAGAAGCAGGATCAAAATTAAAACTCTAAATACTGCTTCCAAAATATTTTCCAATAGAACTCTATTTTACCATTTTGAAGTTAACATGATCCCAAATCCCAATGAAAATATAACAGCAATAAAACAGCATTGTGACATTCAATATGTATTCATCAAAGTTTGTGATCAACATGCAATAATATGAAGCATAAATATGAAAATATTTATTTTTTAAGTACTTTGTGGAAATTATTACTTAATGTAATCACCTTCATTTCATGCACTTTGGTCAGAAAGCTTGAGAAGTACAAGTTGAGTTGTATTGAAATGGGCTGATGTTGGAGCCTAGGCCCCTGTGTGACAAGATTGGATTCAGATAAACCTCAAATTTTCTTCTGCAATATGATTCCAAATCATTCCAAGTAATTATGAACTCACATTTTTTAACGAGTGCGTTAGATTAAGCATTACTGAAATTTCAATGACAGAAAATAGGATGCATGGTATAACTACTCAATGGAAATATGCTCACTCTTAATTGCACAGACATATCTGATCAGCAAAAAAATGCTTAAATATATAATGGATGTTTCTGTCCATATACGCTGGATATTTTCACGTATCTAAAACATCAAGGGATACAAGGATGGTGCAGGGAAATAATACTGAAACATAAAATCATGAATGATCACAATGAATGATAGAACAGGCTCAAAGGGATGAATGACTGATTCCAGCTCCTACAGCTTGTGTTAAAAGATGGTATACAAGATCCCTACCCACTTTCTGCTTCAGTATCCTTGAGAATTGTATGATGTAAGAGGAAGTCTATTCACTGCAATTGTCAGATTATGTTCTGTACTCTCTGTAGGGTTTCCAGAATTGCCTGATTCCATTTTGCGAGATACCCGCTCTGCTTTGAAAGACATACAATGAGTAGATCAAAATGATGTCAAAATAATGAAAATCATTAATATTCATCATTTTGGTAGCAAAATCCATTTGAGGGTAAATTTCTCTTAGTTTTTAGATCTTATCATTAATGCATGATGCCAATAAAATTATGCGGAGCACAAAGGCCTGTTAAGGTTGATGAGGCCTAGCCCTGGTATGACATTTAAACACATTTCCATTTCAAGACTTTTTCTAATACAGAAATTAATGAACTGCTTTCGAGGGAAGGCAAGGTGAATCTTGCCCTCTCCTTGAAAGCTATTCAGATTGTTCCTAATATAAAAAGAAAGCCTTATTGACCCTGCCCTCTAATTACTTGTCGCAGGCATAGCAGCCATATTCACATGACTTGTCTCAGCAGAACCTGCTTTGCATTTTATAAAAAGTTGTCATCTTCCTGACGTTATCAAAGCTGACTTTCCAGAAAGGGATCTGACTTTCATTCTCATTTAAACTATAGAAGATGAAAATTTAGCATTTATGTAACTCTTAACTGCTCAATAAAAGTTTTTATGTGTGTACACACACATATATATATATATATATATATATCAAAGCTGGCTTCCTTCCAGTCCTCTGTTGTTACTGTAGAAAAGAAGATATATTTGAAGTTCTGCCACTTTTACTATTAACTAAAATGCCTTCAAAATGTTGATCAGAGATACACTAAAATAAATAACTTGTCGAGATTTCTTCCAAAGTTCCAAAATCACAACACCCAAACTGTAACTGCAACATTGGAACCATATTTTAGCTCACTTTCAAATTCAATGTTCCAATCCAGAATTTCTGAAGCTGTCTAATTAACACAATGGCAAATGTTGGGGCTGAAATAAAGCAGAAATATTGGAGTAAACATCCAGTTTTCACAGCTGTTGTATCGCCTGTTGGTGGGAAAAGGATTGTTCACAGTATTTTATGTTGAGAGCTTACTTTCTCACTTTGAAAGATATCTGAATCATAGCTGGATAAATGACACATTGATTGCCAGAGATTGAAACTCAAAAAAAACAAAATGCCCAGTAGTAGCTGCCTACTCTTGAGAAATGAGTGGCATGATATTTGACTCAGAGCTTAGTGTTGATCTCAGGTTGGCTCCACACAGGAGCAGGGTATCACTGACTGCACACGTGACAATTTGAGTGCCAGTAGGTCAACCAGGAGTATTCTTGTAATGCAGAGTTTCTGCTCAGTCAATATGTATCTGGGGTACAACAGCAAAAATATATTTATACAAGTGTCTACTAGATTCCCAGCATGAGGCTATGATGCTTTTGTCCTGCAGCAGTCCAGGATCCCTGAAACGTTTGGACCTGAAGGGAGAAATACAGGTGTCTTGCTGGAATGTAAGCAATATCCACTTTAATCCTATCAAACCTGCTAGAAATCTGACTCAATGAAGCTCAGCAGGGCTACAGTTAATGCCATATGGCAACCAATGATGGGCTTTAGCTGCTGAGGAACATCTGGAGGTATTCTGAAGGACACAGCAGTCAGGGAGCTAGTGTGATTGTCATTGTACAAAATAGAGGAGCATATGGGGTTCTATCTGCAGAAGGCACAGAGTTCAATCCTCTTTGATTCAAAGAAGGAAGAGGAAGGTGATGATGGTGATGCATCAACAGCTGGTTTCATTACTGCCTGGGATTCTGTATTAATATTGTCCCAGCAGACCAATGTTGGAAGCATGTGCAGTAGCCACTTTTTCTACCACCTGTGCACATTGGTCCTTGTCACATTATATTTTCTCATTCATCCTGAAATGATTTAAAAAGTAACTTACAATCCAGTAGCTAAGAAAGGATAAGATAGGAAATCAAAGCAGAAAAAAAATTAAAATCTTTAAACTCTATAACAGAAACCTGACAACACCCCATTTTAACGTATGCTCATGTGCCTAGCGTTTTCTATTCATACTGCCCCTTCTTGTTGCAAATCCTGTGTCTTGAGCAGAGGTAGAGGTAGGCTGCTCAAATCCCTGGTCTGACCATTGAACTGCTCTTGGCTAAGGCTGCTTTAAGCCTTCTGCAACTATGCCAAACACGAGCAGTTTTGACCATCAAGAGATGAGACAGAATGAAAAAGGAGGAGTTGGTGTGAAGTATTTTGAATACAATACCAACTTTCCCATTCCATTTGATCATTAAGCCTCTCATGGTGTGACTACAATTGGCAGTGACCACTCTGCTGGAAAGCACTTTGGTGCAGATCTGTGCGGTACACTGAGGCCAAAGTTAAGGACATCTGTCATCTTTCATGCTTTAATTCTATTTACTATGGCTGACATGTTGTCATCTAGAGTGTGCAAAGTGATGGTCGCTTTATGGTAGACTTATTTGACTGGTGGTTCTGCAAAACTGACCACTCTCTCTGTGCAAGAACATAGCATCACAATGTCCAACTGCATCAATCCACTTGTGTTTGAGGTGGGCTCCACCATTCATTCTACAGCTGTAGTCAATGTGCTTGGAAAGTCTGTTAGTGTTTTACACATTGTCTGTTGGTGTTCAATGATTCTCAGTTCCATTGATCACCTAAAGGATACAGGATTAATGTCCAGTTCAGCAGAGCTTGCAGAGGGTCATGATCTCCAACACAGACTGTCCCCTGTGTTCCTATCACCATCATCTGCTCTTTCCCTCTTGTGAAGTCCCAATAATATGTTTAAATGGCCTTAGTGAATTGTAAATATCTGAGCTTGTCTGTGATATACCCTCAGAAGAAATTCAACTCCTCTGAGAAGCCTTAGTCCTTGAGTCCTACCATTAAAAACCATTATAGGCACTGTCAGAGTTCAAAGTTATGAATGTGTATTGGAAAGATAAGATTGCTGCAAGATATAATTATGATGATGATCCTATTTTTCTTACTGTTGAAATCAATTATCTTTTTATTCTTTCACAGGGTGTGTGCATCACTTGACAGTATTTGCTGTCCATCCCGAATTCGCAGTAGAAACAGTTCAGACAAGGATCACTTGATTTATTTTGGGAATGTACGATCCCAAGGTTTCATCAATGCATCTGCTTGTGGTTTTAATAAAATTAAGTGTTTAATCTGCTCACCAGAGATTGCTTCCTGATTTATAATTTTATTTTTTATCATGCTACAAGCCTCAAATTCAACCACATTTTAAATTTAATGATGCCGATTAGTGTTCCCATGGCTCAGTGAATCATGCAGTTGAAAGGAGGGGAAAACTGCCAGACTCCGCATCTCAATGCTTTTGCAGTATTCTTGTGGAGCAGATAAACCAGTACTTCCCACCATTCATAATGGAACCTACTTCTTTCCCCGTGACTGAACTCTCTCTCCCATACCCTCAGATTCCTATGATTGGGCACTTTTTCCTGTAATGGTTTGTTGTGAATAAGGACAATCCATCTCTTTGTCTAAGAATTAGAGATCTTGATAATCAGTATGGTCAACAATAAAAGGTTTAACAATGTTGTAAACTATATCCAAGTTATATGTGTACTTCTATCAGTAATTGCTGTGTATGGCATAAAATTTCCATTTCTCTCCACTGACTGGCTCAGAGTGACTGCATCTGTCTATGTAACAACATCACCATGCAAGGTACTAATTACACTTCCAGATATTAACCCATTCCATATCCATATGTGACATCTCCCCACAGCAAGACTTTGGCCCATTGTTATTATTATTATTATTATTATTGCATTTGCAGCTACTGTTAATGTATACAATCATCTTTTTCTATTGACATTGAAATCTACTGCATGTCTCTCCCAAAGTTTCTGACCTTATCGATTCAGTTTGCTGGAGGTTTCATCATTGTCCTCAAATGTGATTTCTCTTCTAAAGCAGAAGAATGATAACCTCTCTTTTACTATTTTATTCTTGACTTAGATGATTTTCCTGTGAGTCTGATGTTTCTGTTCCTGTACGATTTCAAGTTCAGCATCTGCTTATCCTGATATATAACTGGATATCTCTGATGTATTGAGACAAGATCTCCTCTTTTCCATCTGATACTAGTATCTGTATAATGCAATTTTTTTGATCTTCATTCCTCTGGACAATCTCTCCTGTTCTGATCATGTATCCATATCTTTTGACCTTCCATATCTTTTATTGTAATTGTTAACTTGCTGCTTTCTGTAAGACTTCTTTTGACTTGAACTTTGTGATAATCCTTGGGTTGTAACCTTAGAAATAATTTCTGAGGTAGAAGTTGTGTTTTGAGTTTGCTTATCAATATTTCAGGAAATGCTAGTCTACATTGTAGCAGAGTGGATTTGTAATCTAATAGTAATCTTTGAAATTCATTTTCAAAAGTAACTTGATAGCTGTGATAGTTCGACTGAGGATATGCTGGCAAACTTGTAATCTCTTCAGTCCACTACTTCTGCAATGTAGTATTTTTATTTGCAAATTGTAGTTTGTTGTCAGAAACAGCTATCTGGACTTCAATGACCCGCAAAAATCGTTCATACTCTGATAACTATTTCTATAGTCATTGTACATAGTATTTTAAACTTTAATCCATCTTGAATGCAGTCAATGTTAATAAAATTGAAGACAAATATATCCATACTCAGTCTTTTCCATGTCAGGGTTGGAGATTTAGTCAACATTGTTACCTCAATTTTGTCAAAATTTTGCATATATTTTGTAAAAGTAACTCATTTCTAAATATTCTTTGACATTCCAGGTCACCACATTGATGGCTCAGTCCTTGATCTACATTTTGTGATTCCCAAGTTAGTTTGATGTTGATCTTCTCAGGTTTTTTCTGTAAGTGAAATTGGGATAGGCGAAATCTCTCACTGTGAACTAATATCTTGTGGACACCAGTAAGTGCTTTCAATGTTTATGACAAACCTTCATGACCATATACTTCTAGGTCTTTGGTTTGACACACCTTCTATACAAGATTGACATATTTTGATGCATTCCTGGTTCAGCATTTCCTCTTGATGGATTTCTATGAACCTTTTCTGACTTGCTGGCCATTTTGTGTGGTAGGCTGATTGTAAAACTCAATATCTTCAATGAAACACCTCATCATGTAATACTATCAACAGTGCTCTAGAGAGTGCATCTGCTGTTGTTTGCAGTTTATGTAGAATATAAATTGTTCCATATGCAAATCTCATCAATCTCAATCAAAATCTTTATATTCTTCAAAGCTTCTTCCAATTTCCACTAGCCCAAAGTAACTAAGAGGGAGTCCACTGTCTTAATAACTACTTTCAGACCAGTGAGGCAGTCTGAGAGTTTCATGTATGCCTGTGTAAATGTATTTTCCAATGACTCCACATCTCAGCTCTGATAGTGCTCCAGACAATGCATAACAAACTGGTCTTCGATAACTACACGGCTGCTCTTGAAACAAGTTGCTCCTAAGCCTTTAGGTGAAGAGTGCACTGCTAATATAGTTGGTAATAAAGCTTTATAAAATATTAAAACATCAATGGAAGTTGGTATTTTCTTAAATTCCTGAAATGCTTGCCCTTATGTCCAGTACAATGTTTGAATTTTCTTTATGTTACCTTCAAAGGTTCAGTGATAATTGCTAAATTGACTGACCATCTAAAAGATATCTAAAGACTTTAGATTATCTTTGGAACTGGAAATTCTGTTCCAAGACTATCTGATTTTCATGTCACATTTTAGTTTTTCTTTCTCTGTTCCTCTGTCATGGTTCTTGCCTGTAATGGTGGTGATGCCCAATTGGAGCTGCAAAACCTTTGCATTACTTGGCCTTTCAATCTGATTTTATTGTCTCGTTTTTTAGATTTATCACTCTACTCAAGGACTTTTCTAACCCAGTCATTGATTACTGTTCATCTTGAAAGTGCACCGAGCAGGCAACTGTCTCATATGATACACCTCTACGTTGGAGCTCTTCAAGTTCCTTCTTCTGCACCTCTGTTTCAGGCTTGCTCTTTTTATTTTGTTACACCATGTTATTACTTGTTTTGGCTGTGGGCAATGTACCTTTTTAGTCTAACTAGTAGAGAATTTGAGTTGGAAAAAGTAAACGATAAGAAGTTTATTGTACTGCTGCAACTTATAGACACTTTCTAATTGATCTGTTTAGGGATGTCAATACAAACTTCTGGAACAGGTGGAACTTGAACCTGGGCCACTTGGTTCAGAGTAAGGGGCACAACTACTGCATCACAATGAGTCTTTGCTGTGACCCATACGCAGGTTATATGAGCATTATATGAGTACTATTTGAAGTCTTCCTTCTCTATATTGACTGTCTCAGACTGTCTCTGATTGTATGAAATCATCACTGAAGTGCTAATCACACTTCCAGATATTAATCCTTCCTGACCAATATGCAACAGACCCAGGATCCTCACCCCTGCTCTAATGTCTCTGATCAGCTCAAGCTTTACAAACCCCACATTCGCCTCTAGCCTTTCTTGTTTATTTCATAGGTCTTCCTAATCCCCTGGAACTTTCTACTTTTTCACCTGACTTATCCTCCCTGCACTCCACAATCCTTTTCTTTATTTTTGAGGTCCAATTGTTAAATTTGGCAAGAACTTCCAATTATCTGTGTTTCTGGGATTCTGGTCTGCCTATCTTCCCTCTTTGTCTCTCTGTACATTTCAAAGCCCATGAATTCTGTGGCTAAGCATTAAATAGAACTTCCTCAGAGTTTTCTCTTCAAACAGATGCATGTTGAGTAGGACATAGGTCACATGAAAGGTCAAGCTCCCTTGCATTTTCTAGAACATAGAACAATACAGCACGGAACAGGCCCTTCGGCCCACGATGTTGTGCCGAACATTTGTCCTAGCTTAAGCACCTATCCATGTACCTATCCAATTGCCGCTTAAAGATCACCAATGATTCTGACTCTGCCACTCCCACAGGCAGCGTATCCCATGCCCCCACCACTCTCTGGGTAAAGAACCTACCCCTGACATCCCCCTATACCTTCCACCCTTCACCTTAAATTTATGTCCCCTTGTAACACTCTGTTGTACCTGGGGAAAAAGTCTCTGTCTACTCTATCTATTCCCCTGATCATCTTATAAACCTCGATCAAATCACCCCTCATCCTTCGCCATTCCAATGAGAAAAGGCCGAGCACTCTTAACCTATCCTCGTACGACCTATTCTCCATTCCAGGCAACATCCTGGTAAATCTCCTCTGCACCCTCTCCAAAGCTTCCACATCTTTCCTAAAATGAGGTGACCAGAATTGCACACAGTACTTCAAATGTGGCCTTACCAAGGTCCTATAGCTGCAACATCACCTCACGACTCTTGAATTCAATCCCTCTGCTAATGAACGCTAATACACCATAGACCTTCTTACAAGCTCTATCCACCTGAGTGGCAACTTTCAAAGAGCTATGAACATAGACCCCAAGATCCCACTGCTCCTCCACCTTACTAAGAACCCTATCATTAACCCTCTATTCTGCATTCTTATTTGTCCTCCATCTGCCACTCCTCAGCCCAGCTCTGCATCATATCTAAGTCCCTTTGCAGCCAACAACAGCCCACCTCACTATCCACAACTCCACCAATCTTCGTATCGTCTGCAAATTTACTGACCCACCCTTCGACTCCCTCTTCCAAGTCATTAATAAAAATGACAAACAGCAGAGGACCCAGAACTGATCCCTGCGGAACTCCACTTGTAACTGGGCTCCAGGCTGAATATTTACCATCTACCACCACTCTCTGACTTCGACCGATTAGCCAGTTCTCTATCCAACTGGCCAAACTTCCCACTATCCCATGCCTCCTGACTTTCCGCATAAGCCTACCATGAGGAACCTTATCAAATACCTTACTAAAATCCATGTACACTACATCCACTGCTCTACCCTCATCCACATGTTTGGTCACCTCTTCAAAGAATTCAATAAGACTTGTAAGGCAAGACCTACCTCTCACAAATCCGTGCTGGCTGTCCCTAATCAAGCAGTGTCTTTCCAGATACTCATAAATCCTATCCCTCAGTACCCTTTCCATTACTTTGCCTACTACCGAAGTAAGACTAACTGGCCTTAATTCCTGAGGTTATCCCTATTCCCTTTTTTGAACAAGGGCACAACATTCGCCACTCTCCATTCCCCTGGCACCACCCCCATTAACAGTGAAGACGAAAAGATCATTGCCAATGGTTCTGCAATTTCCTCTCTTGCTTCCCACATAATCCTAGGATATATCCCGTCAGGCCCGGGGGACTTGCCTATCCTCAAGTTTTTCAAAATGCCCAACACATCTTCCTTCCTAACAAGTATCTTCTCTAGCTTACCAGTCCATTTCATACTCTCCTCTTCAACAATACGGTCCCTCTCATTTGTAAATACTGAAGAAAAGTACTCATTCAAGACCTCTCCTATCTCTTCCGACTCAATACACAGTCTCCCACTACTGTCCTTGATCGGACCTACCCTCGTTCTCATCATTCTCATGTTTCTCACATACGCACAAAAGGCCTTGGGGTTATCCTTGTTCCTACCTGCCAAAGATTTTTCATGCCCTCTCTTAGCTTTCCTAATCCCTTTCTTCAGCTCCCTCCTGGCTATCCTGTATCCCTCCAACGCTCTGTTTGAACCTTGTTTCCTCAACCTTATGTAAGCCTCCTTCTTCCTCCTTACAAGACATTCAACCTTCCTTGTCAACCAAGGTTCCCTCACACGACCATCTCTTTCCTGCCTGACAGGTACATACATATCAAGGACACATCGTATCTGTTCCTTGAAAAAGTTCCACATTTCAAAGACATCCTTCCCTGACAGCCTGTGCTCCCAATTTATGCTCCTCAGATCCTGTCTTGCAGCATCGTATTTACCCTTCCCCCAATTGTAAAACCTGCTCTGTTGCACGCACCTATCTCTCTCCATAACCAAGGTGAAAGTCACAGAATTGTGGTCACCGTCACCAAAATGCTCACCCACTAACAAGCCCATCACTTGTCCCGGTTTGTTACTAAGTACCAAATCCAATATGGCCTCCCCTCTGGTCAGACAATCTGGTCTGGACACACTGCACAAACACCGCCCCATCCAATCCACTTGATCTAAAGAGCTTCCAATCAATATTTGGGAAGTTGAAATTGCCCATGACTACTACACTGTGGCTTCTGCACCTTTCCAAAATCTGTTTCCCAATCTGTTTCTCCGCATCTCTACTGCTATTGGGGGGGGCTATAGTAAACACCCAACAAGGTGAATGGGTGGATGGATATTAACCCCAACTTTTACAGGATCATTGTGATACTTCTGTTCCCCAAACCAATCAATTCATTCTCTCTAAATGTGATTACCTATTTGTGCAAAACAACTTATTAAGCATGAAAATGGATAGAAAAATAAGAAGCTGAGGTATACTAAGTTGACTAGATTTGGACCCAAACCCCACTCCACTTCACCTTTTACACTTTTTGGACCAATAATAAGTGATGTTATGAGCCCATTGAACAAACAAGACAAATCACATTCATTTTCAGAAACTGCAATTGATTGTGGTGATGACTAATTAATAATTGACCAAATAATTAATGTACTCTTTCTGACGGTACTTCACTGTAGTTACATAATAATGAAATAAAGAGCACATCTGCTCCTTGTCTCCAAGCACCAGGGAAATGAGTTTAACAAATCAATAATATGAATGAATCCAGCCTACTGAATGCTAACAACAGGTTCATCAGGGAAGCCAAGGTACAAATCTCCTCAGCTGTAGTGAGCTCTGCTGACACTTGGAACAGCCTGTTGGGTAATTCTTACCTAATTAAGGGATTAGCCACAGCACATAAGATTTTTATTTTCAAATTGCTAAATTCACCAATATATCGTAACTATACTTAGCAACATACATAAAAACAGCTTGGAGATTAATTAAATGTATTATTAAATATACATTTTATTAATTGTTGTAACATATTTTGACCTTGACTAGTTTGTTGAAGAGGTCATTTCAATTTCATTACATTTCTAAATTATTTAAAAAGTAATTTTTCAAATGGTAAAGGCAGTCAATAGAAATGGCTATTTCTGTTCCTTTCTAAGCTTTCAGCTTTCAAAGAGTGTGGGATCAGTAAAATCACACAGGGTGTGTCAGGTAACATGGTTCTATGTAATTCTGACTCAAGTTTTCTTTTATTTATCTTCTGAATAAATAATCTTATTCAATTTTTCAATCTCAACAATGTTTCTGATTTGTTGGGCAGAATAGGCTGTGCTTTATCACAGATAATGAGAAGAATAGGAGACTGTTCTATTGTCAGATAAAGTGCCATAGAGTCATATAGCACTGAAAAGGCCTTTCAGCCCATCAAGTCTGCATCAACCCAGCTACACTAATGCTTCTTTCCAGCACTTGGTGCACAACCTTGAATGTTATTTCAAGTGTTCGTCCTCATACTTCTTAAAGATTGTGAAGTTTTCTGCCTCTATTGCCCTCCCAAGTACCACATTCCACATTCCCACCACTCTCTGGGTGACAACAATTTCCCTCAAATCTCCTCTAAACCTCTTGCCCTTCATCTTAAAATTCTGCCCCCTCACTACTGACCCTTCAAATAAAGGGATTAGCTTTTTCATATTCACCCTAACAATGGCTAGTGGTTAGTGCTTGTTCATTAGTCCCTTTACACGTGTCCCTGCACAGTCTATCTGTCAGTGCAGAAATGTGTGTTCCTTCTCTTTATTATATGTGAATATGCTGTTTGTGTTAATGTGTAAGGATTCTAGCCAAAGAAATCCAAATCTTGGCTCTCAATGCAACTAAACAAGAGGACATAGCCTCAAAAGACAATTCACGCTCCAAGTATTACCAATACACTAGGCCAGACATTTCCCTTCTGAGTCAAGGAAGTGTGATTTGGGTCATAGAGCCATACGACATGGAAACAAATCCTTTGTCCCCTTTCACCCGTCCTGACCAAGTTTCCTAAACTGAACTAGCCCCATTTCCTCCACATCCCTCTAAACCCTTTCAATCCATGTATTTATCCAAAATATGTTTTGAATGTTGTAATTGTACTCACCTCTGCCACTTCCTTTAGCAGCTTGTTCCATATGCATGCCACCCTCTGTGTGAAAAAGTTATCCCTCAGTTCCCAATGTTGCATACCTGATTTCTGAAAGTCAACCCTTTCACATGGAACTTTCATGACCTATTTGGGCTGGGCAGGAATCGTGCCTGCTTCCAGTAGAAGTACATCCATGGTGGGAATGAGAATGGATGGATGCCAAAGTGAGCAGGATAAAAGGCCCATCTGCCTTTGCTGGGTCTCTGTCCCAGCTTGCTACATGATTGTTAGAATCAGGTCCTTACCAGTTAACCCACAAAATTTAGTCCTTACCTCTTACCCCACACCCCCATACTCAGTCAATCCTTCAAGTATTCCCCATGCACTAATGCATCCTCCCTACTCACTCACTCAGTATCCACTATTTGCAGAACTCAAAAACTATATAATAATACTTCTAAGTGTTCAGCAAATAAAAAAGTTGCCTATTCAATTCCCAGTTGAAAAAAGTATCCCTCTTAGAAGCTCTTAAAACTGTCAATCATTCAAATACACATTGAATAAAATCTGCCCTCTCAAGTGTTCATTAAACTGTCAAAATAGTCATCCAAAAGCTTCCTCAAAACATTCAATTATATGAGCTCCATAGAAAACAATTAATCAACAAAGCACACACACAAATTTCAACAACTTCTGCAGAGCTGAATCTAATGGTGAGGTTGTAACTTGTCCATGCATTCATAATGAGATTACTTTGCAGAACTGAATAAACAAGCACGATAGTCTTTAAAGTTGCCTGACAAGATGTCCAGCCATATATTTCATTTTTCATAAGCTCCATAGGGTTATAACCAAAGAAGACCGGTATTTAGTCAGTTTTTCTCCCCCAGAAGTGCTAGTTGTATAGACTTTAATTTGATGTAAAAGTCAAAGCCCAGTATACAGATTATTCAATTAAATTAGACTTTAAATACAGTTGAATGAAAATAAACACTTTATCCAGAGGAAAGATTGATGTCTGTGAGCACTTCCATATAATTAACGGTTCTCTCCACCACCTCTGTTGTGCTCTAGGAACAAGAGTAGGCCATTCAGCCCTTTAAGTCTGTTCCAAGTAATTGCACTGCAGTAACACTACAAGGCTTCTTTTGACTTCAACTTCCAAACCTGCAATCTCTGCCACCAGCAGGACAAGGATAGCATATGCATAGGAACACAACCAACTATAACTTCTCCTCCAAGCCACTCACCACCCTGAACTGGAATTGTACTGTTGTTTCTTTAATGTTGCTGAATCCATTTTTTAAATCATGTATGGAATATGGGCATCACTGGCTTGCTAGCATTTTTTGGCCATCATTAGTTGCCTTTGATCAGATAGTGATGAGCTGCTTTCTTGAACTGCTACAGTCTCCCTGCTGCGGGTAGACCCACAATGCTATTAGGGAGAGAATTCCAAGATTTTAACCCAGCAACAGTGAAGTAACTGTGATATAATTCCCAAGTCAGGATGGTGAATGACTTGGAGGGGAACTTGCAGGTGGTGGTGTTCCCTTGTGTATGATGCCCTTGTACTTCTAGATGGAAGTGGTTAAGGGTTTGGAAGGTGCTGTCTGAGGATCTTTGGTGAATTTCTGCAGTGCATCTTGTAGATCTACATACTGCTGGTACTGAGTGTCAGTGGTGGAGGGAGTGGATGCTTGTAGATGTATTGCCAATCAAGCAGGCTGTTGCACACATCCACGCAAGTGGGAAGTATTCCATCACTTTCCTGACTTATGCCTGGCAGATGATTGACAGGATGTGCATTTCCTGCAACAGTATTCCCAGTCCCTGACCTGCTCTTGTAGCTACTTTGTTTATTTAGTGAATCCAGTTGAGTTTCTGATCAATGGTAACCCACAGGATATATTGAGATTAGGAACTGAGTGGCTTGGCACAACACAAAATGGGCGTCACTGAACAGGTTATTGCTGAGCAGGTGCTGCTTGATAGCACTGTTGACAATACCTTCCATCACTTTACTGATGATTGAGAGTAGACTGATGGGGCAGTAATTCGCTGGGTTGAATTTATCCTGCTTTTTGTCTGTGGGGCAAACAATGGCAATTTTCCACAATGCTGGGTAGATACCAATATTGAAACCAGTCTGGAAGAAAATCCTGTTACTCTCTTCCTAATTGCACTGAGGATGTACTTATTGAATCTTGAACTGTGATGTTTCAAGAACAAAGAACAAAGAAAATTACAGCACAGGAATAGGCCCTTCGGCCCTCCAAGCCTGCACCAATTCAGATCCTCTATCTAAACCTACCACCTGTTTTCTAAGGGTCTGTATTCCTTTACTCCCAGCCCACTCATGTATCTGTCTATATACATCTTAAGTGATGCCATCGTACCCACCTCTACCACCTCCACTGGCACCCACCACCTACTGAGTAAAGAACTTTTCATGTATATTTCCTTTAAACCTTCCCTTCCCACCTTGAACTCGTGAGCCCTAGTAATTGAATCCCCCAATTGCTCTCCACCCTGTCTACACCTCTCATGATTTTGTAGACCTCAATCGGGTCCCCCCTCAACCTCCATCTTTCTAGTGAAAATAATCTAACGTCTTCCATCCCAGGCAACATCCTGGTGAACCTCCTCTGCACCCTTTCCAAAGCATCCACATCCTTTTGGTAATATGGCAACCAGAACAATATGAAGTATTCCAAATGTGGCCGAATCAAAATCCAATACAACCGTAACATGACCTGTCAACTCTTGTACTCAATACCACATCCGATGAAGGAAAGCATGTCATATGCCTTCTTGATTACTCTATCGACTTGCGTTGCTACCTTCAGGGTACAATGGACCTGAATACCCAAATCCCTCTGTACATAAATTTTCCCCAGCGCTTTTCCATTTACCATACAGTTTGCTCTTGAATTCAATCTTTCAAAATGCATCACCTTGCATTTACCTAGATTGAACTCCATCTGCCATTTCTCTGCCCATCGTTCCAATCTAACTATATTCTGCTGCATTTCCTGACTGCCCCATCACTATCTGCTCCTCCAAAAATTTTAGTGTCATCTGCAAACTCACTAATCAGATCACCGATACCATACTCTAGATCATTTATGTATAACACAGACAGCAGTGGTCCCAACATGAATCCCTGTGGAACACCACTGGTGACAGTTCTCCATTTTGGGAAACTCCCACTACTCCTCTCTGTCTCCTGGTACCCAGCCAATTCTCTACCCATCTAGCTAATACACCCTGGACCCATGCACCTTCACTTTCTCCATCACGCTATCATGGGGAACCTTATCAAACGCCTTATCAAACTTTGTCACTTGCTCAAAGAATTCTATTAAGTTGGTAAGACATGACCTTCCTTGCACAAAACCATGTTACCTATCACTGATAAGCTCATTTTCTTCCAAATGTAAATAGATTCTATTTCTCAGTATCTTCTCCAGCAGTTTCCCTACCACTGATGTCAGGCTCACTGGTCTGTAATTACCTGGATTATTCCTGCTATCCTTCTGAAACAAGGGGACAACATTAGCAATTCTCAAGTCCTCTGGGACCTAATCTTTGTTCAGGCATGCTGCAAAGATATCTGTTAAGGCCCCAACTATTTCCACTCTTGCTTCCCTCAGTAACCTGGGATAGATCCCATCCAGATCTGGAGACTTGTCCGCCTTAATGCCTTTTAGAAATCCCGACCCTCCCCCCTCATTATGCCAACTTGACCCAGAGTAATCAAACATCTATCCCAACCTTAACATCTGCCATGTCCCACTCTTCGGTGAATACTGATGCAAAGTATTCACTAAGAATCTCACCCATTTTCTCTGACCCCACATATAACTTTCCTCCTTTGTCCTTGAGTGGGCCAACTCTTTCTCTAGTCACCCTCTTGCTCCTTATATACGAATAAAAGGCTTTTGGATTTTCCTTAACCCTGTTTGCTAAAGATATTTCAAGAAGGCAGATTAGCATCTCATTCTTAAGAACAGTTAGGGACACACAACAATGTCTATTTCCTGAGAAAGAACAAATTTGTTTTTTTAACTGTTCTTTTAATATTGTGAAAATTACCTGAAGTTTATAATGCATTCCTAATGAATGAACAAATATTGACTAATTAAGCTAATTATTAAGAGATGAGTCATCTTTGAATATATTAAGTGCAAAGTCTGGGCACTTAAATACTAAACATAAGCATCGTAAGGAATGTCTGCAAGATTGCATAGAGGTTAATTGTATTAAAAGAAATGTAATATATTTTTGAGAAGAAAACAAAAGAATTCTGTATTGGTCTTTACATAACTGTCATATAAAAGTTCCTTTCTTTATTCTTTCACCGGATGAGGGTGTTGCTGACTCGGCCAACATTTATTTCTGTACTTAATTGTCCGGAGGACATTTTAGAGGCAACTACATTGCTGTGGATCTGGAGTCATGTGTAGGACAGACCAGGTAAGGCTGGCAGTTTCCCTTCCTATAAGATATTAGTGAGCCAAATTTTGACAATTGACAATGGATTCATGGTCATTATTAGACTCTTTCTCCAGATTTTAAAAACTGAATTCAAATTCAAGCCCACCATCTGCCGGATGGGATTGAAACCCAGTTCCCAGAACATTATCTGGGTCTCTGGAATAACTGTCGAGAGTATGGTGCTGAAAAGCACAGCAGGTAGGCAGCATCCGAGAAGCAGAAGAACCCTGCTCCTCAGATGCTGCCTGACCTGCTGTGTTTTTCCAGCACCATACTCACAACTCTGATCTCTAGCGTCTGAAGTCCTCACTTTCTCATCTCTGGAATAATTGTCTAACAATAATATCATTAAGCCATCACCTCCCACACTATAAGTGGACACTGCCATCTATTTGAAGTGATATATTTCAAAGTTATACATTATTTACAGAGTTTCCTGTTTATCTTTTGTTTGCACAAGTACTTTCTTAGGTTTTCAGTTTTCTTTTGGTGAGTGGAGCCTGATTCAGAGACAAATTGAATGAAAAATAGAGAAGCTAAATATCAGCCTCATTCTGTACAGTCTAGGGAGATATGAAGTGTTTGCTTCTGCTGAGAAGGCTGATGCCTGAAAACTGAGATCATAGATTGCAATGCAGGCCTGCAAAGCAATTGGAAAAAAAATCGTGTTTAGATTTTAATAAAATCAAATTTCTTTCTTTACTGAAATAGGGAAATATTCTGCTGTCTTCAGTATTTTTCAATTCCTTTATACAGTTTTACATTGAAAAAATACATTGGAAGTGGGGGTATTTATCCCTTAAATGTTTGAAGGTGAGGTCTACTTTTGTCCTGCATCTCTAATTGAGAGTTCCTTGCATTGATGGTTGGATTGGGAACTGTGCTGGGTTTTAGAAAGGACTGGGACATGGGAATTCCCATATTGGGAAGTCCTTGATGTCCAATGAGCTTCTCCTGAGGACAAAACCCATACTTGGAGAATGCAGGCTTTTTGTATCAAAAGAAAATTGTGTAAACTTCAGGATATGGTTAGGCCCCAATCTATCTAGAATCTCTTTGTAATATAGAGTGGGCCCATCCTCTTTTTTTTCTGATATTACTACAGAAGTAGTCATAAACCCAGTTACCTATGACACTTTGAGCTTGTGTAAACTCTGATATTTATCTTTGGCTGTTCTTTTGAATACCTGTATAGAATGACTTAAACTGTTTCCAGAGATTTAAAACAAATATTTCAGAGATGTTCCATAATATTCCTAAAATAGTAAATGTAAACATCGAAAAGAAAATGAAAACAATATCCTATTTTACGTCTTTTTATGATCAAGTTTGGATGGTAAACTGATTCATTTCCAGTCCCACTCCTCCACTGCTTGTAATAAGTGTTAAATTTAACCAGAGGGGCAATATGGCCAATTATATGAGTCTCAGATTGGTTTAATATACAAATCAAATCATCCAGGTGTCTTTAATCAATAAAGAATAATTAATTTGTTACAAGTGAAATAAATCAAACAAAAATGTGTGGATCATTGACAAAAAAATTAGACTGTGAGATATGATTTATATTCTAACATCCTAAAGTTGGCATGAGGCAAAAATAGTTAAAAGCAAATGTACACTCACACTACTACAGAACAGATGGAACAGCAATTGCAATTGCAACAGATCCCTTAGATTTACAAGTGATCCCGCCCTGATGGTAATTATATTGTAGGCTACCAAATCATATTGCAAGGTGACTAGGACTGGGAGCTTAATATTCAAAGGTATTTGAAGTTCTGAAAAATAGGGGAAAAAAGAGGGGAGAAAACTCTTTATAAAGGATGGTATCAATGCGGTTGTGAGAAATAAAAGATTGTGACATGGAATAAGCTCAGATGAAAATAAGGAATAGCATATAAAAGAAGCTACAGGTGGGAGTTATCCATAGGGCCCTTAAGAATTGCCTTAAGGGTGGGATAATGTATAAGTCAGCGTTATCAAGATATGAGTGTACTATACCTTTGAGAGAGTTAAAAGCAACAGAACTAACTGACAACACCAAATGTTCTGAAAAATGAAATAATATAACCTTTTGGTCCAGTTAGTGTAGCTGGTTGCCTGGAGGCAAAAACATATTCGAATTAGGCAAATCAGTTTAAATTATACCCCCTCCCCCACCAAAAAACAAACTCCAATCCAGTTTGAATTGAGTATCTTGACAATTGTAAAAGCTAATGACACAATTCAATGATTTGGGGGAGTGGGGGGGGGGGGGGGGGGAGGGAATGTAAGACTGGGGAATATTGAACAGTTTGGAGGAGAACTGCCAAGCCACCAGCATGTAAAGACTGCCCAAAACATTGCTGTCTTCACACAGTAATGTGTGAAGCAGAATCTCCAAGAAGAAGAAAAGAAAACAAAATACAGAGAAGAACTGAAAGCTGCCTGGTTTTGAGGTAAGAAGTTTTATTTTGTAAACCTTAATTGGGATTTTTATCAGACCAGTATTGTAGAGGGAAAGTAAAAGATAGGTTAGAGGAAGGACTTGTAAGTAGCTGTTAGTTAATTATTCCCTGTTATACTTTAAGAAATAGGGTTGTTAATTTTTACTGTAACTAATTCTTGGCTTCTTAAATTTTCAAAGATTACTGCATGGGATAAATCTCTTCTGTGCTGCTGGCTTAAATTAAACTGGAGGGTTTACCCCCTATTGTAACAGTTTCGGGGCTCATCGTCAGGTTTTGAACTGGTTTAGACAGATTCAAATAGATTTGGGGATACGAAACATCCCAGCAGATTTAAACACTTGCAGGTTAGTGCCCAAGACCTTTAAATAAACTGTAACTGAGACGATTTGTTTACTTTCGGTGACTTGAGATTAATTAAATTAAAAGTGAGAGAAATGGCTCTTAAAATTGTTAAAGCGATTCTGGGATTTGAAGATGATTCTCAAATTTGCCAAGAAAGTTTAGATGGAAAGAAAAAGTCCATACTTTTAGAATGAGTAAATAAATTACATTTGGGTTTAATCAAGGACAAAAGTAAAGCTGAAATTGTAAAGGAACTTAGGTGTGTCAGAGAAACAGACAAATGCAGTAGAGGTAGAAAAACTTAAATTACAATTGAGGAAAATGGAGTTAGAAGATAAACAAAGGGAAAGAGAGGAAAGAGAGGAAGAAAGAGAAAGAGGAAGAGAGAGAGAGAGGAAAAGAAGAGAGAGAAGGTTCTTGGCTGAGCAAAGAGAGAGAGAAGAAAGGGAGAGACAGAAAGAGAGCATTTGAACTTGAGAAGTTGTGATTTAGTCAGCAATGTCAAGTTAACAGGATGGAGATTAAAAGAGAAGGTAGTCATATATATAAATATGGCAAAACTCTGCAACATTTTGATAATAAAAATGTGGAAGCCTTCTTTATTTCATCTGAACAATTAGTGAAGCAGATGGAGTGGTCCAAGGATTTATAGGTCATGTTAGTTCAGACTAAACTGGTAGGCAGAGTTAGTGAGGTATTCGCTGCACTGTCAGATGAGGGGTCAAGAGATGACAAAGAGGTCAAACAGGCTATTTTAAGTACTTATGAATTGGTACCAGAGGTATAAAGACAGCAGTTCAGAAACACAAAGAAGGAACCAGGTCAGACTCGTGTTGAGTTCAAAAGAATTAAACATAGTCATTTTGATCAATGGGTGTGTGCTTTGGAAATAGATAAGATCTTTGAGACTCTAAGGGACATTACTCTGCCGGAGGAGTTTAAAAACTCACTTCCAGAGATGGTAAGAATTCACGTGGAGGAACAGAAAGTTCAGGAAGTGAGAAGGGCAGCAGAGTTAGCAGATAAGTACATCTTGGTGCATAAGACAAGCTTCCAGCCAGAACTTCGACCTGTGAGGGATAGAATTTGGGAGAAGGGGAGATCCTACTCTATAAAACCAAGAGTAGAGAACACTGGTAAAATTTTACTACAGTTTAAAGAAGCCCAAAAGGGTGGACAGTATGTGAAAGGCCTCAAGTGTAATGGAGTAAGACACAGAAAATTATAGTGCCGGTGGTTTCAGAAGGGCTCTGGGAAAAAGGTGTTTCATTGCCAGAAAGTGGTACCCATAACGTCACAGTGCTGGTCATTAAACAAAGGCACTGTGGGAAAAGATGCTGAAAAAGAAGCTGTCAGTGGCATTAGTGAAGGTAGTAGAGGAGACCCCAAGAAGAGCCGAGGAGCTGCAGGAGAGTGCACAACCTAGGCAGGGCTGGGTATGGAGTTAGTACCTGATCTTTACAAAGAATTCACCTCTGTGGATAAAGTTTACTCAGAAAGAATGGGGGAGAAGGACAAGAAGTTATAATTTTGAGAGATACAGGATCAAATCAGTAGCTAATAGTAAGGTATGAGTAAATATGCACTCTGTTACCCAAGAGTGTGGTAATTTGTGGGATAGATGGACAGAAATTTAGTGTTCCCCTATTTAAGAACAAGTTGGAGTGCCAACTCAAGACTGGGGAAGTTACAGTGAGAACGATTGACAGAGTGTTAGTTCCAGGAATTCAGTTTGTTCTTGGGAATGATTTGGCAGGATCCAAGGTGGGAGTAACACCCCATGTTGTGGAGAAGCCCAAGGAAGACCAAGAAACTGAGGAGTTAAAACAGAAATATCCTGGTATTTTCCCAGCCTATGTGGTAACCAGATCCCACTATCAGAAGTCACAGCACGAAGCGAAAAGTAAAGAGAAAGGTGAAGGAGTTGAGGTTCAGTTAGTGTAATGATGTAGGAAAAATCTGAACAGACAGAGGATCAGACTGAAGTGTTTAGTCCTGAAAGGCTAAGGACTTGCAACAGCAAGACAAGACGATAAATGATATATATGTGGATGCATACTTTGAAAAGGAGACAGAGAATATTCCTGTGTGTTATTCTCTGAAAGATAGAATCCTAAAGCAGAAATGTAGACCACAGCAGGTTAATGCAGAGAAGAGATGGGCCAAAGTGCACCAGATTGTGTTGCCGGTAGTATACAGACAGGAGGTGTTACGGATAGCACATGAACTACCTTAGGAGATCACCTAGAGGTACGAAAGACCCAGGCAAAAAAAAAACATTTTTGTTGGTTGGAATACACAAGGATGTGGTTAACTTTGGCTGAATGTATCATACATGCCAAATGTAGGTAAGCCACAGCTGGTAATAAAACCAGCACCTTTATTGCCAATTCCTGCATTTGAGGAACCTTTCATGCGGATTATAATTGATTGTGTAGGTCCCCTCCTGAGAACTAAAAGTGGAACCAGTATTTGTTAACCATAATGGATGTGTCTACCAGATTTCTGGATGCAATTACAGTATCAAAGCAAAAAAGGGTCGTAGAGGAGTTAGTAGCTTTCTTCACACGGTATGGGCTACCCAGGGAGATTCAGTTAGACAAAGGATCAAATTTTACTGCTAGGCCGTTTAAGGAGGTTATGGAAAGCTTTGGTATACAGCAGTTTAAATCCAGTGTGTATCATCTTGAATCCCAGGGAGCTTTAGAAAGCTGGCATCAGACTTGAAGAACATGTTGAGAACAAATTGTCAGGACTACCCAAATGATTGGGATAATGGTATCCCATTCGTATTGTTTGCCATTAGAGATGCTCCAAATGTATCTACTCAGTTCACTCCCTTCGAGTTAAAATTCGGGCATGAAGTGTGACACCCTTTGAAATTAATTAAAGAAAAATTGACAGGACCGAAGTCAGAGATCTCACACCTAGATTATGTATCGAAGGTGAGGGAGAGATGAAATCAAATAGGTGAGTTTGATAAACAGCACCCAATGAGGGAACAGTATAGAATGAAACAGGTGGCAGCTAAAAGCTCTGAGACTCGGATGTTTTCCCCAGGGAATGATGTATTAGTACTGTTACCAGTGATAGGAGATCCCTTCAAAGCCAGATTTAGTGGTCCCTACAAAATTGAGAAAAAGTTGAGTCAGGTGAACTGTTCAGTAAAAATGCCAGATAGAAAAAAAATGGTATTGGGTATGTCATGTGAACATGTTGAAATGGTATTATACTGGAGAGAAAGAACTAGAGAAACAGGTGTTAGTTACTGTCCTGCAGAGTGAGGAATCAAATCCAGATGATGTGAATTTTGATGTGCTTCAAAATAGATTAAACAATGAAGACGTCCTTGAGGAATGGGATAGATTAGTAAGCTATCTGCCTTAGGAATGTAGAACACAGTTGAAAGATTGTTACTACAGTGTAAGGACATATGTAAGAATCAGATGGTAATTGTGCATGAAGTAGACATAGGGAATACTGCTCCAATAAAACAACACCTTTATCGGCTTAATCCTTTCAAATCCAGACAGGTCCAGATGGAGGTGGAAGCCATGCTTGCCAAGGACATCATCGAACCAAGCCAGAGCGAGTGGAATTCATCGATCCATCTTTGTTCCCAAACCGAACGGGACTGAACGATTCTCTGTGGATTATCGGAAGGTCAACGTCATTACAAAAGCGGACTCATATAAAATTTCTAGATTGAAGGACTGTATCGAGAAAGTCGGATAAGCCAGTTATAACACCAAGTTGGACTTAGTCTGTGGTTACTGGTAGGTACCTTTACTAGAGTTGGCAAAAGATATTTCTGTGTTTGTAATCCCAAATGGGCTATATCAGTTTAAAGTGATGCCCTTTGGAATGAAGAACGCACCCGCCACATTCTAAAGCCGCATGAACAGAGTTGTGGCTGGGTTAACCAACTGTGCAGTCTATTTGGACGATGTAGTGATCTTTAGCAAGTCCTGGAAAGACCACATGGTACAATCGGCAGAGCTCTTTGAATAACTATGAGAAGTAAAACTGGTGATAAACTTAAATAAAACGGAATTTGCCAAAGCAGAGATGACATTCTTGGGACATAACATTGTTCATGGAAGGTTGATCCCACGGAATGCAAAGATGAAGGCCATCAAGGAATTTCCACGACCAACCTCGAAGGAAGAGGTGTTTCAATTCTTAGGATTCAGCGGATTCTATTGGAAGTTTATTCCAAACCTCAGTAGTGTAGTGGCACCATTAACCGATTTGCTGAAGAACACAAAGTTTCGGTGGACAGAACAATGCCAGGAGGTTTTCAACCATTTGAAATCAATATTAACCACAAAACCAGTTTTAGCTACATCAAATGTTGCAAAACCTTTTAAAATCACCATTGATGTTAGTGACATTAGAGTTGAAGCTGTACTCCTACAGGAAGATGAGGATGGGATTGAACTACCTGTTGATTACTTTTCGAAGATGATCAACATTCACCAGAGGAAATACTCCATAATCTAAAAAGATTTACTGAGTTTGGTACTGGCCTTACAACATATTAATGTGTATGTCACGAACAATGCGTCAGAGATGATTGTATATATGGATCACAATCCGCTTACACTCTTAGAACACTTTAAGGACAAGGATATGAGATTATTTCATTGAAGTCTTATGTTACAGACTTTAACTTAAAGATCATACATGTTGTGGGCCTTAAGAATGTAATCGCAGGTGCATTATCATGGATTTAACTGATAAAGTTTAGATGAGATTTGTATTTATTTAATATATACGACACATAGGTATATGGGAAGAAGTTAAGGTGAACTTATATTAAAGTTATCTGTATGTTAGGGTAATGTGCTTAAAAGTGGAAGAAAAAAATTAAGCCATCTTTTCATTATGATACTTCATTTTCTTCTTAAGGGGAGGTGTTATGAAAATATGGATGTACCGTACATTTAAGTGAGTTAAAAGTGACAGAACTACCTGACAGCACCAAGTGTTCTGAAAAAGATATAATGTAATCCCTGACAGCACTAAATGTTCTGAAAAAAGATATAAGGTAACCTTTTGGTCCAGCAGTTAGTGTAGCTGGTTGCCTGGAGACAAAATCAGATCTGAACTAGGCCAATCAGTTTAAATTACACCCCCCCCCCAAAAAAAACTCCAATCCAGTTTGAATTGAGTACATTGACAATCTTAAAAGCCAATGACACAATCCGATGCTTTGGGGGTATAAGACTGGGAAAAATTGAACAGTTGGGAGGAGAACTGCCAAGTCACCAGCATGTAAAGACTGCCCAAAAAGTAGATCTCTTAAAGGTACCTTTATTAGCCACTACCTGTGAAGCAGAATCCCCAAGAAGAAGAAGAAAAGAAGACAGGAATACAGAGAAGAATGAAAGTTACCTGGTTTTGAGATGAGAAGTTTTGATTTGTAAATCCTAATTGGGATTTTTATCGGACCAGTATTGTAGAGGGGAAAGTAAAAGATAGGTTAGAGAAAGGATGTTTAAATAGTTATTAGTTAATTATTCTCTGTTATACTTTAAGAAATAAAGTTGTTAATTTTTACTTTAAATAGTTCTTGGCCTCTTGAATTTTCACAGATTATTGCATGGGATATATCTTTTCTGTGTTGCTGATTTAATTTAAGCAGGAGGTTTTATCTTATGTTGTAACAGTCAGGAAATAGTGGAAACTTGTAAGAATAGCGTTATAATTGTTATAGAAGATTTTAATTTGTATATTGACTGGGCAAATCACATGGGAAGAGTAACGTTTTTCTTAGAGCAGTACCTTGCACAATCTATCAAGGAACAGACTAATCTAGTAATGTGTAATTAGGTAGGATTTTATTAAGAAATTTTGTAGTTAAGAATTCTCTAGCTTGTAATCACAACATGGTAAGATTTCAAATTTAGCTTGAAGGGGAGCAACTTGGGTCTCAAATTGATGTCCTCAAGTTACACAGGACAATTACAGAAGTATGAAGGAAGTGTTGTTTAAATTGGCCTGGAAAAATAAATGAAGAGTCAGTGCTTGGGCACTGAAAGCCATTTAAGAAATATTTCATAATGCTCAGTAAAAACCTATAGTGCAGTTTAGTCATGTCGTGGCTGAGCAGTGAGCAGTACCACCATTCAGTTTGTCCCTTTAGTGCTCCATGTTCCTTTGCTGCATAAACATCTAATAATCTATGCTGAAAATGTGTTGCTGGTTAAAGCACAGCAGGTTAGGCAGCATCTCAGGAATAGGGAATTCGACGTTTCGAGCATAAGCCCTTCATCAGGAATGAGAGAGAGTAGCCAAGCAGGCTAAGATAAAAGGTAGGGAGGAGGGACTTGGGGGAGGGGCGATAGAGGTGGGATAGGTGGAAGGAGGTCAAGGTGAGGGTGATAGGCCGGAGTGGGGTGGGGGCGGAGAGGTCAGTAAGGAGATTGCAGGTAACGAGTCTGTTTGAGAACGTGGCTGAAGAGTTTCTGTGCAGAGGAGATGACCTGGGGGGTGTAATGAGAGAGAGACTCACTTGAAGAGAGCTTCTTCAAGGAAGGCATCCTTGCAAGAGGATTCAAGAACCCCAATTTTCAGAATTCTACAGGTGAAAGTTCGAGGATTTCAAATTCCATTAGTATTTTACATGAAGCAGTTCTTTCTGATTTTGCCTTTTTATGCTTTTCTTGCAAATTTGAAAGTTATCTCCCTTATGACCAACTCACCAATAACTGAAGCACTAACCTTTCGCTATTTATGTACCCTTTGAAAATCTTTGAATTGTTTGACTTGAATTTTAGATGCAACTATACTGAGGTGAATGCAGACACAGTTTTAAGTCGTTCTTTATGCTATTTACTGTGTTGAAAACTGTTCAAAAGTGATTCACTAGGCTGATTCCTGGGATGAATGGGTTGACTTATAAAGAATGGCTAAACAGATAGGCCTTTATGTACTGAAGTTTAAAAGAATGAGGAGATCTATAAGAACATATAAGAACTAGGAGCAGGAGGAGGCCATCTGGAAGATCATGGCTGATCTTTTCGTGGACCCAGCTCCACTTTCCCACCCTCCCACCATTTCCCTTCATTCCTTCATTGTTCAAAAACATCCAGCTTAGCTTTAAAAATGTTTATTGAAGTAGCATCAACTACTTCACTGGGCAGGGAATTCCATAGATTTACAACTCTCTGGATAAAGAAGTTCCTTCTCAATTCAGTCCTAAATCTGCTCCCCCTAATTTTGAGGCTATGCCTGCTTGTCCTTGTTTCACCTGCCAGTGGAAACATCCCCTCTATGTCTATCTTATCTATCCCCTTCATAATTGATATGTTTCTATAAGATTCACCCCCTCTTCTAAATTCCAATGAATATAATCCCAATCTACTCAGTATCTCCTCATAAGCCATCTCCCTCAACTCCTCTGAACTTTCACCAGTGCTAGTACATCCTTTCTCAAGTAAGGAGACCAAAACTGTACTCCAGGTGTGACTTCACCAGCACCTTGTACCGCTGCAACATAACCTCCCTACTTTTAAACTCAATCCCTTTAGCAATAAAGGACAAAATTCCATTTGCCTTCCTAATTACTTGTTGTACCTGCAAACCAATCCTCTGTGATTCATGCACAAGGACACCCAGGTCCCTCTGCACAGCCGCATGCAAGTAATCATCCTTTTCAATGTTACTCCTACCAAAATGGATGACTTCACAATTATTAACATTGTATTCCATTTTCCAGACCTTTGTCCTTAGTATCTCTTAAGTATTTGTGTTCTTCTGTTGTTTCACAGTCCTCTGCACACTTTGCTCTGCCACTGTAATGCTCTGCTCTGTAGTGTCATCTGCAAACTTTGACACATGACATGTGGTCCCCAACTCCAAATCATCTGTATAAATTGTGAATAATTGTGGTCCCAACACTGATCCCTGAGGCACACCACTAATTAATGATTGCCAGCCAGAATAGCACTCATTTATCCCCACTCTTTGCCTCCTGCTAATCAACCAATTCTCTAACTGTGCTAATACTTTACCCATAATTCTATGCATCTTTATCTTAAACAACAGCCTGTTGTGCGGCACCTTGTCGAAGACCTTTTGGAAATCGAGGTACATCATATCCACTGGGTACCAGTTTCCACTTTGCTCGTAATATCTTCGTAGAATTCCAAAAGATTTGTCAAGCATGACCTGTCCTTCATGAACCCATGCTACATCTGCCCAATTGTACAATTTCTATCGAGATGCTTTGCTCTTTCTTCCTTGATAATACACTCAAGCATCTTCCCCACTACAGAAGTTAAGCTAATTGGTCTATAATTCCCCATCTTTTGTCTACCTCCGTTTTTAAACAATGGCGTTACATTTGCTGTGTTCCAATCAGCTGGGACTGTCCCAGAGTCCATCGAATTTTGGAAAATTACTACAAGTGCACTTGCTATTTCTCCCGGCATCTCTTTTAGTACTCTGGGATGCATTCTATTAGGGCCAGAAGACTTTTCTATCATTAGGTCCATTTGCTTGCCCAAAACTACCTCTTTTGTGATAATGGTTTTTTCTAGATCCTCACCTATCTTTGTCAATTACTGACATGTTATTAGTATCCTCCACTGTGAAGACCAATATAAAATATCTGTTCAATGCCTCAGCTATTTCACCATATCCTATAACTAAATGCCCCTTCTCATCCTCTAACATAGCCACTCTTTCTCATTCTATATATTTATAGAAACTTTTGCTATCTGTCTTTATATTCTGTGCTAGTTTTTCTTATCATGTTCTATCTTACTTTTCTTTATATCTAATTTTGTGGCTTTCTGTTGACCTTTAAAGTTTTCTCAATCTTCTGGTTTCTTGCTGATCTTGGCCACTTTGTATGCTTTCTCTATCAATTTGATAGCCTCCCATATTTCCTTAGACACCCATGGCAGACTACCCCTTTTCTTACAGACTTCCTTTTCATTGGAATATACTTTTGCTGAGCACTTTGAAAAATTACTTTGGAAGTCCTCTACTGCTCATGAGCTCTTCCACCATAAAATCCTTGTTTCCAGTCTACTTTAGCCAAGTCCTCCCTCATCCTATTGTAGTCTCCCTGTTTAATCACAGCACCCTGGTATTGGGCTTTATCTTCACACACTCCATCAATATTCTAAATTCAACCATACTGTGATCGCTCCTTCCAAGAGGATCCCTAACAATGAGATCATTAATTACTCCTGTCTCATTACACAGGAACAGATCTAGGATAGCTTGCTCCCTTATCAGTTCCATTACATACTGTTCAAGAAAAATATCGTGGATACACTCAACAAACTCCTCCTCAAGGCTACCCTGGCTGAGCTGGTTCGAACAATCAACATGTAGATTAAAATCTCCCATGATAATTGCCATACCATTTGTACAGGCATTAGCTATTGCTTTGCTTATTACCCACACCAATGTGATGGTATTATTTGTTAGCCCATAGACTATGCCAATCAGTGACTTTTTCTTCTTAGAATTTCTGTCCAAATGGATTTAACTTAATTCTCCATAGAACCTATATCATCTCTCAGCACAGCCCTGATGTTGTCCTTGAATATCAGAGCTGCCCCAACTCCCTTACCTTCCTGTCTGTCCTTCCGAATAGTCTGCTCCCCTGGATATTTAACTCTCAGTTGTGACCATCCTCTGACCATGTCTCTGTAATGGCTACTGAATCATATTCATTCACGATGATTTGTGCCATTAACCTTTTGACCTTGCTACGAATGCTATGAGCATTCAGGTAAAGTATTCTCATGCTAGTTTTCATGCAGAGTCTGATGAAGCTTCACAGGATAGATGGTGAGAAGATGTTTCCACTAATGGGGAAATCTTGAACCAGGGACATAATTACAGAATAAGGGGATATTCATTTAAAACTGATGTGAAGAATTTCTTCTCCCAGACGGTAGTGAATTCTGGAATTCTCTGTCCCAGAAAGAAATGGAGGCTAGCTCACTGAAAGTATTTGAAGAGAAACTGAATGGATTTTTAAAGTAGGGTTGAAGGCTATGATGAAATGGCATGAAAGGAAGGTTAAGGACTGGGTAACATCAGCAATGATCTTGTGGTGATGGGGAAGCTAAATGGACTACCCCTATACCTATATCTTATATTATTCGAGTCATATCTTGGATTACCATATGGGATATAAATGCTTTAGCTCAGCATTGGAGACTGGTTTCTTTCAAGAACTGCTTTGTGAGGTAAGTAATCTTTTGTGTGCTCTTTTACTTGAATTCCATAGGGAAGTAAAGCTCAGCATCATTGAATGTGTAAATGCAGAATTGGGGTCAACTTATTCATTGTGCCAAAAATTCTGAAAGGTTGTTAGAAAAATGTGAAGGGTTATAACTGATGGCATACATTGCTGCACTAAGGAGATGGCAGGACTTGAATCAGGGCAGTCTCTAGACTGACAGTTCAGTCTGGTTGTTTGATAACTGGCCAGTTGCATAGTATGATTGCAAACTGTTATATAATTTGTGCACTTGACATGAACTAAGCTGTGTAGCAGGTTATATTGAACCATGTGGAACTGTTTTAGCTGGAGAGCGTATCACCTGAAAAGGATATTTTCCAGTCTAATGCAGGATCTTTGAATCATTCCTATTTTCAGATGAAGTTCGAGATGGCAATTTCAAGAGAACATTTTTTATGCGATATAAAATGTAATAACTTATCCTATGGTCATCTTAATTTAATGTCATTCTTATATTTGCACAGGAGCCATCACTTACATAAACTTGGGAGTATTCCTCTGTTCAGAAAATAATAACAAATTTTAGAAATTACTGTTAGTATTATCACACACTTTACACATTCATCTGATTTTCTTCCATTCATTATTTTAGTGCAGACACCATTACAACATAATAGGCAGAGGAATGCAAATGAGTACACTTGGTTTATTGCAGCTAATATCACCTATAACAATTTCTAAGCTAAAATATCAAAGCAAAAGGTAAGTAAAATTAAAACGAAGAGTTCAGTAGAATGCAAAATATTCCCTAGAGGTTGGAGGATTGTGGAGGTCAGGGTAAATGATATAAGCCTTGAAAGAACACAAGACAGGTAGAAATCAGTCTGTTTTGTGTCTATGGGGGCTAATTAAAAAGCCATATTAACCTATCTCCTGACCAAACTCCCCAAGAACATTAAAAACATAGATTTCCATTGAAATTCTTGTATGGTTATCATCTCATAGACAACACATCTTCTTCCTGGAGAACAGAATTCAGGCTGATGGTAGTACCCACTGCAGATACATTGTGATTGATGGTCGCCTTTGGAAAACGAGCTGATTTTTATAATATTTGTCTGACTGTGAGACAAAAATATGACATTGAAATAATAAATCTTAGCAGTTTGATCTCCAGCAATCTTCAGTGCAAATATATCTCTAATTGTTTACATTGGTAGACTGGGATTGAAAATTGCACAGAAAATATCTAAATAATAGGCTAAGGCGTCATTTCAAGTCCTGACTCTAACCCTGCTCAAGTCAGTTACAGAAAATAAACTAAAATCCAACTAATGAGCTCCCACATTTTTATAAACAAATTTTAAAGGATGGTCATAAAATTTCAGGACTCATTCTTCATCTCTACATTGACAACGGTGATATTATGACACAAACTCCCATAGATTCACATTTCTAACTTATCAACTTCTTTTAAAATCTAGATTTGGAATCGTTGTCCAGGAAGGTAGAAATGCTTATTAAGCTATAAATTCAGAATTGGCCTCTCCTCTTAGATATCTGGTAATATGTATGCTAAGGTTATAAATAATAAGCCAACTCCTACTGGGACTACTATATAATGAACCATAGCCTTAAATCCCAACTTGGATGCCCTCAACCTCTGCAGGGAGAAGAAACCTAATCACTATATAATTATTTGAGCTGCAGCTGAGGCTTGAAGGTGAGTGTGCTTAAGTACTGGACTGTTAGAATTGTAGCTTAGCAATCCAACCTCATCTAAGAACTGAAGGCAAGACAACAGGTTTAAAAAGGTCAAGTTTATCACCCCCCCCCCCCCCATTGCAACAAGGAGATAAATCTGTGCAATTTCTTTTGCAATGACAATTTAACCCTTTCCTCATTATGTGGTTTCATTATGAATCCACTATTTTGCAAAAATAAGCAGCAAAAAATGTAGAAATTTCATTCTGTCTCTCCTAAAGTTATGTCAACAGCACATGGGCTACACGAAGTCTGGAATGGGTAGGATGGGCCAAATATTTTTAAATGTTTCTCTCATATGATCTGAGCATCTCAGGATAGTCACCATTTACTGTCCATCACTAATTGCCCTTGATAATATGGTGGTGAGCTGCTTTCTTGAACTACTGTAATCTAGTGGTGGGTGATAGAAGGAGGAAGGGGACAGTAGGTGGACCTTCTTGATATTAGGCAGAGAGCTCCCAGATTTTGATCCAATGACAGTGAAGGAAAAGTTGTATAGTTTTCTAGTCAGGATTGTGTATAGCTTGGAGAAGAGCTTGCAGGTGGTGGTGTATCCAAATGGCTGCTGTCCTCGTCCTTCTAACTGGCATTGGGCACAAATCTTCCTTTGTGCTAGATTTCAATACATTCAATGAAATGTTTCCTTGAAATAAAAGCAAAATACACTACACACTGGAGATCTGAAATAACAACAAAGTTCTGGAGAACCTCAGCAAGTCTGGCAACAGCAGTGGACAGACAAACAGAATTAATATTTGAAGTCCAATATGCTTCTTTTTCTGAATAGTTACCCTCTCTCAATCTTTTTCTATCACTTATTTTGTGTGTTTATACATGCTGTGAGATTACAATTCAGGTTTCAATACAGTAATAGAACTGACAGATGAGGGATTAGCCCAGATTGGAACAGATAAACTGTAGGGTTTGATTTATAAGTTAAGATTCAAGTTAGCATTTAGGTTTTTATTAGGCTAACAGCTCACAGAGTTGCTAAGGAGAACTGTTACATGAAACACAAGGAATGCTGCCAATAAAACATTTCTATTTATGAAAAATGAAATAACTTGCAAAAGTAATTAGTTTTCTATTGAATTTAATATTGACTCAACAGTAAAATGTGGACAATTTTGCGTATGGAATAGCAATTCTTTACAATGGGGAAGTTTGGTTATATCGAGTCATTTATCTTGTGCATACCAACTGGTACCTTAAGAGTACAGTTCACTACCTTAGAGGTGAAAAAGTGCAGATGTTTTATCAGGCTTCACAAAGGACTGATGCTGCTGGAGAAATTAAATTCTATGACTTGAGGCATTATTTAAAGTTGGCCATTGCACACTTTAATTTCACTCAGTAGATTGTATGTAGTTCACCTGTAGCACTGAGTTGAGCAAAGTAAGACAAGCAAAAGTAGAAAAGGCAGCAATTGTTAAAGAGAACTTACTAGAATGCAGTATGAAGGAGATTCTAGTATGGTACTTTGAAAATCATAAAATGAGCAGGTAACGACAATGCAGCTCTGTGAAAGGGAAGTTGTATGTAACTATTTTTATTAATTCACATCATGTGAACAGCATGTATTATCCATTCCTGCTTGCCTTTGAGGAGGTGATGATGTGCTGCCTTCTTGAACTGCTGCTATTTGTTGTGGGTAAACCCACAGTGCCACTAGGGAGAGGGTTTCAGATGTTTGGCCCAGAAACATTGAAGGAACACCAATATATTTCCAAGCTAGGTTGGTAAATGGCTTAGAGGGGAACCTGTGGATGTTGATGTTTCCATGTATCTACTGCTCTTGTTCTTCTAGATGGCTTTTGAAGTTATTTTCTAATGGGTTTTGAAGGTATTTTCTAAAGAGCCTTAATTAATTTCTACAGTGCATTTTGTCGGTGTTATATACTGCTTCTGAGCATCATTGGTGGAGGGAGTGAATATTTGTGGATGCAGTATAAATCAGATGGGCTGCTTTGTTCTGGATGGTGAGCTGAAAATGTGTTGCTGGTTAAAGCGCAGCAGGTCAGGCAGCATCCAAGGAACAGGAAATTCGACGTTTCGGGCAAAAGCCCTTCATCAGGAATGAGGAAAGTGTGTCCAGCAGGCTAAGATAAAAGGTAGGGAGGAGGGACTTGGGGGAGGGGCGATGGAGATATGATAGGTGGAAGGAGGTCAAGGTGAGGGTGATAGGCCGGAGTGGGGTGGGGGCGGAGAGGTCAGGAAGAATATTGCAGGTTAGGAGGGCGGTGCTGAGTTCGAGGGAATCGACTGAGACAAGGTGGGGGGAGGGGAAATTAGGAAACTGGAGAAATCTGAGTTCATCCCTTGTAGTTGGAGGGTTCCCAGGCGGAAGATGAGGCGCTCTTCCTCCAACCGTCGTGTTGCTATGTTCTGGCGATGGAGGAGTCCAAGGACCTGCATGTCCTTGGTGGAGTTGGAGGGAGAGTTAAAGTGTTGAGCCACGGGGTGGTTGGGTTGGTTGGTCCAGGCATTCCAGAGGTGTTCCCTGAAGCGTTCCGCAAGTAGGCGGCCCGTCTCCCCAATATAGAGGAGGCCACATTGGGTGCAGCGGATGCAATAGATGATGTGTGTGGAGGTGCAGGTGAATTTGTGGCAGGTATGGAAGAATCCCTTGGGGCCTTGGAGAGAGGTAAGGGAGGAGGTGTGGGCGCAGGTTTTGCATTTCCTGCGGTTGCAGGGGAAGGTGCCGGGAGTGGAGGTTGGGTTGGTGGGGGGTGTGGACCTGACGAAGGAGTCATGAAGGGAGTGGTCTTTGCGGAATGCTGATAGGGGAGGGGAGGGAAATATATCCCTGGTGGTGGGGTCCGTTTGGAGGTGGCGGAAATAACGATGGATGATACGCTGTATACGAAGGTTGGTGGGGTGGTAGGTGAGAACCAGTGGGGTTCTGTCCTGGTGGTGGTTGGGGGGGCGGGGCTCAAGGGCGGAGGAGTGGGAAGTGGAGGAGATGCGGTGGACGTCATCGTCGATCATGTCTGGGGGGAATCTGTGGTCTTTGAAGAAGGAGGCCATCTGGGCTGTACGGTATTGGAATGGATGGTGTCAAGCTTCTTGAGTATCGTTGGAGCTGCACTAATTCAGGTGAGTGGGGAGAATTCCATCACATCCCTATGCCTCGTTGGTGGTGGGTAGACTTTGTGGAGTCAGGAGGTGAGTTATTAGATTTGGTTTGAAGAAGTAACAAGTGATTTTGCTAAAAGAGGACCTGTAGATGTGGTGTACATGGATATCCAAAAGGCTTTAGAAAGGGCTATATCAAAGGTTACAACACAAGATAAAAGTACAAGGTATAAGGGTTTGCAAGTTAACATTATTAAATGATTGGTTAGCTAGCAGGTACAGAGAGTCATGATAAATGGTTATTTTTTGCTTTAACAAGCTGCAACTAGTGCCATCGTGCACTATACAGTTCCACAGTGACCAGTGCTTGGGCCTCAACTATTTATAATCGATAGAGTATGTGATAGCTAAATTTGCTGATGACACCAAATAGGTAGGAAAGAAAGTGTAAGGAGGAGGTGGAGAGTCTGCAATGGCATATGCATTGCATTTCAAATAGGTAAAAAAATTGGTACAATATGGGTAAATGTGAATTTGCCAATAGTGGCAGGAAGATTAAAAGAACAGTATTATTTAAATGGAAGGAGATTGTAGGAAACGGTGATACAACGGAATCTGGTATCCTGGTACATGAATCATAAAATATTAGCAGGCAGGTACAACAAGTGAAAAGGAGGACAAGTTGATATTTATTACAAGGAGAATAGAATATAAAAATAGGGAAGTTTTACTACAGTTGTACATTGTGTTGGGTAGTCTATATCTGGGGTATTGTGCACAATTTTGGTCTCCTTATACTAAACGAAGCATGCAATTGTGTTAAAAGGAGATCAGAAAAGGTTTATTTGACTCATTCCTGGGATAAAGGAATTATCTTAGAGGAAACGTTGAACCTTTTGGGCCTTTACCCATTAGGGTCAGAAGAATGAAAAGTGGTCATACTGAAACATAAGTTTCTGAGGGAACTGTAAGCGAGCAACCCTGATTTGCTGCTTGATCCAGTTCATGAATTGGCTGCCCGCTCCTGTGTGCAAAGTGTCCTCTCAGCAGCATTCCAATGGAAGGTGCCAGCGTGTTCTGTGGTGTCCCTCCTCGGTGGTGATTTCTATGTCGTTTGCATCATATCGTCAATACGTGCCAGCAGCTTTTTATTCTCAGTCTACCTGCAAGATTGTGCTGAAGCAGGTATAATTTTTACTTTAACATGTTGATTGATTTGGAGTCTTTCATTTGCCCCCAGCAATTCCATTGGTGGTGAAAAGCACATGTTCATTTCCTCAGTTGGAAGACTGTTTCAGGATGGACATATAAACACACATTGAGACAAAAATAAAAGCACACCAGTTAGAAGTGTGAGTAGGCGATTTAGCACCTTCAACCTCTTCTCCCTCTTTATAAGATTGAGGCTGACCTGATTATAATCTCAACTTCTCTTTCCTTCAACTCCTAAAAACCTTTCTTCCCCTTATAAACCAAGAAGCTATTCACCTCTGACTTTAAAAAACATTCAAAATCTCCGTTTCCACTGCCTTTGAAAAAGAACACCAAAGTCTTATGATCCTCTGAAAAAAAGGCTCATGTCTGACTGAAATGGGTGACCTGCTATTTTTGAACAGTGACCCCTGGTTCTAGATTGTCTCACAAGAGGAAACGTCCTCAACGTGTACACTTTGAAACCATATATATTATACATATGAAATATCAAATTGCCTCTTTTTAAAATTCCAGTGCAAATATTTCTGTCATAATTGCTGAGGATTCTTCCTTGGAAGGTAAGGAAGTCAAATATGCTGCTCGAACTCTTCCAAGTCACCTCAGCATCTAACGTCCGACTTGAATCTATTTAACTATTTGTTCATCAAGCTATGTTGCATTCTGAGTTACATCAGCTATAGATTCACCAATTGGGGGATGCTGTTTATTGGCTATCTCATTGCTATATTTTCCTTACAAACATTGCTGGCTATTGCAGTTCTTTATTCATTTTCTTACTTTATTTCTTCATGGACTCTAGATACTCCTGGCAAATTCAGCATTTGTTCCCCTTATCCCAATTGTCCTTGAACTGAGAGATATGCTCACTTATCAATCAAATTTAGTTCACGACCTGCTATTGTTGTTTTGAACTCAGGTCTCCAGGGCATTAGCTTGGACCTCTGGATTACTAGTGTAATCATGGCCCCCAATCTGAGCACTGTTCAATGTTAATGGCAGTGAAGGCATTTGTGCTAATCTAAGACAATCACAGATTCCCATTTTGTTGAGACTGTGGAATAAATTTCTCAAGTCAGCATAAATAAGCTCAATTGATTTTATTTAGGTTCTGCCATGAGTCCAGGAAACTATGAAATCTTCCACTGGCTGCCCTTTGATCAGAAATTTCTTGATTGATAGTTCCTTAAATGGTTTAACTCCTTCTGTCTTTTCAAGAAGATTAGCATCAAGGATTAAAATCCTACTCAACAAAGAGAATTATTGATTGTGAAGTATACAGAGGTTTTCTAATATTCGGTGGCTCCTTATGGTATTGCTTGTAATCTTAAGTGGGGTTCCTCTTGGATAATGTAGTTACACAGTTGTCACTTGTAAGCTTTTTCTTTAAACCATGATTCGTTATCTGATAATACAATGACACTTGTCGTGATGTCAAACTTGAAATTTGGGAGATGACTATTGACATATATAACAGCTTGTTGCAAAGTAGATATGTAGCAGCTTGCTGAAATGTAAGGACTGGATTACCTATATTCTATTGATTTTTTTTGTTATAGATTAGATTATTTACAGTGTGGAAAAAGGCCCTTCGGCCCAACAAGTCCACACCGACCCGGCGAAGCACAACCCACCCAGACCCATTCTCCTAACACTATGTGCAATTTAGCATGGCCATTTCACCTAACCTGCACATTTTTGGATTGTGGGAGGAAACCGGAGCACCCGGAGGAAACCCACGCAGACACGGGGAGAATGTGCAAACTCCACACAGAGAGTCGCCTGTAGCTATTTTAAACATTTGTATCACTTCTTCACATTAAAAATGACCTACTGTGTGACTGATGAAGCATTTACACTTACTAACTGGGCACTGTCTGTGCCTATGAGGTTTCTTTGCTCTATAATGATGGCGTGAACTGTTAGTGTCTGATAGGCAAAAGTGAGGGCTGCAGATTCTGGAGATCAGAGTCTAGATTAGAGTGGTGCTGGAAAAGCACAGCAGGTCAGGCAGCATCTGAGGAGCAGGAAAATTGATATTTCGGGCAAAAGCCCTTTATCAGTTAGTGTCTGATGCCTGTTCTAATTGTTACATATTGCATACAGATATATTTTTTGCTGTTTTGTCCCTTAAGAATTGAATAGGCTCTACTGATTTCCTGTACTAAACTTGATCTTCATTTCCTGGATTTATCTGTGATCCATTCAGACTTATACTTCACTCATTATTTGAATGGCTTCCTCTAGAGTCAGGTCTTCTTTGGAACGTAGTAAAACTGACAAGAACAATCATCAGACATTCATATAACAATTCTGTCCCTTAAGAATTCTGACTTGAAAGCACACAATTACATTTGTCCAATAATATTTAGAGATCATTAATTAAATCATCCACAGCTGCTCTGGAATTTTATTTCTATTACATCTAGCTGTTTCAAGAATTTTATTGATTACTGGTAAAGGCTTTTAGTGCCTTATCAAAAACATACTTTATCCCTTGCTGAGCCATTAATATCATCATCATGTGTTGTTCCAATATGTGTACAGAGCATATTTGCTTGTTCAACTTCTGACTTAACATCTTATTTGAAGTCATTTTGTATCTCAAAAAATATTTTCTTCAAGATGTCCACTTTTGTGCTCTTTTTAGCCTACTTCTAGAATTAATTGTTCTTGATAATACTATTATGGATTTCTTGTATTTCTAAAGTGAAATGTAACAATGTGATTGTATATTTTCATAGTAATAGCGATTCTGCTGATGTTTATTGCTGTATTGGAGGTTTTCTATATTTTGCAGGTAAAATAGTGGATTTACCCCTCACATTTAAAATTATTATTGCTATTTTGTTATAGAAATTCTACTGTTCGCAGCATTAATACATGATACTTGCTTTAATTGAATGGTACCTGTTCTTCGTAGTCTAAGAATAATTGCTGTTTTTATCATGACACTTACAAAAGATTTTCTGCCTTTTCTGCAACTTGAACAAAACCCTCAAACTCTCTGTCCCTGTTAGATCAGCTCTGCCGAGGCTGTTAATCTATCCAATGTTACATATTTAATTATATATATGCTTCGCAGTGTTCACAGATCTGTGACCTCAGATGAATATTTCTTCCTGGCTCTTCACGTCAATTTTTGTAGTCATGTCTCATGGTGCCTGATCGCAGCAACATTTGAATGGAACAATAATTTTTTAAAAAATTGTTGCTTCTTAGGAGCTTGGATTACTGCATTATTTTAAAGTTACTCCTGCCAGCCAGGGATTTTAAACTTTAGACATTGAAGTACATTGTCTGATCATTTGCCACTGAGCTCTGAGTTGGGAATGTTCCCACAGGTGACAGCCTTATGTAGCCTGTATCTGCTTTGGAGTTACTAATTATCTTTCAGAGAGTTGTTAAATCTCTGTTGCAGCACATTCTTGCCAGGTCTGAAATGCTTTTACCATTTACTGGAGTATTCTTCCTTGATGAGGATTGTCATGAGGGGTTTTGTCTGTAAGGTTTTTAAATTTTCAGCTCTTTCCCATTACTGAATGTGCTGTATGAGCAGATGACTCAAAACTGGATCTGAAGATCGCACACTGCCATTCCCTGTATATTGTGTGAGCAGCTAAATCAAATCCACACCACTGCCTACCATGTGATGCTTAGGTATGCCAGTTCACTACGCTGTGTGACAAAAGGTGTATTTTTCAAACCATGATTTTAAACCAGTATTTGTAGTTGCAGGTGGAAGGAATATACACAGTTTTAATTGTGTTGCTTATGTCCCTTCATTGAGAGTGAGTGGAAAATAACAAGGTATAGTAGATTGCAGTAGAATACAGTCATCTCGTGTTGGTCATGGCATCAGTATAAAATCGGTTAAAAGTTAAATGCTATTCAGATCTTTATATTTCATTGTCATCAACTTGCTTAAATCTGTATTTTTCTGTGATTGTCAAAAATTGTCTTAGATCTCAAACTTCTTTTTACCTCCTGCTGTTAGCTGCAGGTTGTTTTTTGGCGGACTCTTTCATCTTAGCAAAAACTGTTAGGCAGCGCAGTGCACTTATCATCTCTCTGAGAGGGAGACAGATCTGTAGCAAACGAAGAACAGTGAATGATGATTACAGTATTTGTCAGGCAGCTTTTATTTCTTACATATTCACCAAACATATTCTATCTTTGATCATTGTTTCGATAGGAAACTGAAAACAGATTAGTGCTGAAATGCCGCTGGAAACAATTGTTTGCTGTTAGCCTGAGGGTAGAGTATTGGACAGACGTGTCTATTTATTGTTTGATTTTATGGCATGTGGGTGACAGATGTTTGGGAAGATGTGCTCTCATAGCATCAGTCCGGTTAAATATTGATGTTATCAAAATATCACTTCATTGTGATGTCCCATCTTATCCTGAATGGTTCTGTTACTGCTTTCTAAAATGTCTTTGTAAACCAAAAGTCATTCAACATATTCCTAGCAGCAAACTGTACATTTATGGTGAAAAAGAAGACATTTCTGACTATAATGATTGAAATAATATAGCATTAACCTTCTCCCCTCTTACGATAAAGTCAAAACTGTTTCCTGTCCATGTATAATAAAGGCTGGTATTTCACTTTTATAAATGGAGAGAACATGGGAACCCTTGAAGTTCTTAATTAGCATTAATGACCAATATTTTTCCAGTGTTTTTCTGCTTGTAAAGTAAACCTCAAATTTCGGCTCTGTCTCCCCTCATAGAGTCTCTGTATGTTTAGAATTTGCATATCTGACTAGTTGGAGTGTTATGACAAGGGGTTGCAGGTGCAAGGGGTTGCAGGTTCCGAAAAGACCACTCCCTCCGTGACTCCCTCGTCAGGTCCACACCCCCCACCAACCCCACCTTCACTCTCGGCATCTTCCCCTGCAACCGCAACAAATGCAAAACTTGCGCCCACACCTTCCCCCTTACTTCCCTCCAAGGCCCCAAGGGATCCTTCCATATCTGCCACAAATTCACCTGTACCTCCACACACATCATTTACTGCATCCGCTGCACCCGATGTGGCCTCCTCTATATTGGGGAGACAGGCCGCCTACTTGCGGAACGTTTCAGAGAACACCTCTGGGACACCCGGACCAACCAACCCAACCATCCCGTGGCTCACCACTTCAACTCCCCCTCCCACTCCACCAAGGACATGCAGGTCCTTGGACTCCTCCATCGCCAGACCAAAGCAATACGATGGCTGGAGGAAGAGCGCCTCATCTTCCGCCTAGGAACCCTCCAACCACAAAGGATGAACTCAGATTTCTCCAGTTTCCTCATTTCCCCTCCCCTCACCTTGTCTCAGTCCCAACCCTCAAACTCAGCACCACCCTCCTAACCTGCAATCTTCTTCCTGACCTCTCCGCCCCCACCCCCACTCCGGCCTATCACCCTCACCTTAATCTCCTTCCACCTACCGCATTTCCAACGCCCCTCCTACAAGTCCTTCCTCACTACCTTTAATATTAGCGTGCTTGGCACACTTTCCTCATTCCTGAAGAAGGGCTCATGCCCAAAACATCGATTCTCCTGCTCCTTGGATGCTGCCTGTCCTGCTGTGTTTTTCCAGCAACACATTTTCAGCAACCCATATCTCCCTTTGGAAAGGAGCTCTTATTCTTATTGGTCATTGAAGTGGATAATGTGAAGACTGTATGCTTTTATTTTTCTGTATTTTTGGTTGTGCACTGAAATGAGGAAAGGACTGTTTTTAAAACCAAGGATTGTGAATGGCTTTGCTATACTTTTTAAAAATCAAGCTACTAGCTTTTAGTGTACATGCTTTGCACAATGTTGTTTGTTCACCGATTGTGGGGGGATGTTTTGTTGCAGATGAACTGGCATCAGTGATTGAGAACAAAATCAGATTTAACTGGCAACAAATATGGCAACATCAGCTTTTCCTGATGAAGGGCTTTTGCCCAAAATATCAATTTACCTGCTTCTCGGATGCTGCCTGACCTGCTGTGCTTTTCCAGCACCACATTCTCGACTCTAATCTCCAGTATTTGGAGTCCTCACTTTCGCCTGGCAACAAATAACTGATTGGTCTGTGGAGTTGAGATAATTTGTTGATGCCAAAGGCTTTCTGCATTCCACCAACTATGTGGTTGGCTCCCAGGTAACTGAACAGCTTGTGAATGTGAATGAGATAACCAGAAGCCTTCACACCTTCAAAAGGAGAGGTAGTGTCCTTTTCTCTGCAGTGGAATAATATACAATGCCTGAAGAAAGTTATTTTCACCAACAGTTGATGTAACCTGTTGCTTACAAGTCAGAAACTTTATAAGTTGTGAATTAGTCCCTCTGTACCTCCTGTAAGCAAGTGAAAATACCTGGAAGTGTTAGGTGGGTGACCAGACTCAGCCCAGTTGAGATTCTTACATTGGAATTAACGTCTCATTAAAGGCTTTACCCTTCTACTGCTCTGAATTGAACAATGGTGATAAAGGCAAGCTTAACCCTTAGGCTGCTGGAAATAATAGTGGGCCTGAAAGGAAGATTAGATTTAGATTTAGATTTTAGTATCACATGTACTCAAGTGCAAGACCAAGTGAAAAGTGTACAAAGTCACCATTCTCCAGCACCATCTTCGTGGACATAAGACAGAATTAAAAACAGAAACAAAAATAAAAGAAACAGCTATAATAAAAGGAAATGTCCAGATCACTCCTCTGACTCTGCCATGAGTCCTCACTGCCAGAAGAACAAAAGTCCATCCCACAGTTTGTGAACACTCAGGTGCCCCGAATCCCTGCAGTGTCAACAGAGACACTTATCATATTTGTACCTCCCCACTCGCATCCTCAAACTCTGTCCTCCCAAAAAGTCTCATCCTCTCCCCAGCCCTCACAAGGGTCTGTTAGCCTGGCCATCATGAGATTCCAGATATACTTGAATGTTTAGTCCATCAGAGACCACCATCTCTTTGTCTCACCTGCAGTACCAGCAGTGGGCACTGTTTCTGTTGGTGTTGTTGATGTGCAAAACTACTAGCCTCCAATTAGCTGGCAGCTCAATGAGGCAGAACCTCTTTCTGATGATGATAGAAATCCCACTTAACATTAATTAAAGAGCCACCATCTGAAAACTTAAAGCAGAATCAGACACAAATTTTTATTGCAAGCTGCTTATATGAACTGCCACACATATTAAACCTAGCCATTGCTGCTCTATTGTCTTCCCTGCTCATCTCCCCATCCAATCACATCTGGCCAGTGGCTCCTTCATGTCTTTGTGGTTACTGTTACTCAAGTGTAATACCATTACATCCAATTGCAGTTTCACCCTCTCAAACTGTAGCATGAAGTCAATCATATTATGGTCGCTGCCCTGTAACAGTTACTTCATTTTAACCTCTCCACTCAAGTCCATCTCATTAAACATCTTCAAATCCAGAATTGCCTGTTCCCTAGTAGGCTCTACCACAAGTTGCTCCAAATAAAACCTCATAGACATTCCACAACTTCCTGCTACCAACCTGATTTTCCCAATTCACCTGCATATTGAAGATCCCCCATGATTATGGTAATAATGTTGTTCTGTCATGCGTTTTTCTACTTCCTGATTTATTTTCTTCCCACGTCCTGAGTACTGATAGGAGGCCTGTATATAATTCTGATCAGGAGTTTCCCTTTGCTTTTCCTCAACTTTTTCCACACATATTTTATGCCTTTCGACTCTATATCACGTCTTGCTATTAATTTAATTTCATTTCTTAGCAGCAAGCTCCCACCTTCCTTTCTGTCCTTTTGATAAGACATAAATCCTTGGATATTTAGCTCCCAGCCCTGATTCTCTAGTAGCCAAGTCTCTGTGATATCCACCACATTCACCAATTTCAATCTGCACTACAAGTTCATTTATCTTGTTCGTTTACTGCATGCATTTAAGTACAATCTCAGTCCTGCGTTGACTGTCCCTTCACGTAGTTGTCCGTTATCTGCTGTGCTGAAGTTAGATTCCAGGTCTTTTGCATACTTCCTGTTCGATTATGCATTCTGGAAATTTTAATAACTTCTGCAAGGCTCCTACTTTAACTTATTCCATAAGTTTCCATACAATTCAGCCCACCTCCCAACTATTTGGTTTAAAGACCTATCTACATTCTAGTTATGCAATTCACCAGTCCCTGGTCCCAGCATATTTCAGGTGGAGCCTGTCCCATTGGAATAGCAGAGACGTCACCCTGTTAGGAGTTTTCTATAGGCCTCTGAATAGTTCCAGAGATGTAGAAGAAAGGATAGCAAAGATGATTCTCGATAGGAGTGAGAGAGACAGGGTAGTTGTCATGGGGGACTTCAACTTTCCAAATATTGACTGGGAAAGTTATAGTACGAGTACGCGTACTGTAGATGGGTCAGTTTTTGTCCAGTGTGTGCAGTATGTACACAGGTCAACAAGGGGTGAAGCCACATTAGATTTGGTACTGGGTAATGAGCCCGGCCATGTGTTAGACTTGGAAGTAGGTGAGCACTTTGGTGATAGCAATCACAATTCTGTTATGTATACTTTAGTGATAGAAAGGCTTAGGCGTATACCACTGGGCAAGATTTACAGCTGGGGGAAAGGCAATTATGATGTGATTAGGCAAGATTTAGGAAGCATAGGATGGGAAAGGAATCTGCAGGGGATAGGCACATTAGAAATGTGGAGCTTATTCAAGGAAAAGCTTATGTGTGTCCTCGATAAGTATGTACCCTGTAAGGCAGGGAGGAAGCTGTAGAGCATGGGAGCCATGGTTTACGAAGGAAGTGGAATCTCTGGTCAAGAGGAAGAAGAAGGCTTATGTTAGGATGAGATGTGAAGGCTCAGTTAGCATGCTTGAGGATTATAAGTTGCCAGGAAATACCTAAAGAGAGAGCTCAGAAGAACCAGGAGGAAACATGAGAAGTTGTTGGCGGATAGGATCAGGGTAAACCCTAAGGCTTTCTGTAGTATTTAAGGAATAAAAGAATGACACGAGTAAGTTTAGGGTCAATCATGGATAGTAGAGGGAAGTTGTGTGTGGAGTCAGAGGAGACAGGGGAAGCACTAAATGAATATTTTTTGACAGTATTTACTCTAGAAAATGACAATATTGTTGAGGAGAACACTGAGATACAGGCTACTAGACCAGGTGGGATTGAGATTCACAAGGAAGATGTATTAGAAATCCTGCAGAGTGTGAAAATGGATAAGTCCCCTGGGCCGAATGGGATTTATTCTAGGATCCTCTGGGAAGCCAGGGAGGAGATTGCCGAGCCTTTGACATTGATCTTTAAATCGTCATTGTCTACAGGAATAGTGCCAGGAGACTGGAGGATAGCAAATGTGGTTCCCCTGTTCAAGAAAGGGAGTAGAGACAACCCTGGTAACTATAGACCAGTGAGCCTTATTTCAGTTGTTGTTAAAGTGTTGGAAAAGGTTATAAGAGATAGGATTTATAATCATCTAGAAAAGAATAATTTGATTAGGAATAGTTAGCATGGTTTTGTGAAGGGTAGGTTGTGCCTCACAAACCTTATTGAGTTCTTTGAGAAGGTGACCAAACAGAGAGATGAGAGTAAACCGGTTGATGTGGTGTATGTGGATTTCAGAAAGACATTCGATAAGGTTCCCCATACATGGTACAAAATGCAGAGGAAAGGGATTGTGGAAGATATAGCAGTTTGGATCAGTAATTGGCTTGCTGAAAGAAGACAGAGGGTGGTGGTTGATGGGAAATGTTCATCCTGGAGCCCAGTTACCAGTGGTGCACCGCAAGGGTCGGTGTTGGGTCCACTGCTGTTCGTCATTTTTATAAACGACCTGGATGAGGCCGTAGAAGGATGGGTTAGTAAATTTGCAGACGACACTAAGGTCAGTGAAGTTGTGGATAGTGCCGAAGAATGTTGTAGGTTACAGAGAGACATAGATAAGCTGCAGAGCTGAATTGAGAGGTGGCAAATGGAGTTTAAGGCTGACAAGTGTGAGATGATTCACTTTGGTTGGAGTAACCGGAATGCAAAGTACTGGGCTAATGGTAAGACTCTTGTTAGTGTAGATGAGCAGAGAGATCTCGGTGTCCAGGTATACAGATCCTTGAAAGTTACCACCCAGGTTGACAGGGTTGTTAAGAAGGCATACAGTGTTTTAGCTTTTATTAATAGAGGGATCGAGTTCCAGAACCATGAGGTTATGCTGCAGCTGTACAAAACTCTCGTGTGGCTGCACTTGGAGTATTGTGTACAGTTCTGGTCACCGCATTATAAGAAGGATGTGGAAGCTTTGGAAAGGGTGCAGAGGAGATTTACTAGGATGTTGCCTGGTATGGAGGGAAGGTCTTATGAGGAAAAGCTGAGGGACTTGAGGCTGCTTTCATTGGAGAGAAGAAGGTTGAGAGGTGACATTAGAGACATATAAGATAATCAGAGGGTTAGATAGGATGGACAGGGAGAGCCTTTTTCCAAGTACGGTGATGGCGAGCATGAGGGGGCATAGCTTTAAATTGAGGGGTGATAGATATAGGACAGATGTCAGAGGTAGTTTCTTTAGTCAGAGAGTAGTAAGAGTATGGAATGCTTTGCCTGCACCGGTAGTAGATTCGCCAACTTTAAGTGCATTTAAGTCGTCATTGGACAAGCAAATGGACATACATGGAATATTGTAGGTTAGATGGGCTTCAGATTGGCATGACTGGTTGGCGCAACATCGAGGGCTGAAGGGCCTGTACTGTGCTGTAATGTTCTATGTTCATTGTCCTTCCCCAGCCCTGGTGCCAATGTCACATGAATTTGAAGCAGTTTCTCCCACACCAATCTTTCTTTGTGTTGTTGATCTTGTGCATATTAGCGAGTGGCTTAAGCAGTAATCCAGAGATTACTACCTTTTTGATTTTGCTTTTCAATTTAACCCCTGTTTGCTCAGCAAAACATCTTTCCTCTCACATTAGATTGATGTGTCTTTGGCTACAGTACAGTTGACGTTGATTCTATTCTGAATCCTACAAGGTGTGTAAAATCTCTGTCCACTGGATAACTTGGATTCTTTGTTAGGGGAGTAACTCCTACTCCCAAAAATTGGTTCTTGACATTATTTGGAGAACCCTTAATCTTATGAATTTTCTCTGCAGAGTAACTTTCTGCTGAAACAGGCAACTAACTACCTCTTAATTTCATTCTGACTACATTTAATCATATGAACTTCCTTCATGGAAGATGTCCACTCTGATGAAATCAGTTATTTGTTTTGACAGAACCCTGGATCTTTACTCCAGGTAATTTCTTCTTCAAAGTATCATGGATCTCTGTGCCAATTAATTCTCCTTGACTATGTCCTAACTCACTGAACATTGGTCACCCCAGCTCAGTGAGGCTTCCCTGAAGCTTTATGAGGCCATCTTCAATCTGTGCAAGGAAGTATTTATTCTCAAACTGCTGTGTTGAAGTGTATAAACTCATTATCACCACTTGCAGCACCACTTGGTTGAGTTGCTTGTGAATGTAACATGTTCATGTTCTCACTCATGCTACTCTGTGGATTGTTAGCTATTTAGCATGATTTCTGTCATTGATACTGATGGTTCTTCCTTGGAAAACAAAGAAATGAAACTTTTCTCTTGAACTTGTGCATACCATCTTCGGACATTAATTCAAATTTACCATAAAAACCTGTTTGCCAGGGTGTGTTTCTGTCTGAATAATGTCAGTTAAAGATTCATCAATGAGCTCAAATTTTACACTGCTTGTTGTTTCTCACGACGAAGGTATTCTCATAAATGTCACTGATTTTTGTCTTCTGAACTTTCTTCAGTGAAAATAGGATTTGAAAACATTCATGCCAACCATGTATAGTTACAGATTTCCATCCTGTTGCTGGCATGATATAATTCCCCTTGGCCAACTCGGGTAATCCCAATGGATACCCCCTTGTTTTTGGGCTCCACTATGAGTCCAGGAAGCCTCATGAAGTCTAACAATTGTCCATCTCTGTGTAATGAAGGCAAAGGTATTAATTGGAGGTGTACATTGAAGTTGTAAACAAGTCACATTTGATTAAAGGTGATCTGGTAAAAGGAAATGTTGTCATTAGAGTTGTGAAACAAATTCTTATTAAAAGGAATTGGTTTTATATTTAACAATGACCTGGCTGGTTTAAAAATACTTGCTTCATCAAGGGTAGTGGAACAATGTGTAGAGGTGAAAGAAATAAAAGTACTACAGAAGGAACACATTGCATATCCTTCTTGCTGTGCTATAACTAGATCTGAGATATGTAGAATTAGATAGGAAGAGGAGGAACATGACAAAAGAATGACTTGGAAATTAATTTTACAGCATAATTTTTGAAAATGTAAATTTAAAAAAGGTGAAGGTAAATAGAATGAGATTGATGTTGAGAAGGTTATAGCAAGCTGCCACTCAGAAATTTAATCACAGCCAAAACTTAAGTATTATTTAAAAGACAAGGAAATGGAGACCACCTCAAATCCAGCCGATGAGAAGTGGACTTATTGTTCTAATGACTGGGATAAAAACAAATGCTTTGCTACAGTTTACCATTTTGGGTGTTCTTAATAAATCCATAGGATTCAATCTTTTTGAACTGATATATGAACATTTGGTGACAGGACCCCTTAAATTGATTGAAGATTATAAATTAAAGCTTGGAGACTGTACAACCAACCTGTATTCTCATTTCAGAGACCAAAGTTTGCGTGTTGGCCAAAAAGCTTTTGAAAAGTTCTCAACATTGAAAACTCGAGCAGGTAAAATAATCCAAAATTCAAAATTTTACGCTGGAAACAAGTTTTTAGTAATACTGTAAAGCAAAGAACTTCAGATGTTGTAAATTTAAAAAAAAGGAGTTGCTGCAGACACTCAACAGGTCTGGCAGCATCTGTGGAGAGAAAGCAGGATTAGTGTTTTGGTCCAGAGACACTTCTTCAGAATTTGAGCGGCTGGTCATTGATGGTGTCCATAGAGATGTCGGTGCCTGGTTCCAACATGGAAGCCTGTTGGAGCAAGCTGTGACCTGAAGTTATAAGGTTCCTGCTCTGACTTCCATGCCATGAGATTGGAATTGAATTGAGTTCAGAGGAAACCTATCACTGCGGCTGTTGTGTTTTTCCCTAATTTGTGAAGTTTTCCAAGACAGGATAATTTGGGACAGAACTCCTAAGGTTGTCAAAATTGAAAAGATTTAGTGAATCAGACTTGTCTAAGCTCATGCCATCAGATTTGCCGAGGAATATTGTCTCCATGGTTTAAGAAACTGGAAGGAGTGAGTTAAGTAGAAACTTAAGGAGTTGAGACAGGATTTATTTATTTGGATTTGAATCTCTGTCATGAATTGTGCTAGGAATCAAGTGAAACTTTTATTTTCATATTTGTGTTAAAATCTTTTTAATTGCAACTTATTTATTGCCTGTTTTGTTTGTTTCTTTCTTTTGTATAAAACACCTCTGTATTTAAAAACAACTGCAGACTTATGAAAACATATTTTAGTGATTAACTGTAAAGTTAACTAACTAAATAGACATAAGTTAAACATGCAATATATTAAGTCATGTTTTATCTCCAGTTAGTCAGTACACGTGGTTTAGTCAGCACTGACCAATCTTTGCTAATGATGGAGCCTGATCAATTAAAACTTCATTAGGTGAGTTCAATTTTAAGATTGATTTGTGGGTGGCACGGTGGCACAGTGGTTAGCACTGCTGCCTCACAGCGCCTGAGACCTGGGTTCAATTCCCGACTCAGGCGACTGACTGTGTGGAGTTTGCACATTCTCCCCATGTCTGCGTGGGTTTCCTTCGGGTGCTCCAGTTTCCTCCCACAGACCAAAGATGTGCGGGTCAGGTGAATTGGCCATGCTAAATTGCCCGTAGTGTTAGGTAGGGTTATGGGTGGGTTGTGCTTCGGTGGGTTGTTGGGCCGAAGGGCCTGTTTCCACACTGTAAGTAATCTAATTTACAGTAATTACACTTTATTTTATTTCTTCAATATTTTAAATTTATTTTTGATGTTATTGTATTTATAAAGGTAGGCACTAATTATAAATAGTGCATATTTAGAAATAGACATATTTCATAGACATATACAGCACGGGATGAAGTGTAGATCATCAAAGCCTCACGCTCCAAGGCCCAGGGAGGAGGCTTCAAGGAGAAAAGGCAGTCTTAGCATGCCAGTGGTTTTCCTTTCAATCAGCGGGATCTTCTGCCCCTTGCCTTCGACATTTACTTGCCTGAGGTTTTAATACCGCATCTTTTATTTTTCATTGTGGACTGAATAGAGAAAGTGACTGTTATACAACAAAGGATTGAGAAAGGAATTGCTATTAAAGAACAAGTTATTGAAATTCATTGTGGGCTGTATTTACACAGTTGCTTGAAAAGTAGTGGGAAAAGATGGAAAGAGAGATGGCAATCATGGACATTTGTGTGCAAGGTCAGATTCAGCAGGCAACAACTGATTGTTTTGTGCAGTTATAACCAATCATGAATATCAAAGATCATCAGCTTGAGGTGAGCTCTCCAATTGGTTCCAGGGCAGCTGAAGAGTTTGCGAGTGTGAACAATACAGTGAGAAGTGCTTGGACATTTGGTAGCGGAGGTGTTGTGTCTATCTTTCCCCAGTAAAATACCTGAAACTATTTAAAGCCAGGTACTTTCTCCCACCAGTTGCTGTTAGCTGCTGCTTTTAACCAATAAGTCAGAGCCTTTATAACCTGTGAGCTAGTCCCTCTGTGCCTCCTGTGAAGAAGTGAATGAATTCACTTGAATAAAAAGCTCAGAGAACTAAAGGACCTGGGGAAAAAATGGAATCCCTACATCGAATCCTGAGAGCTGGTGACATTGAATTGGATTCCCCAGGATTTTCTTTGTGCTCCATCCTTAACACCAATGTTTCTTTGCCTGTCTGTATCAGAAACAGCACGACTCTGAAGTTTTCACTTCAGAGCTGGTGAAGACCACATCAGAAACAGTGTGAACTGGTAACAGTCTAACTCTCGGTTGACTGCTAAAGCTCTGGAGCTGCAATGTCTGTGAGTGGGCAGCATTGGGATCCTGTCCTCTGTCTTTAATTGGAAGGATCAGCAACAGGCAGCTAATTAAGAATGGCCTTCAGGACAGTCACTGAGCAGCTCCCACTGGCTGTATATGTGGGCACAGGATTCCCCTTTTTTACCGATGCCATTGTCCTGAAGCATGCTAAATTCAGCAAAATGCTACTTGCAGATAAAAGATCATTTTTCACAACTTTTATTTCCACTGAAAGTAGTCAAAAAATGTAGCACTGGAAAAGCACAACAGGTCAGCGAGCATCCAAGGAGCAGGAGAACTGAAGGTTCGGGCATAAGCCCTTCATCAGGAATGTGCCAGAAATGTTGACCCTCCTGCTCCTTGGATGCTGCCTGACCTGCTGTGCTTTTCTGGTGCCACATTTTTCGACTCTGATCTCCAGCATCTGCAGTCCTCACTTTCTCCTTCCACTGAAAGTAGTCTACTTAATAACCATTGATAATAATTTATCTAATCCTCACACCATTCTCCTGTGGTAAACACTGCATTGGTGAACAATATGAAACCAAGGCAACATAACTATGCAAACATGAAATTATCTTGTGGATATATAAACAAGTTAATTAAACCAATCCTGTTTGGAATTTTAAAGGTTTGAGTTGAGTGATGAAAACAACTGATGAAATGTGAAGACTGATACGAATATTGCAGAAGTCACTGGAAAAAATCCCTGAAAATCAGTTTGAAGTTCCACAAAACACAGAGGAAAAATATCCTTTTATCCAACACTGAAGGGAATTTCAGAGATGCAAACTGAATACAGATCACATCATCTCCATTTGCTGGGCATCAGACTGCATTCAAACCTCATTAGAGAACGGCCCTGAGGATTCAAGTATTATGTGTTATAGGGCTACATGCAGCAGTAAATCCAATAATATTAACAGCAGCATAATGCAATAGGAAACATCAAGGGCTGAAGTCTACTAGGTTTATAAGCACAAAAGCTGAATTATGTGGGATGTACAGCATGGCAAGTGTTGTAGCCAAGAACTTTATAACGAAGATAGATGTACAGCTAACATTTGAACTGAGATCTTGCAATTAAAGTGTGTTAATCTATGTTGCTGTTAAATTATTACTAATTTGTAAAGTTGTTAACAAAAGTAAAATGGAGTGGAGTAAGTGCTGAGAGTTTCCTAATTACAGTAAAGCATATTAAAACTGAAAACCTCTAAGGAAAATGCAATGTATCAGATTAAAAACAAAGCCTTATAATGGAAGTTGGGAGTATAGCAAAAAGAGTTATCACTGAACATTTTATATTGAAGGTAAAGTATAATAGAGAGAGAGAGAGAGAGAGAGAGAGAGAGAGACCATTATTATTAAGGCTCACACGATGAGGGCAGAGATATTTAAGGAATAATTTAATAAGAATATTATAATGAGTATGTCTGTACAAATAACAGAGTGGGGTGATAAGTGGGGCAGAGCTTTTCACGCTTAAAGCCTGGCTTGAATTTAAACCAAGAGAGCAAATGTTAAAATCCACTCGACCCTTCAAGTGCGAACTTTGAGAGAAATTCTAATTTGTGAAAACATTAATAGAAATGTATGCATTACAATTAATAAATTTCATCTAGCTTTTCTTCAAAGAGTGACTTTGGTGAGTGCAAAAATAAAATATTGCTGAGATTCGAAATCCAAAGAATTGAAACCTTCCAATTCTGCTCATATCTCTGACAAATGCGCATAATAAAAATGCTGAGCTTCAATCCAACTTCATGAGTTTTTTTTCAAGAAAAGACCTAGCATGAATGAGGTGTACAATGGAATTAAGGTGTAGATTTTATTTTATACTGATAATATCCTCTAAAGGATGGTTTTGAGTAGTTAGTGACAACGTGTAATTGTAAAGGTGCTGATCTAAAGAAATCCTAATGATCTATGTCTGGAAGAGAGATTTTATAATTCAGACACAAAACCTTGGGAGTTTTAGAGATCTCATCTGAATATCATTTTTGTTCCGCAAAATTCTAAAGTTTTGATGCTTCACAAAGGAGAAGAGAATGCTGAGTAGTAGTAGCAGCATTAAGGGAAAATTTTGTTTAAAATGCAGTTCTTCAGAAAACAGAACAAGTGGCAAAGTAGAATAGTTTAGACAATAAGTTTCAGCAGGAAAGGTTCATCTAGCTGGAGGTTCAATAACATATGTTGGAGCAGAAAAGAAGGGGAGAAACAGAGGGAGCTAGAGTCTAAGAGCCAACAAGTGGGTGGCACGGTGGCACAGTGGTTATCACTGTTGCCTCACAGCGCCAGAGACCTGGGTTCAATTCCCACCTCAGGTGACTGACTGTGTGGAGTTTGCACATTCTCCCCGTGTCTGTGTGGGTTTCCTCCGGGTGCTCTGGTTTTCTCCCACAGTCCAAAGATGTGCAGGTTGGGTGAATTGCCATTCTAATTGCCCAGAGTGTTAGGTGCAGGGGTAAATGTAGAGGAATGGGTCTGGGTGGGTTGCGCTTTGGCGGATCGGTGTGGACTTGTTGGGCTGAAGGGCCTGTTTCCAC